>NC_052507.1:4924617-5291244 GCF_014356525.2 Nilaparvata lugens
GAATTTCATGAAACTGATAAAAGTTAGAAACTGTTTGTTTCTTGTAAACGTGTTACTGGGTCAAAACCGTTTTAACACATTTTCAACTACATTTTAGATTTAAGGATCCGTCACGAACAATTTCGATCAAATGCAATTCAAGATGGCGGCTAAAATGGCGAAAATGTTGTCAAAAACAGGGGTTTTCGCGATTTTCTTGAAAATGGCTCCAACGATTTTGTTCAAATTTATACCTAAAATAGTCATCGATAAGCTATATCAACTGCCACTAGTCGCATATCTGTAAAAATTTCAGGAGCTCCGCCCCATCTATGCAAAGTTTGATTTTAGATTTTCAATTATCAGGTCTCAGATATAATTTTTTGAGTGGAAAAGATTGAGCATAAAAATCTCTACAATTAATGTCCAGTAACATTTACACCTAAAATTGAAAATAAGCTTGAAATTTGAGAAAATGTGATTATTCAATATTGCAAACTGTTGGCAAGTGATGATCTATTACTATTAAATCATTCACTATGAAGAGACAGCAGATCTCGTGTGTATCCAGCGTTATTGTCCTGTCACCAGCTGGCTCTGATCTTTGATTAGTAGACTTGAGATGGGCGTGACCATTGGCGTCAGATTATCAATTTTCATAACGGCAAGGGAAGTTGTGTGAGTGCGCCACACCAGATTTTTTTTGGAATTGACTGTCGATTTACCACAACTGAAAAATCGTTGAAGACTCAAGTGATAGTTATATTTATCCCTCTTTTTTCACTCTTCTTTATAGGACTATAGGACTTCTTCATAGATATATATGAGAATAATTGAATAGACTTAGAACGTTGTCAAAAATCCACTTAAATTTAAAAACAATTAAAGTGGATTTTTGACAACGTTCTAAGTCTATTCAATTATTATGGAAAAGTTCCACAAAATCAACATTAACACTACAACCTTAATTATATATGAGAACTTGGAGCTCACCTAATAGATTGTCTTAGTGTAATGATATTTCTGAGATAATATATGGATGACCGTTTCCCATGTTGGCCTATCCTCTTCGATTTCATGCATTCTCTAATCTCAGGAAATGTATAAACTAGTTGCTAAACTGAAAGAATGAGAATCTGAAACACTGTTCACATGGAGCTCTAAATGATAGAACACTAGTGGCCTACCAGAGAAACTAAGTCTTGTAATAAGGAAAGAAAAAGGGGAGATAGACATGCGAAAATATTTGAAGAAATTTTGTTGTTACGTGATATTATTTCGTCTAGGCTGTGATCTCATTATTTCAGTATTGTAGCAGAGAAATGTGCAAAATTTGTAAGGATATGGTGGGAATGAGAGAACTATAGTGGGTTTTCAGGTCGTTTAGGTTTTTAATAAAACAAAAATAAATTATAATTTGAAATTATAGGGGTCTGTAGAGAAAAAAAATTGTACAATCAATTATTATCTTACTTTACATTGAAAATTGTCCCTTGGCCTGATCCTCAAGGTCTGGTTAAACCACTCCCGACTTTAAATAAAAAAATCTGGTGTGGCGCACTCACACAACTTTCCTTGCCGTTATGAAAATTGATCTCCTGACGCTAGTGTTCCCGCGCATCTCAAGTCTACTATTCGAAGATTTGAGCCAGCTGGTGACAGGGCAATAACGCTGGAGACACACGAAGTATGATATCTCTTCATAGTGAATCATTTAATAGAATCAACAGTTGCCAACAGTTTGCAATTGGATAATCACATTTTCTGGAATTTCGAGCTTATTTTAAATTTTAGGTGAAAATGTTACTGAACATTAATTGTAGAGATTCTCATGCTCAATCTATTCCACTCGAAATTTTTTGTTTAAATTGTATCCGAAGCCTGATAATTGATAATCTAAATTCAATCTTTGCATAGATGGGGCGGAGCTCCTGAAATTCTTACAGATATGGGACTTGTGGCAGTTGATAGAGCTTATCGATGACTATTTCAGGTATACCTTTAATCAAAATCGTTGGAGCCGTTTTCGAGAAAATCGCGAAAAACCCTGTTTTTGACAACATTTTTGCCATTTCAGCCGCCATCTTGAATCGCATTTGATCGAAATTGTTCGTGTCGGATCCTTATATTGTAAGGACCTTACGTTCCAAATTTCAAGTCATTCTGTCAATTGGGAGATGAGATATCGTGTACACAGACGCACATACACTCATACACACACACACACACACACACACACACACACACACACACACACCACACACACACACACACACACACACACAACACACACACCACACACACACACACACCACACACACACACACACACACACACACACACACCACACACCACACACACACACACACACACACACACACCACACACACACAACACACACACACATACACACACACACACACACACACACACACACACACAACACACACACACACACACACACACACACACACACACACACACACACACACACACAACACACACACACACACACACACCACACACACACACATACAGACCAATACCCAAAAACCACTTTTTTGGACTCAGGGGACCTTGAAGCGTATAGAAATTTAGAAATTGGGGTACCTTAATTTTTCGGAAAGCAATACTTTCCTTACCTATGGTAATAGGGCAAGGAAAGTAAAAATATATAAAAAAACTTCTGTCAGCTGATGAATCAAAAACATCAGCCTTCCATACAAGACTCGAATCCTGAAAATACAATTATGTAGGTTTAAACAGCCCGAACTGTGACAGCCTATAATAATTGAATTCTCAAGATAGAATCCTTCAGGTAACTAATGCCTTAACTCAACAACTAACTTCACAAACGGTTCAAAGAATACGGGCCTTGAAAGAAAATTTCAAAATCTATTTATGTGAAAAAAGCATGCAGCCTTGATTCACAGACCGACTCACTCTTGTTTGTTGACCGAGCGAAGTGAGGTCTAAGATTCAAGTCCACGGTTTGGCATTTCTCTTAATGTTTAAATGCTTATAACATTATATGTTGCACATTTACGGCGAAACGCAGTAATAGATTTTCATAAAATTTGAAAGGTATGCTCCTTTTTTAATTGCGCGTCGACGTATATACAAGGTTTTTGGAAATTTTGCATTTCAAGGATAATATGAAAGGAAAAAGCAGCCTCCTTCATACGCCAATATTAGAGTAAAAATCAGACTACAGAATTATTTATCAAAAATCAGCTGACAAGTGATTACATGTGTGGAGAAGCCAGTCTATTGCTGTATTTCCATAAGGTCTATAGTTTCAATCAGGTACTTGTGGATGAGAATACTGCGTGAGGTCTACTATTCACAGAACTACTAGTTAGCATGGATCTAGAACCCATAATATTGCCTTCACGAGACGTGATAAAACACACGTTTCATCTTTGTACATTGGAGATCTTCTCGCTTTATCAATTACATTTAATAATTGAATCCGCGACCAGATTTCCAATTCACAAAATAATATTTTAAAAATTGAATGGGATTTGATGTCATATGTATGACAACACATTGTAGTATATTATTGAACTTCTATGGCCACGTGATAACGTTTAGAATGTATTTCGTCTAGAGTCTAGACTATGATTACAATATTGTAGCGTTGTAGATAGACAGATAGCCATAATTTCTAAACCTAAAAATATCACTAGTAGTTCTGTGAACAGTAGACCTCGCGCTCAGTGAGTTACATTGACCTGTTGTTATGTTTTCTCAAAAATTAATAAGTAATTTATCAATTGAAAATGTCTAGAAAAAGTCCTAAATAAACATAGAGCTTTCGGTCCTATATCGTACCGTGACGTGTCGTCCCGGAATTGTGAGTGTGAGCGCTGTTATCAGGTCTGGCTGCAACTGTCTACAACGTTGATGGAAAGATACATTTTCAAGATGTTCGATGTTTTTGAACGGGTTGTATTATAGTCAACTGTCTACTAACATTAATGGAAAGATACATTTTCAAGATGTTCGATGTTTTTGAACGGGTAGTATTGTAGTCCACTAGATAGAATAATTCTATAGTCTGATTTTTACGGTAATATTGGCGTATGAAGGAGGCTCCTTTTTCCTTTTTATATTATCCTTGAAATGCAAAATTTTCAAAAACCTTGTATATACGTCGACGCGCAATTTAAAAAGGAACATTCCTGTCAAATTTGATGAAAATCTATAACCGCGCTTCGCCGTAAATGCGCAACATAAAAACATATAAAGACTAGCCGTCAGGCTCGCTTCGCTTGCCATATCCGTCTAGCCAGGGGGCTCCGCCCCCTGGACCCCCGACTGGATCATCCAAGAATGAGATCAGCAGGCTCGCTTCGCTCGCCTGCATTTTTCATTTGAGCATTTTTATCAAATGTTAGGACAATCCAGTCGGGGGTCCAGACTAAACGTCTGGCTAAACGGATATGGCAAGCGAAGCGAGCCTGAAGGCTAGTAATATAATATTCCCAGGAATAGCTCTGATTGAAATATAGCAATGCCCAATCAATTTTTCCGCGATAAATGCATTTAAATCTTCAACTTGGTGCCAACTTAACAGACTCAACTCAACTTAATGCCAACCTGACAAAATTATTAATTTAGTTGCCAGTTAACAACTGTTTCGAAGAGGTACTTTATCTAGATTATAGTTCTATAGTAACATATGATATGGAAATTTCAATTATAATTAAGAGATTGGGAGAAGAAGAATATACATGCTAATAGACGAACTTTAAACCCTTAAAAAAACCCTTAGAGTTAAAATATTGCCAAAAGATTTCTTTGTGCGCCTCTAAAGGGCCAACTGAACATACCTACCAAATTTGAACGTTTTTGGTCCGGTAGATTTTCAGTTCTGCGAGTGAGTGAAACAGTCAGTGAGTGAGTGCCATTTCGCTTTTATATATATATAGATAGAGGAATAATGTAGGAAGATTTGAAAATCTCCATTAAACAGTGAATTCAGTTTAAGTTAATCTTCATTTAATGTCTTATTCTCAAATGCGAGTGAGTGAGTGAGTGAGTCAGTCAGTCAGTCAGTCAGTGAGTGAGTGCCATTTCGCATTTATATATATAGATTTAAACATTCAAACATTTAAACATTAAGAGAAATGCCAAACCGTCGACTTCAATCTTAGACTTCACTTCGCTCGGTCAATTACAGGTGATGAGAGATACTGTATTTTTTGCAAAAATGTAGAAGATATTTGAGCCATTACGGTGTCAGCTCTCCGTACTAGGCTACCAACAACAAAAACAAAATATCAAATCCATGTGAGAGCTACGGAGTGTTCGCACTGCGCAGGTTCTGTTCAGAGGTAGCCTCACGAAGCTTAGCAGCACACACTCGAACTCTGTATAATTTTCGCATTAATCACTTTTAGAGATTTATTCTTCGGCGTTAGTGAGAATAATTTCGCAAGGCAAAAAATGGAGTCTCAAGTAAAGGATGTAACCGGAATTTTGTAGGATCTACTAACTGTATAATATGCTTCCAGCTAATACTACAGTTAGGGATATTTATCCATCTTGTAAAAGCCATCTATGCATCGGAGATGAGAATAATGATTTTTATTGGGTAGAGAATAGTACTCCAGTTGGGAATATCTATTAATTTTGTTGAAATCATCGGAGATGAGAATCATGGTTTTCGATTAAGTGGAAAATAGTATTCCTTAGAAGGTGGTTGTTAGAAACAGATATTTTGACAGTTCTTTCAGAGACATATGCATCAACTAGAAGGTGGTTGTTAGAAACAGATTATTTTGACAGTTCTTTCAGAGACATATGCATCAACTAGAAGTCTGATCTAGAATCCTATAATATTGAACGAGACATTTCTGTTTAGATGTTTAGATGTTTATATGTTATATGTTTATACGTTACACGGGCCACAACACTCATCATGCAGTGTTCCGATCCGACACATGTACGATATTTCTGGGGGTGGATTGGTGGAGGTAGTGGTGGTAGGATAGATCACGTGACGGACAAGTGTGGCATGCATCATTCCAGGCTATCCGTGAACATGTTATGTTTATATGTTTGTATGTTATATGTTTATATGTATTTCACCGGATCTCGAAAACGGCTCTAAAGATTCTCACGAAATTCAGAACATAGTAGGTTTATATTATAAATATTCAATTGCACTAGGTCTCATCCCTGGGAAAACTTGCTGAGAGACATTAAAAGGATAATAATTACTATCCATCTTTGGAAAAACAGCTGATAATAATTATTTCGTCGTCTGTTGATGATGGAAGTGAGTGAGCGAGTTCATGTGTGTGGGACTGTGTCAAAATTATGACTCAGCTGTTGAACTTTTGTACGGTAATCATTCAATCAGGTACTTAGTGCCGGTTGATAATACTGATTAATTCCAGTAGAACCATCTTTTTGAAATAATGGTCTTCTCTGATTCGGTTGATGTGAAATTAATCAGGAATAAAACTTAACCTTAATAAACTTAATATAAAAATTCTAGTGCACTGGATCTTATTCCTGGGAAAACTCGCTGAAGGACATTAAAAGGATAATTATTAACCAACTTTGGAAGAACAGCTGATAATAATTATTTCGTCGTCTGTTAATGATGGAAGTGAGTGAGCGAATTAATGTGTGTGGGACTGTGTCAAAATTATGACTCAGCTGTTGAACTTTTGTAATCATTCAATCAGGTACTTAGTGTCGGTTGGAAAAAACCGGGTAATTTTTAATCCTGATTAATTCCAGTAGGACCTTCTTTTTGAAATGGTCTTCTCTGATTCGGTTCACTTGAAATTAATCAGGATTAAAATTCAACCGGTTTTGTGCATCCGGGCCTTTGTGAGGGAAATTTTTGCATTCTTCTGGGAATTAATCTCACTCAATTCACTGTGATTAGAGAGAATATTTCTGTGTGAACTATGAATATTATTATAATTTCTTCTTTCGTAATAAATTTTTTATGCTTTTGTACTCCAGAGCGAACCTCGGTCCCCGTTATTTACATTGAAATATGGTCGTATTTTTTATAATGTATCGCATTCCAAGTTCAAACCAACATCTGATTCATCTCCGTTTGAACTGAGATGTCTCATAGGACTCAGACCTATAACAATAACAATTCACTTGAATCCTGTTGGCACATAGCTTTCCTAGTATTAAAACTGTAACCTATACATTCAAGTCCAATCCTATGATAATATACTTGAGAATGAAAAAAGTACATAAAAGTTGTGAAGACTGTTTCAGAGAGAGAGAGCATCATTTAACCTATGTTAGTCCATATCCAACATCCCAGTTCAACGCTGTCCACTATAGTCAACCGCACAAAAATAGTCCAATGGTAATTGGAATAGATAGATGCAACGTTGCCAAATGAGAGTTGACTATACTGCTAGCCAACTTCATTCAACAGAAACCGTATATTTTATTCCTATAACATTTGTTTGGGAATTGACTAAAATTAACAATCGCTAGATTTTATTCAATGGACTTTATGTAGTTGTGCCAGTTGTTATTCAGACTGTATTGTATTGTTCAGAGCTTCAATATTTATTTTTTAATTTATTTATTAGATAGAGCGAACAATATAATAGTCGGAAAAGAAAAAACAGGCTATTGCCCAAAACTTCTTCAATTTCCTGATTTTGTCACAAATCGTCCAAATATTATGTAGGTTATGTTCACTTCAATTTCAACACCAAATCTTCAATCTGAAACTATGAATCAGAATAAAACAAAGAATTTCAAATTTAGATAGATTGATTATGAAACTTCCGTTAAAACAAAAACCAAACTTCAAATATTCACAAAATATAGAATAAAATCACCATCAATATACCAGCCTTAGAGAACTTATTCAAGTACTTGAACCCAAACTTGCAAAAATCAATCTTTAAGTAGTATTCCTTTTCTGTGTAGACTTCTTCTGAGATGGAATTCAAGTTGTCTAAATCTAGATTCAATTATACAGTACACGTCCCGTGGCTTTTGCCTTCGAGACTTTGAAGCGGCATATAGGCAAGCTATGTTTTGGTTCACGGTGTAATATTCACGGCTTTGCAAGAACATCAGGCTCTTCAGAGACCCTAGATCCCTATATGGAGGAGCTACAGGGCCTCCTTGAAGAATGCTCCCTACACACAGAGATTCTTCATGAATGAGAGAGTTGCAACGTATCACCAACAATGATACGAATGTCAGCTGAAAGGCTGTGTTGTGCTGGAAGGACATAACTCCAAAAGCTCCTTGTGTATCTTTTCTGATGCAACACGTTGCTTTCGAGAACATACAAAAGAGCATCTGTTTGCTTATGGGAAGATATATTTTCAAAAATGTTTTTGAACGGGTAGTATCATAGCCACCTCTAATACAAGGCCCCGGCCTACGATATTGCAACATCGCAGCGTAGGCCTAGAATCTAATACATGATTGATGAAAAAGATTCCAAAAAATACCAGCTGATCTTCTTCACCAATCATGTATTAGATTCTAGGCCTACGCTGCGACGTTGCAATATCGTAGGCCGGGGTCTTGTATTAGAGGTGGCTGTGGTAGTCTATAGTGAGGACCACATTATAATGGCAGTGTACGATTGACAATACTGTTGCTGTCGTTTTCTATCATACAACAAAACAGATAGCACTATCTCTCTCTCGCTTTGCAATGTTGTCTATTTGCCAGAATATTTTATATTTACTTCTGACAGTGACTGTACAAACTGAACAAACTATATTCTCAGCCGCCATTTATATCTTCATTCTATCAAAATACTTGAGTACACAAGTCGTATAATTGATTTAAAATGTATTTTAGAAACAATGAAATAATTTTTAAAACATTACCTTATGAGAAACACAAATTAAAATACCTGAAATTACATTTTAAAAGTTGATAACTAACCATCCTAGACTTCATTCATGCTTAAGTTAGCCTACCCGTATAGGTTAGACCTACTCGTACCGGTATAAATAGTATTGAAGAGTTATTTCAGAATTAATCCATTGAAATTACTTACTTTTTAATAGGATTTCTATTTTTCTATTATTTGTAAAGGAAATTGGAATAGAATACCTACCAAATAACTCAATTTCTGTTGTTTTGAAATTCAGATTGTTGTATCACAGCTTTTTAAATTAGCCGCCATTTCAGGTTTTGTATAAAAATAAAAATCTGATCTCAGTCATGAAAGCAAATTTCTGAATCAAATTATGAAAAAATATATTTTATTGATCAATTTGACATTGAATTGATTAATTTAACAAGGAAATGATAACTATTATTGGATTAAATTTTATGGGATGAATTGAATAACAGCTGTGTACAGTCAGTGGCAAAATGGAGAGACTTGGCAACGTTTTTCTCCTATCTTTCTTCACTGCCATTATAACGTGGACCTCACTATAGTACAGCCCGTCAACTATCTGATAAATTTCAAGCATTCATCTTCTAGTTTTCACTGCCACTATGATTGAACCGTAATATTTCTCAAAAGTGTGCCTGCTCTCTTTGAAAGTACGTTGTCCATCATAAATACCGTCAATAATTAACAGGATCCGATCAGCTGTTAAATAGCGGCGATCAATCAGGGGATAGAAAGGAAAGTAAGTGTACAGACGACAGAGAGACAGACAAAGAGAGCGGAAATGGGTCGAGTCATTGGACTGTGGGAGGACGTAGAAAGTGCTCCAAGTTCAAGGTCGTTGTTCGGCACAGTTACCGTGGCCACTCTTTGTATCTATCCAGTCGTAGCCCCCGTTCAGCTCTCTTAGCTTCTGTCGCTCGAAGCTCGGCCGCTAATTTCATTGTCGCGGCGTTATTTGGCGGTTTTTCTGCGACGTGAACTTGACGCAGCCGTTCCGCAGTTTAACGTCACGCTCTCCTAACAAACTCAATCGGTGCTCCGAAACAGTCGATCTCAAAAATAATTTCTCGATTAAAGTTTATAGTCGATCCGAAGAGACTGAGGTAGGATGGGATCTGGAATTTATGGTTGAAAATATTAATTATGGCTGACTTTATTATATTTGATAGTTGAGAGGGGGAGTTAGGTTCTCTTTCACTCAAAACTACTATAGTGAGTCCATGTTATAATGGCAGTGGAGAGAGATAGAAGAACAATGTTGCCGATCCTTCTGTCTTGTCAATGCCTTCTATAGACGGTAGCTGATACCATAGAGAAACAATAGCATAAGTAGATATCCCATGGTATAGTTGCGTTCATGTCGCAACTATAACTGTTATCTCAAGCCGATAAGTTCATGTAATTCTTTCCCGTGAAGCTGTGTGACACTGGTAGTCTCTCATAGTGTGCCGTTCACACACTCTCACCCCAACAAAACAGTAAAATTCGACAATAATCAACAGTTATCGGCTTGAGATAAAAGTAAAAGTTGCGACATAAACGTCCTATTCCATGGGATATCTACTTACGCTATTGTTTCTCTTTGCTGATACAGAACTATTGATGTATCTGTTCATTCTCGTTAATATACAATTATTAAGCAAGAAATTTTATTTTTCAATACTTTTATAATGGATTTTCATAATTGAGATGAAATATTTTGTTAATTAATTATTAATTTTACATTGTTAAAGGACGATCTGGAAACAGAGCAAAGCGCGAAAGAGATGGCATATCCGCTTTGTTGATTGATAGACAAGGATACCAATACCGTTGCTAATCAAACACTGCCATTATAACGTGGACCTCACCAAACTATGATCCAAGTTAGTAGCATAAGTGATTAAACATTGGTGTTGCTATCCTTGTCTGTCATTAGACAAAGCAGATAGCTATATCCTTCTCAAGCTCCACACCATTTCCAAATCGTTTGTAACGTTATAAAGTCAGTACCTGATTCAATGACCGGGAGTAGGCATATTCTTAAAATGTCGAAAAATCGATATATCTCGAAAACTAAGGTCGATAGGAAAAAAGTTTACTGAACATTTTTTGTCAGAAATATCGAGTAGAATCTATAGTCAACGGCTGTTATAACCCTGGTGGGTCACTCTGTATAATATACGGGAATGGCTTTGATCATAGGTATCTGATGTACCACTATAATAAGGAGGAATCAGATACTACTATAAAAACTAATGGAAGAAAAAATGTAATGTAATAAAATGTGGTAACATTGCCATTCTTTTATTTTCAATGGTTTTATAGTGTTAATCCAACGATAGACCTTGCAGTATTAGTATATTATGATAGTATTATCATAGATAAATATAGTCACTCCATGATTGGTCATTACACTCAAGAAAAATCTGGTGTGGAACACTCACACAACTTTCCTTGCTCATATTTGAAACTACGATCAGACTTCTGTATATGTGTATGTATAATTATTGTTTTTAGAGTACTTTTCCTTTGTATGAATTGTGAAATTCAATGATTTTTTTAGTCGTCATTTTTTTAAAGTCGTCAAAACAGCTGTTCTACAGATGAAATATCTCGACTATGTGTTATTTTTATGAACTGCGCTACCTACCTACCTACCTCATGCACGAGAAGGAGGTTACTAAGTCCATTTCCCAAGGATTGGGTGGACCCCCATTGGTTTCCCAGAAAGGAGACTCATGCCAGTTGATAGAGCTGATAAATAACTATACAGGGTATGAATTTGAAAAAAATCGTTAGAGCCGTTTTTGAGAAAATCGTGAAAAACATGGTTTTTCAGTAACTGTCATTTTTCTCAAGAATATTACGGAGCTCCTGCAATTTTCCCAGAAATGAGACTCATGTCAGTTGATAGGGCTTATGAATAGCCATCCATGGTATAAATTTGAAGAAAATCGTTAGAGGCGTTTTCGAGAAAACCGTGAAAAACATGGTTTTTTAGTCATTATCCGCCATTTTTCTCAAGAATATTACGGAGCTCCTGTAAGTTTCCCGGAAATGAGACTCATGCTAGTTGATAGGGCTTATAAATAGCTATCCATGGTATAAATTTGAAGGAAATCGTTAGAGCCGTTTTCGAGAAAAACGTGAAAAACATGGTTTTTTAGTAATTATCCGCCATTTTCTCCGCCATCTTGAATTGAATTTTATTGAATTTCTTATTATCGGATCCTCATGGTATAAGGACCTCAAGTTTGAAATTTCAAGTCAATCGGTTAATTAGGAATGGAGTTATCGTGTTCACAGACATACACACATACACACACACACACACACACACACACAACACACACACACACACACACACACACACACACCACACACACACACACACACACACACACACATACACACACACACACACACAACACACACACACACACACACACACACACACACACACACACACACACACACACACACACACACACACACACACACACACACACACACACACACACACACACTTACACACACACAGACCAACACCCAAAAATCATGTTTTTGGACTCAGGGGACCTTGAAACGTATAGAAAACATGAAACTAGGGTACCTTAATTTTTTTTGGAAAGCAATACTTTCCTTACCTATGGTAATAGGGCAAGGAAAGTAAAAATAGACGTAGAAGTCATAAGATATAATAGGATAGTTATCTTGGATTATGCGTTAAATAAATAAATGCTTATTTTCAAAAAGTAAAAAATAAAACTTCTACATCAATTACAGAAAATATCAGATAAATACAAGTATATACACTCGTTACATAGAGGTTTCGAGTTTTGCATTATGATTGTTGTAAATTCTCATTATCGAAGTTTTTACTTCAGAAAATATCTCGAAACTCCGGTGACTTCCACTTGATTTCGAGTGTATTCAAAATAATTCAGTTATTCAAATACAGTACGATTCTTCGGGGTCCATAGTATCGATACAAAGATTATACAAATGTGATACAAGGATGATAGACAAGGATAGCAACACCAATGTTAATCAGATACTGTCTTTATAACGTGGACCTCACTATAGAAAGATGATACGAAGATAATACAAAGATGATACGAAGATGAAACGAAGTTGATACAAAGATAATAGACAAGGATATCAACACCAATGTCAATCAAATACTGCCATTATAACGTGGACCTCACTATAGGAAGATGATACGAAGTTAATACAAAGATGATACGAAGATGAAACGAAGTTGATACAAATATGATAGACAAGGATAACAACACCAATGTCAATCAAATACTGCCATTATAACGTGGACCTCGGTTTAACCACAACTGGCTCAGCCCCTTGCAACAATGCTGATTGCAATTAATTGCTTTCATATTTCCACATGTTGCCATTATCATCAGTCGACAATGTCAAAATCGTCGATAACGGGATTCACTACGAAATGTCAGCATTAGTAAAATAGGAATCATTGATGCTATTCACAAGGTTTACTGACAGTTTGAAGTCATGTTGAATCTGTATCGAATCACTGCAATGTGTCAGTATTAGTTGAATGAAAATCATTAATAGTAGCTTATGAGGAATTCTGACAGTTTACAGTGCAAATCAATCTGAAGTGAATCACTTTAAAGTGTCAGTATTAGTTGAATGAAAATCATTAATAGTAGCTTATGAGCAATACTGACAGTTTACAGTGCAAAACAATCTGAAGTGAATCACTGCAATGTGTCAGTATTAGTTAAATGGCAAGCTTTGATAGTAGCTTATGAGCAATACTGACAGTTTTTAGAGTGGTGTGGTTTCATGCAACAATGTAGAATTCTTAATTGGCCGAGTGTCGTTTTGGGGAAATGGGAATTGATTATTATTGGCAACAGAGCAGTTGTTTAGTCCCGGTGGAATTTTATAAACGCTGCGTTTCATGATATTGACGAGTCCATGATATTCACTCGGTTGAACATGCGTTAAAAATGAATTTATTATCACTTGTGAGCTACATAGGTAGCATACTCAGTGATTTAGGGCATATTTTTTTCGGGCCACTCTTGTGTTTCGGATGAACACGTTAAACTGTCGGTCCTAGCTGCCTGAAAGCAGTCGTTAAGTCATGTTGAATGCCCTAAAATGGATCATTCTGAAACTAGACTAAAGCCTGCCAGGTCACTCGGCATTATTATGGTAATTTAGAGAGTAATTCTGAATATTTATATCATAGAAGCATCAAGTTTGGTTGAGTGTTTTTGCTGTACTTTTGATCAGTAGTGTACGCTAATATGACAACAGAGTTTCGCTCAATTTGCGTTAAAAATGGATGTATTTTAGAGTATGCATATGTACTGAAAAAGTTACAGATGGAATTAGAGGAATTAATTTGGGATTTTCGTTAAATAATAATTATGTACTGAAAAATCTGGAGACTCTCCGACTGTGAGGATATTGTCCATATTATTTCACGAAAGATATAAATGAATCAGTACAGATACAATTACTGTAGATGCTGTAAAATTTTGAAGTACTGTCAATTATTCTAGTAGGATTACGTCCATTGATGTCGTTTTATATTATTCCACACAAAACATAGAGGAATCAATAAGGACATATTATGGATGCAATAAAAAATTGAATTAACATTCAACATTACTGTCAAATATTCAGGACTTCGTCCATCAATATTTCGTTTCATATTATCCCACACAAAACATAGATGTGGCAATATTCATAGAAACCTCAAAAATAAAACAAGGCAAGATACTAGAATCAAATTCTTCAATACCATCGCTGTACCAACGCTGCTTTACGGAAGTGAGAATTGGATCCACACACGTAGAGTAGACAGCAAGATTCAAGCGGCAGAAATGAGGTTTCTAAGAAGTGTGTTTGGCTGCACTAGAGCAGATAGAATCAGAAATGAGAAGATAAGAAGAGCTTTATCTGTTACACCTTTACATGGAAAAATCATTCAAAACAAAATGAATTGGTGCAGTCATTTGAATAGAATGCCTCCTGGACGAATACCTTTGGAGGCTAAATGCTATAAACCTACTGGGAAAAGAGACGTGGGAAGACCGAGTAAAAGATGGATGCCGGAACAGGTTCTTTAACAAACCTAATCCTTGAAGTGAAGAAGAAGAAGAAGACAAAACATAGATAAATCAATATGAGGGATGCAATTGGATGTTGAATTCATATTCTACATCACTGTCTATTTTTCCAGTAGGATTTCGTCAATTGATGTTGTTTCATATTATTCCACACAAAACATAGAGGAAATAATATAGACATATAATCATGGATGCAATAAGATTGTGATTGTGAAATTCAACATTACTGTCTATTTTTCTAGTAGGATTTCGTCGATTGATGCTAATAGTGTTCAATGCTTACTTGGCCGTATGTCTCCCGAAATCTGTTAGTGAAATAGCTGCCAGAATCTGTTGGGGCAATTTATTCAGAAGCCCGGATTTCACTCGCCCCAAGCTGCCAATACATTTTCTGTGAGTTGATGTAAAGCTGTTTGCTCAAACTCTTATCTACACTTGCTTCTCTCTTGACGTTTGTCTATGGCCCACACAAATAACTTGGACTGAAGTCACTGTTCAATGGAGAATCTCAAATCTTTCTACATTATTTCTCTATACTGTTTTGATGAATCAGTTTTGACAGTATGACATAAAATGAAGATTCACTTGAACTGGATTCACTGTTGAATGGAGAATCTCAAATCTTTCTACATTATTTCTCTAGAATGTTTTGATGAATCTGTTTGACAATATGACATAGAATGAATATTTACTTGAACTGGTTTCATTGTTTAATGGATAATCACAGATCTTTCCACATTATTTCTCTTTAATGTTTAGATAAATCAGTTTGACAATATGACAAAAAATGAAGATTTACTTGAACTATATTCACTGTTTAATAGAGAATCTCAAATCTTTCTACATTATTTCTCTTTATTGTTTAGATAAATCACTTGAACAATATAACATAAAATGAAGATTTACTTGAACTGGATTCACTGTTCAATGGATAATCTCAGATCTTTCCACATTATTTCTCTTTATTGTTTAGATAAATCACTTGAACAATATGACATAAAATGAAGATTTACTTGAACTGAATTCACTGTTTAATGGATGATCTCAGATCTTTCCACATTATTTCTCTTTAATGTTTGGATAAATCAGTTTGACAATATGACATAAAATGAAGATTCACTTGAACTTTATTCACTGTTCAATAGAGAATTTCAAATCTTTCTACATTATTTCTCTTTATTGTTTAGATATATCATTTGAACAATATGACATAAGATGAAGATTTACTTGAACTGGATTCACTGTTTAATAGAGAATCTCAAATCTTTCTACATTATTTCTCTTTATTGTTTAGATAAATCACTTGAACAATACGACATAAAATGAAGATTTACTTGAACTGGATTCACTGTTCAATGGAGAATCTCAAATCTCTCTACATTATTTCTCTTTATTGTTTAGATGAATCACTTGAACAATACGACATAAAATGAAGATTTACTTGAACTGGATTCACTGTTGAATGGAGAATCTCAAATCTTTCTACATTATTTCTCTAGAATGTTTTGATGAATCTGTTTGACAATATGACATAAAATGAAGATTTACTTGAACTGGTTTCATTGTTTAATGGATAATCTCAGATCTTTCCACATTTTTTCTCTTCAATGTTCAGACAAATCAGTATGACATGAAATGGAATTTAACTCAAACTGGATTCACTGTTCAATGGAGATTCTCAAATCTTTCTACATTATTACTTTATACTGTGTAGATGAATAATCAGTTTGACAATCCAATCAGTAGACTGAGAATTGGACCAAAATTCACAAATGAATGAAATAAATCCAACTTTTTGGACTAGTGTATTAAATCAAAATTCGGGGAAGAACACTTTTTGGCTGTTCCTGTTGGTCCTTTCCCAATCATTCCAATGATTTGTTATTTGTATCTAAATGGATGAATAAATATAACATGAAATGAAGATGTGAAATATGAACATTTACTTTGTAAACTTATTCCAATTTGGGGAAGGAATAGCTCATGGCAAGTTTATTTTTCTCTGAATAGAAGGACTAGATGATGTCCCACCATATAGCAGCAGGAAAGAGTAAAATGACAGCATTCATTATCATTAAGAAACACAATAAGGAAAAATATAAACAAAGTCCAACGTACATGGGAATAAAATTTATTGGTTGTCTCCCAGGTTGCATAAGACATGAACCTGATAGATCAAAATTTAAGGAATTGCTGAGAGCATATTTGATGGATTTAGCATGCTCCAGTATAGACGAGTTTACTGTAAAAAAATGATTTTTATACAGTCACTAATTTCTCTTTAGCTTTAAGTTAGTTTTTAGTTTTTGACTTTTTCATGTACATTTTCATGTATGTTTTGGAAAGAAAGAAATGATTGATTGATTGATTATCACCAACTCTTCCCTTTCAAATCAATTCTGACAGTTTGAAATGGATCTCACCATATCAGAAGTCAAGAGAAAAATGACAGCATTCCTTATGATTATCACCAACTCTCCCAATCAGAGCCAAAACTGACAATCCAAAGTGAGACTCATAAAAGTAAAAAGCTTTTGTGGAAAAATTACAGCTTTCCTTTCAGAATATCCACAATCCTCCCCATCCAAACCAATGCTGAAATTTTCAGCTGAACTCAAACCCACCCTGACAGTTTGAACTGAATCTCACCAGAGAAAAAATATGACAACCAAACTGAAACGGAGACTAATTTCCAGGCAGAGCCACCCGTTGTCACCCGCCGACGCTCCTGCTGATTTTGCTGACTGTGCTGATTGTTGAAGGGCCGAAGGAAATTAGAAACATCAATCAACGACTGCGATCGCAAATTCTGCGGCCATATTTAATCTGTCCGGTTGAAACCGAGCAGAGGGAAGGCGGCCTGTCGTCAAGCTATGATCGATTCAGCTCTGTAGCGATATGTCATCGGCTGTGGTTAGCAGTCATGCGAATACATAGGAACGGGATAGGTAGGTAGATAGGTATTCAAAGCATGTGAATTGTATGCAGATTGGTGGATGGATATTGAAAGCATGAATTCTAATTCAGATTCAAGAATCCTAGATTCTTTTTAAGCTGCAATTCCTTAGCGGAAAATTTGTGAGACTATTTGTGATTGTCAAATCCAGTGAATACAAAATTCCAGGGCGAAAAATTATACTTTGTTTGATATATATCTATATATATATATATATATATATATATATATATAAAAGCGAAATGGCACTCACTCACTGACTGACTGACTCACTCACTCACTCACTCGCATTACTAAAAATCTACCGGACCAAAAACGTTCAAATTTGGTAGGTATGTTCAGTTGGCCCTTTAGAGGCGCACTAAGAAATCTTTTGGCAATATTCCAACTCTAAGGGTTGTTTTTAAGGGTTTAAAGTTCGTCTTTTAGCATGTATATTCTTCTCCCAATCTCTTAATTATAATTGAAATTTCCATATCATATGTTACTATAGAACTATAATCTAGATAGAGTACCTCTTCGAAACAGTTGTTAACTGGCAACTAAATTAATAATTTTGTCAGGTTGGTATTAAGTTGAGTTGACTTTGTTATGTTGGCACCAAGTTGAAGATTTAAATGCATTTATCGCGGAAAAATAATTGATTGGGCACTGCTACTTCAATCCTGGGAATATTATATTACTAGCCGTCAGGCTCGCTTCGCTCGCCATATCCGTTTAGCCAGACGTTTAGTCTGAACCCCCGACTGGATTGTCCTAACATATGATAAAAATGCTCAAATGAAAAATGCAGGCGAGCGAAGCGAGCCTGCTGATCTCATTCATGGACGATCCAGTCGGGGGTCCAGGGGGCGGAGCCCCTGGCTAGACGTATATGGCGAGCGAAGCGAGCCTGACGGCTAGTTCATTATATTTTGATACTAGAATCATTCAATTATCGGGGGTATAAGTTTGAAGCTCAAAACTGAATATATCAGATTACAATGATTGGGAGAAAATGTTTCAAGATCAAGATTAAAGCTGTCATAAATTCAAATGAATAATATTTTTAAACAATAAGGCTGTATTTTTTCTTATAGCTTTTTGAGTCTGAAAATAATAATTATAAATGTTTAATTCCGATGGGAAAAGAACTTAATCATAGCCAAGTACTGTAATCAAATTTCATTATTAAGCTCATTAATTAAGGTAATTTATAAGATCAAAATACTTTATTACTCTATTCCATTTCATTCTCATACTTTCCCGGTCAAGTGTTAATAAGAAGCTTATCATCGTGTTAATGTGAGTTAATCATCGCATAGGCTGTCTTTACCGTTGATCACTCACAGGTGAAAGATTCGAAGTGGTGGGGAAACACCAGCGTGACGTCACGTGTAGTAAAAAAGTGATAGAGTAACCACACTGAGCATACAGTTTATTCACTGTATCTTCATCGTCGTTTAATCCCCTCAAGATTGAACTATAAATTCTCCATACTTATAGAGATTGAATCACTGATTCTAATTATGTTGTTAAATACTTCAAGTTCATACAACTTGTATGAATAAAGTTAAGTTGAAAGTTTTTCAAGAATCTAAAAACGTGACACGAAAAAGTTAATAAGCTGGAAAAGCGTTAGTAGACAACGTTATACTATTATAATTTCAGATTAACCCATAAAAAATCTTGATAAACCAATGCATTGCAATAATCCGATAAACCGATTCCAATAAATCCGAAGAATTTTATTCATATAAATGCACTGAACATAAATGCTGGTATCGAGCACATGTTCTACGAGAATCAAAATAATCTCATTCTCGAAATTCACAAGCTGATGTATAGCCAAACTACAAAATATAAACACGACCTAGAAGATGAAGAAACCTTAAGGATTTGAAAGGGAAGGTTAGGAGGTGAGGTTTTTGCTTTTATATGGCAAAATACTTGTATTATTCAAATGTTTTGATAATTATTGTAAAGCAGAAACAGAAATCTTGCATGTCAGAAAATGTTTGTGTTATATAATTTGACTATAGGTCACCGTATGATTTTCAAGAATGCGATATTCTGCCTACTCTGTACTACAGCCTACGTCACGGCTGCAGTTCCCCCACTCCAATTGCATTTCAACTAAAATACTATAGATGAGTGACCAACCTTCTGTCTACTAACTTTGGTCTTTACCAAGATAAGCCATCTTGGTAGTCTATAAACATAAATTTATTCTATAAACATAGATTTATTCAAACTTATTCATTCCATGTGGACTCTCTAACAGACTGCATCCCACACTCTGCATATTCTTCTTTCTCACTCTTTCTCCTCTCAACTCACTATAGCTTTCTTTCTCTCACTCTCTCTCTCCTTATTTCTCTCTTTCTTTCTCTTCATTATCAGGTTTTCAGGATGAAAAAACAAAAACAGTGCTTATCAATAGGCCTCAAATTTGAAACTTGTGTTCTCGAATTCTAAACGGTTTCTTGTCTAGACATTCTAACTCACAATGTTTCTCACCTTACCTTGAAGAAATATAGATAGGATAGTGTCATAGCCACCTCTAATACACCTCTACTGTATTAGAGGTGGCTATGATAGTGTTCATTTGTCTGTACTATGACTCACTCTGTCAGTTATACCACAAATAGAGGATTTTAATACTTCTCAATATAATGATATCAGTGACTCTTGCCAACCTTAGATCAGTTGAACAAACTCTAAGGGCCGGTTTCCGAGCTCGGGATTTGGCTAAGTTATAATTTTAAACAGCTGGAGTCAGAAAATTGGTTTCCCAAAACGGGGCGTAGTCGTAGTCATTGTCATAGTCACGTTTGAATTAAATTTCGAAAAACTAGAAAATTGAACACAAAATAAAATAAAGAGAAAATAGTGTAAAGTTTCAGCTATTTTGAATTATTCAGGAATGTTTAATTTCGTCAAGGGAAAACGTTTCCAATTATAGAAAAAAAAACTGCGACTACGCCCCGTTTTGGAAAACCAATTTTCTGACTCCAGCTGTTTAAAGTCTAGAACTCATCCAAATCCCAAGCTCGGAAACCGGCCCTTAGAGTTTATTTATTTATTTATTTATCACAATGTGAACAGATACTTAACATGAAGAAAGGCACAACAGGCTCATGTCCAAAACTGTGCCATTTCCAATTTCTTACTTTCCTTTGCCTATTACCATAGGTAAGGAAAGTATTGCTTTCCGAAAAAAATTAAGATACCTCAATTTCTAAATTTCTATAAGTTTTAAGGTCCCCTGAGTCCAAAGAAGTGGTTTTTGGGTATTAGTCTGTATGTGTGTGTGTGTGTGTGTGTGTTTCTGGGTGTGTGTATGAGTGTATGTGCGTCTGTGTACACGATATCTCATTTCCCAGTTGATAGAATGTTAAGGTCCTTACAATATAAAGATCCGACACGAACAATTTCGATCAAATGCAAATTAAGATGGCGGCTAAAATGGCGAAAATGTTTTCAAAAACAGGGTTTTTCGCGATTTTCTCGAAAACGGCTTCAACGATTTTGATTAAATTTATAACTAAAATAGTCATTGATAAGCTCTATCAACTGCCACACGTCCCATATCTGTGAAAATTTCGGGAGCTCCACCCCATCTATGCAAAGTTTGATTTTAGATTCCCAATTATCAGGCTTCAGATACAATTTAAACAAAAAAAATTCAAGTGGAAAAGATTGAACATGGAAATCTCTACAATTAATGTCCAGTAATATTTTCACCTAAAATTGAAAATAAGCTCCAAATTCGAGAAAATGAGATTATCCAATTGCAAACTGTTGATTCTATTAAATGATTCACTATGAAGAGATAGCAGACCTCGGATGTCTCCAGCATTATTGTCCTGGCACCAGCTGACTCAGATCTTTGTTTATAAGTAGACTTGAGATGCGCGTGAACACTAGCGTCAGGTGATCAATTCTCATAACGGCAAGGAAAGTTGTGTGAGTGCGCCACACCAGATTTTTTACTATACTGTCCAAATCAAAATGTTGGTTATGTCACTTTCACTTTTCAAAATACTATTCACGCTCTTCAATACTCAGATAAACGAGCAAATTTTGAATCAAATAAATACTATTAGTTGTTTGTCAGAGTTATCCTATTATTGAATATGCATGTCCTATAATCTATAATTGTATTATATTTAATGTATTTCATATACACACATCATTTCCCATCTTCCTTGGATGCCATTATAATACTAACATTGAATACTGCCATTATAACGTGGACCTCACTATAGGAAGATGATACAAAGATAATACGAAGATGATACAAGGATGATAGACAAGGATAGCAACACTAATGTTTATCAAATACTGCCATTATAACGTGGACCTCACTATAGCAACACATACTCCACAATTTCAAGAAGATCAACTCATATTGTATTGATTCTCTCAGAAGTCCAGTTTCTGGAGGGGAATTCTGCAAACATTCCACTGCTGAAATTCAGCAAAGTTTGAACAGTCGCAGAATTCAATGTTCTGCACACGATTGGCTTCTCCGTTATCGTCTAATGATGGCTCGCGGATTAGCATTCGACAATCTAACAGTGCTGAAAGGTCTTGTAAAGGTGACAATTTATCGCATTTGAACAGTGCTTAAAGATATTGAAAAGTTTTGATAGTTGCAGTTCTTGAAAATAGTACTAAAAACCATGAAGAACTCAAAAAACTTGTGATGCATTTGTCTTCTCACTCTCTTGGCTGTGCAGAAGGCATCTTCCTTGTCTTCTCTAAGGATGTGGAGAAGGCTAAAAAAAACATTTTACTGGTGATGTTTTTCAAAGCTTTTCGATTTGTATAAATTAGTTTTTGTTTTATTTCTGGTTCAAAATTTTTCTTAATAACTCAATATTTTCAAGTTCTGAGAGTTTATTGAATGTAATCATTCTATTATATTCGGTTTTCAATCAAATCAAATTCAAAATTTCTAGTTTATTTATTTCTGGGCTGAAAAGTGGACTCAAATCAATTCAAGTGGATAGCATAACCTATAATTTTTATCAATTCATAACTCTACCTTCATTGTATTATCATTCATCCCATCATCATCACCTAGGCTTCAAATACTTCTAGAAAGTCGCCTTTGTAAAATAATAAATAAATAAATATACTATCAAGCTATCAGATTAAATGGTGTTTTTCTCGGAAAACTTTTCTCCTAACATCATGTTAAAAATATAAGCATTTAGAGTTTAAATTTTTGTGACAGATCATTTCAAATTCGGTAAGGGATATCTTTATATCTGGTTATCTTGCTATTTATATGGTTATCCATGATCAACGGATCTCGAAAACGGCTCTAACGATTTTCACGAAATTTGGAACATAGTAGGTTTATGATATGAAAATTCGATTGTACTAGGTCTCATCCTTGGGTAAACTCGCTGAACGACATTAAAAGGATAATTCATCCTTGGATGAAGCAACTGAGACTTTCGTCGCCTGTGGATAGTAAGAAGTGAACGAGTGATTTTGTGGAAAATCGAAATATCGCATCCACGAAATTCATAAGCTGACGTATAGCCAGCTGTGAAATATGAACACGAACATGTTAGAGAGCGAAGCTCGTTGCCCCGATTTTCCCTGATTGAATTAAACAAAAATTTACTGAAAATATGAACTTTTGAGGAAGTTATTCATTTACAAAAATATCTCAACTAAAAGTTATTTTGGGTCATTTTTTGAAAATGAACTAACTTCCTCTAAAATTAGTATTCTTAGGACATTTTCATTTCAGCTAATCAACAATACCATGTAGAATTCATCTTCAAAATTTCACTTCTACCGAATTTGAAGTGATCTGTCTCAAAAATTTAAACTTTATTGGTTCAACGATACACAATTACTTTTTAATATAATTTGGTGGATGATCAACAGGCATATCCCAAAAATGTTCCTCCCACGAATTTTGATTCAATAAAATAGTCCAGAAAATAGGTTATGTTTCCTCCACTTTAGAAGCTCATATTTCAAAATGTAATGATCGGTTTTTTTCCCGTAAAAACTTTTTTATTTTGATAGCTTGATTGTATACATATCGAAAAACTTTGGAAAATATCACCAGTAAAAAGTTTTTTTAGCCTTTTGCACAGTCGAGAAGTTTTCGTAGTGAGAATCAATGGCTTTCAAAGTCACCCAATCATGTGGAAGCTTTTAATGATCACGGAGTTTAGAGAGCCTCATTGCATGCAGCGTAAAGGTTCACCGTAACTGTGGTTCGCTGAGGAAGTTTATTGCAATCCACAAGTTAATAAAGTGTATATCTACAGTATAAACTTTAGTAGTTATATCACTATTTTAAGACTGATATTATGTCTACAAACTGAGTATACTAACTAGAAGTTATGGACTGTGTTGATCTGCCTACTAAACTTTGTGTACAAGTTACAAGTTTATAGGTTGAAGTAAAATGACTACAAATTGAGTGTTAAAGCTACAAGTTTGTGCGACATGTCGGTTTATATTGCAGGATTTAGATGTTCATAAGTTTTGTTTCAATTAGGGACTTATACATGAAAAAGTATGTATTCACTATTGTAGGTTGTATTTGGTCTGTATATTTGCACAACGGCAACATTATTATTCTGTTCTCAAATCCTAGAGTTCCAGTATTCTATCAATTTTGTAGAACTCATAAGTTTTTTATATGAAAAATCTGGTGTAACGCACTCACACAACTTTCCTTGCCGTTATGAAAATTAATCACCTGACGCTAGTGTTCACGCACATCTCAAGTCTACTATTCAAAGATCTGAGTCAGCTGGTGACAGGAGGCAAACGAAGGCTGCTATCTCTTCATAGTGAATGATTTAATAGAATCAACAGTTACCAACAGCTTGCGATCGAATAATCACATTTTCTCGAATTTCGAGCTTATTTTCAATTTTAGGTAAAAATGTTACTGAGCATTGATTGTAGAGATTTTCATGCTCAATCTTTTCCATTTAAATTTTTTTGTTTAGATTTTATCTGAAGCCTGATAATTGGGGAACTTAAATCAAACTTTGCATAGATGGGGCGGAGCTCCTGGAATTTTCACAGATATGGGACTTGTGGCAGTTGATAGAGCTTATCAATGACTATAAAAGGTACAAATTTGATCAAAATCGTTGGAGCCGTTTTCGAGAAAATCGCGAAAACCCCTGTTTTTGACATCATTTTCGCTATTTTATCCGCCATTTTGAATTGCATTACATCGAAATTGTTCGTGTTGGATCTTTGTGACATCACTGACACATTTCGCCTGATGATCGAAATAATTGTTACCAAGTGACATTGTGGACTTACATCTCTCACAGCTATTTATCGTAATTTCAATATAGAGTGTGCTGAAAAAGGAGCCCATAAGTCAGGGCGTGATTCCTCTCATCAAAGAAAGAAAAAATCTCTAATTAGCATAGGTCCGAAAATTCCTGGTTACCAAGTTATACAGGGTGGAAGATTTTGTCTGAATTTCAGTTCCCCTGCCGACACGAACCCCTACGGGTATTTGTTGGCTGTGAATTAAGATGAACCATTTAGCGTACTTTATGTAAAATGAACTGAAAAATTCAATAAACCCGTTTCCAGACCTGTAGCTACAGTAATTTTCAAGATATATGACGAAATACGTGAAACTTTGTCCCGAAAAATAAGTTCATTAGAGGTTTGAAGCAGATTTACCATGCTGAATGTACAATAAACATGAAATATTCTTCTACAGAGCTTGTAGAAAATTTAATTTCGTAGAGAAAGATGTAGAATAAGTCTATTATAGATAAACGCAACCTTAAAATAGAATCCTTAATTACATACAAAACGCATGAAAAATTGAGACATCATTTCTGTAACCGGTGATATCTTTGTCTCATGACTTGATTAATCTTCCAAAATATGAAATATATGAAAATACATGTGGTTCGAACAAATTTTGTCTATTTTTCATGCGTTCTGTATTAAGGATTATTTGTTTAAGGTTGCGTGCGTCTATTATAGACTTATTTTACATCTTTCTCTTCGAAATCAAATTTTCTACAAGTTCTGTACGAAAATATTCTGTTTTTATTGTACATTTAACATAGTAAATCTGCTTCAAACCTTAAATGAACTTGTTTTTCGGGACCAAGTTTCGCGTATTTTGTCACATATCTCAAAAATTACTGAAGCTACAGGTCTGGAAATGGTTTATTCAACTTCTCAGTTCATTTTACATAAAGTACGCTAAAGTTTACATCTTAATTAACAGCCAACAAATACCCGTAGGGCTTCGTTTCAAGAGGGGCACAGAAATTCAGACAAAATCTTCCACTCTGTATAACTTGGTAACTAGGCATTTTCGAACCTATGTTAATTAGAACTTTTTTTCTCTTTTGATGTGAGAAATCACGCCCTGACTTATGGGCACTTTTTTCAGAACACTCTCTTTCAAGGGCCACAACTGTACTGATACTTTCAATCTGTACAATTCTTGGTGCAGTATAAAGCTGCGTACACATATTCGTGCTTCCAACCCGCACCGAGCACGCTCCTCCCTCGTACCGCCCTCGTACCACCATCGAACCACAGTCGCACCGCCCACGCACCCATCATGAACGTTACGGAAGATGTTAGATCTTCTCGCGTTCCCCGGTCGAACCACTGTTGCTCGCCGGTCGATCATCAATCGCTCTGCTGGAGTGACGTTCGGTTGCGGAGCAGAGCGACAGTCTGTACGCACCTTAATAGAGCAGAATCTAGCCGTGGCACTGACCTGTTGGTTATATTCAAGTTCACTATATAGGTATATTTTATCCATCACTCTAACCTCGAGTTCCACTGGAGACATATTTTCCGCTAGCTTCTACTAATAGCCGTGTAACGACATTTATGATGAATCCTCCAATGTAACCTATATTTTTCGGCCGGCTGGCGTTTTGTTACTTGTACACTCTTATCCCTTGTTAAACTACGGTAGAGCTCAAATTATTGTTGATCGGCCGCCGTTACTCGTTATTATCCGTTAGTAACCGTTATTTGGTGGCAAGGGGTGCGTTACAAAATAATAACGTTACTACGTTACTTTTCGACATAACTGGTCGGGTATGATTACTATTATAGCCTACACAATTGAGTGAAATGATTAAGATAGAAAAATAATACCGCTTTATTTTTGGACATAACCGTTGGTTATGATTGACATGATACAGTAGGCCCACATCAGAGTATAGGCCTAGTGATTCTCTACAGAGAGGTCTACGTTATAGGGGGACAGTGTTGCCGATTCTCTGCCTTGCCACTGACTTCCAAAGCTGATACTGGTATAACCGTTGGTTATGATTGCAACGATACAGTAGTCCCACCTCAGAGTATAGGCCTAGTGATTCTCCACAGTGAGGTCCAGGTTATAGGAGAACAGTTTTGCCGATTATCTGCCTTGCCACTGACTTCCAAAGCTGATACTGGTATAACCGTTGGTTATGATTGCAACGATACAGTAGTCCCACCTCAGAGTATAGGCCTAGTGATTCTCCACAGTGAGGTCCAGGTTATAGGAGAACAGTTTTGCCGATTATCTGCCTTGCCACTGACTTCCAAAGCTGATACTGGTATATCTACTGTTCATCCTTGTTTTAAATAATCAATTATATTTTATTCGCCAAAAGACTATTTTTACTTTTTTACTTTCCTTGCCCTACTACCATAGGTAAGGAAAGTATTGCTTTCCAAAAAAAATTAAGGTACCCAAATTTCAAGTTTTCTATACGTTTCAAGGTACCCTGAGTCCAAAAACATGATTTTTGGGTGTTGGTCTGTGTGTGTGTGTGTGTGTATGTGTGTATGTGTGTATGTGTGTATGTCTGTGAACACGATAACTCCATTCCTAATCAACCGATTGACTTGAAATTTTAAACTTAACGTCCTTATACCATGAGGACCCGACAATAAGAAATTCAATAAAATTCAATTCAAGATGGCGGACGAACGGCTCTAACGATTTTCTTCAAATTTATACCTAGAATAGTCATTGATAAGCAATATCAACTGCCACAAGCGCCATATCTGTGAAAATTTCAGGAGCTCCGCCCCATCTATGCAAAGTTTGATTTTAGGTTCCCAATTATCAGGCTTTAGATACATTTTAAGCAAAAAATTTTAAGTGGAAAAGATTGAGCATAAGAATCTCTACAATTATTAAAGTTCAGTGATATTTTCACCTAAAATTGAAAATAAGCTCGAAGTTCGAGAAAATGTGATTATTCAATAATTGCAAACTGTTGGCAACTGTTGATTCTATCAAATCATTCACTATGAAGAGATAGCAGACTTCGTGTGTCCTGTCACCAGATGGCTTAGATCTTTGAATAGTAGACTTGACATGCGCGCGAACACTAGCGTCAGTTGATCAATTTTCGTAACGGCAAGGAATGCTGTGTGAGTGCGCCACACCAGATTTTTTTCTAAGAATTAATGATAAATTTTCATAATTGATGATAAATATTTTGTAGATTGATTATAGTTCTACATTGTTGAAAAACAATTAAGCAACGTTGCGGAGCTAGAAAAAGAACGCGCTATTTGCTTCGTCGAATGATAGACAAGAATAGCAACACCAATGTTAATCAAAAACTGACATTATAACGTTGAACTCACTATAGTAATAATATATATATGTACTATATCATGAAAAATAGAATATTATCTTCACACTTTTATTCTCTTTGTTAAGATTTACAACAAAATATGCCATAACGTAGAACGTGGAACTCTCGGATTACTCAGAAGCTAGTCACAAACAAACATACTTTCAAAGAAAAAAGGTGTTTCAAGATTACATTTAGAAGTTTTACTTCATAGCATCGCTTTACGGTGGCTCGGAATCTACCTAGAACATGGTAGGCCATAGTGGAGTAGGTCAATTTCCACACAGAAATCACTAAACAAGTAGAGGACACATTATAAGATTTTTTTGTAACTAACTATTGTACGTAATTGTAATTTATCTAATATTTTGTGTAATTGATGTTGTAGTTTTAGTTTTCTGGGAAATAAACATTTATTTATTTATTTATTAATCTCTCTTCATCATCCGTCTCATTACCCACGTACAAGCCTACAACTCATGTGGACATCATCCTTAGCAAAAGAAAAGTGTATAAGATGGAATTAAATAGAGAATGCATTTATTCAAATGCTAATTAATATAAAATTATTATTTTTAACGAAAATCCTAATTTTTGGATAGTAGTTCTCATCGAATTTCCATCTAGCTGTTAACCCTGTTGTCAATGTCTGCAGCAGCAGAAGTCTTCGGGTGTGATTTACAGCATTTATTTAGGATTTTCGTTAAAAATAATAAAAGTGAATAAAATGAGCACATAGTAAACATTAACTTGATAAATTATACTAGCAAATAATTTAGCCACGATCCCAAGATATAACAATTTTGAATAGGTCAAGAATGCTGTGCTGAAAGTATGAACGTTGTTACAGCTACTGAGCAGACAATTGATAATTCACAAAAGGCCTTTGTCTCAACCCCAACACATCTTCTCACTCTCGCACTCTCTCATCCTCTCACTCACTCTCACACTCTCACCCTCTCTCTTCTCCCTAGAGAGAATGACCGTAACAAGTGGGTGCTTGGTGGACTCTCCCACATTTTCTTCTGCTCCACTCCTCTCTTACACACACACTCTCTCACTCACTCTCTCTTTCTTTTCCTCTCTCTCTCTCTCTCGCCTCTCTGAGGGGAACTTTGTGAAATCGCGGCATACCACAGCCAAAGGAGTGAACCTACAAGCAAAGGCAATAAGTTATCGATTCCGCCGTGTTATCGCGCAAGTCAACACATCCCAATATCCTCAAGAAAATCCGTCAAATAATCAACTTTCGCAAAATATGTGGAGACAAGATTACAGGTGTGTCATACAGGGACTGACGTCATTCCTACCTCCAAGTCGATAAAATTTGCCAAACTAATCACATTTCCAATCACACAACGTTATTACCTTGATTTTAAAGTTTCTCCCAAGTAATTTTCAATCACATCTTGATTCTATTTTCCACAAGAAGGTAACCCGTGCTTCGCAAGGGTCTTTCTTAAAACTTGACGTAATGAAATCTAGAAGAATTCAAAATAGGCCTATGTACAGTGAGTCAGTCATTCTATGAGGGCTCGAATAATTTTGAAATTTTAATTGAATATAAATGAATGAATATAATTTCTTTATGTAAATAACAACACCTTTATTGAAAGACATATTAACTGCATGCGTTTTCATATTGCCGATACAGCATTGCTGAAACTGTAGGCGTTTATTTAGCATTTGTCTCAAAAATTGTTCTAGCTGAAATATTAATAATCCATGCCACGTGTAGGCCTGAACATTGCATCAGGAGAACGAAGTTTCAAAACTATGTTTTCCATGTAGAAAGCAATATAGAAACAGATGTTCCTTTTTTAATTTCGACCATATGATTTGGTGATTTTTTAATGAAATCGAATGGACCATTAATGAAATTTAAACATTAATTCTGAAAAATCTGGAAGGAAAATTGAAATTTGGGCTTCCAGGTGCACGAGATTGATATTTTTAGAATCTATGTGAAAAATTTGGAGATCTAAATCATTCCCGTTTATCCGGTATGCAATCCACAAGTTGACATGTTTTGATGCGAAAAAACGAACAAACGAACACACGACCAAACACAACCCCACTCTCGCTTATTAAGGTGCGTACAGATATACGCGCCGCGAACATGAACAATTCACATTTAATCAGCTGATTATATCTGTATTTTTACAGAAACGGTAAGATATTAAAAGCTTGGCATCAGCTGATTAAAAGTGAATTGCTCATGTTCGCGGCGCGTAAATCTGTATGCACCTTTATATAGACTAGAAGGTAGCCCGTGCTTTGCACCGGGGAGAATTTGGTTTTGTAAATTAATGCAATAAAGAATTAATGATCTTCATCATTATATCAAAGCTTTGAGTGACCCTATAGAAGGAAAAAGCGCAAAAAGTTCTTGTATCTAATGAAAATGTCCGAATGACGCAAATTGTTCGAGATATATCCAAAAAACCAAAACATGGTACTTTCAAACCACTCCCACCCCCTCAGCACAGTGGATGGGGGTGTGGACTTTTAATTTGTTCACCCCTTAACTGTCCTCACAAGAGCTGCGGGGTCAAAAATTGGGTTCCAAACTTTTCCCTTTATAATCTTTCGTCGACTGGACATAATTATTTGAAGTATCTAATGAACGCTATATAAATAGAACTACGGGCTTTCTCTACTGCAATATTTACCAAATAGCTAAATAGGAGATTTGAAGAATAAAACTGTCCTAAAATTCTTCCAAATCTTTGGAAATGAAAGTAGATGAGATCATGATATGAATGATCTGAAATTGTAACACACCACAAAATTTGTACTAACAAATTAAGGCGTAATTTATTCAACAGTTATCTGAAAAATTTGCCAGCGATTCTACTAAAGCATTTGTTAAAATTGGATAGTGATATCGCTTAGAATCCTACGCCTTCGAAAATAAGACGACAGAAGATAAAATCGTGATAAAACTTTCCTGAAAGTGTAACACACACCATTCACTCGGGAACCAGATTTCGGGAAATTCGCGAGCAATTTCAACACGCCAATTGGATAGCGATCAACGCTCCGCGAAAAAAAATATTATCAATAGATCACAGCTCTCACTCACAATCACTTGTCCGAGGGAAATGGAACACAACTTTCACGCTGTTCCAAAAGCGCCTTCAACATAATTTTCACCGGAAACCGTTCAGCTTACCATCCTGTGTTTACATTATTTTCATCCCGGGTCTTTGTGTGGAAATGGAACAGACACGAATCTAGAAATTCTGCTGTCGTTTCCCTCTATCCGCAAGAAATTGCTGCTTTCTTGCTGCATCCGACAGTCGACAACGACATAGCTCCGAAATTAAAATAAGCTACAATACTGGGGACCCGTTTGAATTAGTTTCGCTTCATTCTGGGATCCACGACATTCATGAATGGAAACGGGGCGAACCCATTAGATGACAGAAAAACCGGTGAAAATCGCACAATTTTGGTTGTAAACCGGCCGAATAGTAGTTCACAGACGCACAATACACGTTTGTCGTGACTATAATACAGTTGAACACATTGTGTTGGAATTATTTTTGTCAATTAAAACAACAATACGAGAACTATGACTTTCAAATATCACGATGTGGAACAACGGTAGTGAGAATGTACAGATATTTCAGTTTTCACGAATGACTCAAAATTTGTCAGTTGGTTTTCTATGAGAGTAGAGACAGCTTCTATTATGGTATTTTGTTGTTCATGTACCTCTCTCAAGTTGAATAATTAATGAATTATTTAATACTCTGTTTATACTTCTTGAATCATGTATCCATCTGTTTCAACCCAGTGTGAAAATACAAATATCTTGCGAATCTGGACATTGATACCCTTCCATTACCCGCGCACAAGGGATTACTTAAATATCCTTCTCAGCAAAGAAGAAAAATCTGGTGTAGCGCACTCACAAAACTTTCCTTGTCGTTATGAAAATTGATCACCTGACGCTAGTGTCCACGCGCATCTCAAGTCTACTATTCAAAGATCCAAGCCAGCTGGTGATATGACAATAACGCTGGAGACACACGAAGTCTGCTATCTCTCCATAGTGAATGATTTAATAGAATCAACAGTTGCCAACAGTTTGCAATTATTGAAATAAAAACATTTTTTCGAATTTCAAGCTTATTTTCAACTTTAGGTGGAAATGTTACTAAACATTAATATTGTAGAGATTCTCATGCTCAACTTTTTCCATTTGAATTTTTTTTTGAATTGTATCTCAAGCCTGATAATTGGGAATCTAAAATCAAACTTTGCATAGATGGGGCGGAGCTCCTGGAGTTTTCACAGATATGAGACTTCTGGCAGTTGATAGAGCTTATCAATGACTATTTTAGTTATAAATTTGATCAAAATCGTTGGAGCCGTTCTCAAGAAAATCGCGAAAAACGCTGTGTTTGACAACATTTTCACCATTTCATCCGCCATCTTGAATTACATTAGATCGAAATTGTTCGTGTCGGATCCTTATATTGTAAGGACCTTGAGTTCCAAATTTCAAGTCATTCCGTTAATTGGGAGATGAGATATCGTGTACACAGACGCACATACACTCATACACACCACACACACACACACACACACACACACACACACACACACTCACCAATACCAAAAACCACTTTTTTGGATTCAGGGGACCTAGAAACGTATAGAAATATGGAAATTGGGGTACCTTAATTGTTCACATTGATTGCAGAAAATTTAATATTACTTGAAATAGTTGGAGAGACTTGAGATATTGTCAAAAATATCCACTTTATTCTAATATTACTTGATAATATCATAGGGAAAAGACAGCGTTAATATCAGTTGTATCAAAATAAGTGAAGTGATTTCAGTTGTATCAGTTATACTCTGGTTATACTCAGGAGCTGCAGCTTCAATAACACGTTCAAATTCCAATCCAGTAGGCTGAATTGAATTGAATTGAATCGCTGCCTTGATTAAAAAACTAGGAGGGAGAAGTTAGGGCGCACCCGGCCCTCTCTTACACTTAACCCTCCATACACTGGCATACACTAGGCTGGATAGCATACAAAAGCTACCAACAATCTCATCCAATCAATCTTTCAACCCTATCCAATCGATGCAAACCTATCCAAGATTGGATGTACAAGAAGAGATTTAACCACGTTTAACTGGTGAATAGGGAAATAGGGTTCTGTATTTAATGACCGGGGAATTCAAGTGCTGTTGCAGTCAACTGCGCTAAAAACATTCCTTCTCACTCATTCTCTCTCTCTATCTCACCCTCACTCCTCTCTTTGTAGTGTTTCCTGTTGGATGCACTCTTCGAAAAGCCTAACTGTTCCAAAGGCTACAAATAATGATTTGGTCGTCGAGCCTCTTCGATTAGAATTACCGTTTCTCTAATAATTTTCCGTTCGCGAGACTTTTTTCCAATCTTACCACTGGAGATCTTCTCGTTGTGCAACGAATAACGTTGGGCTTTCGAACGATTCTAAAGCTGCAAGCTTCATTAAGGTTTCAAGTTCATTAAGGTTCAAGTTCATTAAGGTTCAAGTTCATTAAGGTTCAAGTTCATTAAGTTTCAAGTTCATTAAGGTTCAAGTTCATTAAGGTTCAAGTTCAATAAGGTTCAAGTTGAGAGTTTTGATTCTCAATTCTAGAATGATATGCCTTTTTTAATAATACATATTCGTATTTGTATTGATACAAATAGTCAGAGACGTTGAAGAAGACTGCTCTAAAGAATAATCCTCCATTATTAATGTGTCTATAATGTACCCATATTTTAATTACCTAGTGAAAGTAACCTTGTCCTCTCATAAATTATATGACCTATGAGAAAGAAATCTGTGGATCGTGACCTGCAGTATCATCCAAATAATTAATGATAGCTCCCATAATATTTCATGGAGATCATGTATCTCCCAATAAACCCTATCACAATTCGATATTAGAAATGGAAATTAATCATGTGTGTGTGTGTGTGTGTGTGTGTGTGTGTGTGTGTGTATGAGTGTATGTGCGTTTGTGTACACTATATCTCATCTACCAATTAACGGAATGACTTGAAATTTGGAACTTAAGGTCCTTACAATATAAGGATCCGACACGAACAATTTTGATCAAATTCAATTCAAGATGGCGGCTAAAATGGCAAAAATTTTCTCTAAAACAGGGGTTTTCGCGATTTTCTCAAAAACAGCTGCAACGATTTTGATCAAATTCATATTTAAAATGATCATTGATAAGCTTTATCAACTGCCACAAGTCCCATATCTGTAAAAATTTCAGAAGCTCCGTCTCATCTCCGCAAAGTTTGATTTTAGATTCCCAATTATCAGGCTTCAGATACAATTCAAACCCAAAAATTTCAAATGAAAAAGATTGAGCATGAAAATCTTTACAATTGATGTCCAGTAACATTTTCACCTAAAATTGAAAATAAACTTGAAATTCGAGAAAATGTGATTATTCAATTGCAAACTGTTGATTCTATTGAATCATTCACTATGAAGAGATAGCAGACCTCGTGTGTCTTCAGCGTTATTGTCCTGTCACCAGCTGGCTCAGATCTTCGAATAGTAGACTTGAGATGCGCGTGAACCAATTCTCATAACGGCAAGGAAAGTTGTGTGAGTGCGCCACACCAGATTTTTTAAATTTTAAATCGAAAAATAAAAGTGAGGAAATATATTATAATAGAATGGAAATCAAATAATCAAATGTTGTGGATTAGTCAAATCGTCACCCATAATATTTATCTAATTGAAAACCAAATTTGTAATTGCTAGGTCTCTTGTTAATAGAGACAAGACAACTCGGTTTTCTCTGAATAATTTTGACCGAAAATGTGTCTGAAGTCCGAATTTGCAACTCATCAGCAATAGAATGCTAATCGCAGACTGTAATCAGCGATTGTGAACAGAGTCCAGCGCTGCACTGCAAATAGAGCTTAACGGCCAAAAATAGCATGACCTTTGCTTGATTGCTCTCGATTGAGAGAGTAGAGAAAGAGATAATTAATGAGATTTCACAGATACCAGAGAGAGTAAGAGAGAATAATTGCCTTGCCTTTATCACCAGAGAGAGACAGAGCGAGAGAGAGTGTGAAGAGAAGAGAAACGGATGCCCTAGTGCTAGTCTGTCAGTTCCACCTGTCAAAATATCAGTGGATCGCCCACAACTGATTCATGATAAATATTTGGAGACTTGGGCATCCATCAATCATTTGTTATTTGTAGGATACAACAATAATTGTATACTAGATATCACACTATTTACTGTGCTTTTCATAACTCTACAATGATTTATTCTCATTCCTAATATTAAATTGTGATTTAATTAATTGAGAATTTATTGGGAAATACTGGAAAATTTGTGGGATACGACAATCGTATACTAGATATTACACTATGTACTGTCTTTTCATAATTGGTTGATGATTAAATTTCATTTCTAAAATTTAATTGTGATAAAAGAATTTATTGGGAAATATTTGTTATTTGTGGGTTACGACAATCGCATACTAGATACCACAATATATGTCGGATTCTTATATTGTAAGGACCTTAAGTTCCAAATCTCAAGTCATTCCGTTAATTGGGAGATGAGATATCGTGTACACAGACTCACATACATTCATAAACACACACACACACACACACACACACACACACCACACACACACACACACACACACACACAACACACACACACACCACACACACACAACACACACACACACACACACACACCACACACACACACACACACACCACACACACACACACACACACACACACACATACAGACCAATACCCAAAAACCACTTTTTTGGACTCAGGGGACCTTGAAACGTATAGAAATTTAGAAATTGGGGTATCTTAATTTTTTCGGAAAGCAATACTTTCCTTACCTATGGTAATAGGGCAAGGAAAGTAAAATGACAGTATTCCTCACAAATAATATTAAGGCTTCCGTTTAAACCAAAGCAGAAAGTTTTCAATGAATCACTTTATAACAAAATCAAATTGACTTTCGATTTCAGTGGCAAATGATTCGACTCCACTTTCTTTAAAAGATCTTTCTTTCAGAGATCCTGATAATTCAATTCAGATTGAGCTCGCTTATGCTCTGCCAACTGAATTAATCCGACATTTGAATGCACAGCGTAAGATAAATGAATGTCTTAATCACCTCGAAACTCATTTGCGGTGGTTGCAAGTTTCTTGAGCCTGAATAGCTTAAGATCAATCGCTATCAATACAGATTCTCTTGTGAGATTCACTGTTAAAATGTCAGCATTACAGATAAATAGGATGAATGCTTCACATTCAACTAATGATATTTGTAGTGAATCATACTCTATTCCAAACAGTGAGTATATAATTTAGGTCTCTACCTACTATACTACATACTTCTGGCTCTTATCTAATTGTAATAGGCTACCGATTTCTTCTGATTCATTGGGTTGCTATAATATAATAAGGTAATTCCAGGAGAGATGCCCTACCAGGAGAGTTGCCCCACTTGCTGTAGTTCTCAAACATGATGATAGAGGGCTCTTATAGTACATTCATTCTGTCAGTTGAACTCCAGTCAACAACAGAGAGAAGTTACGACCGTTCTGTTTTGTTATTTTTGGCTGTAAAAATCAAAATCCATGAAGTATTGTGTTTTCTTCCTTCGTTATAAGATAAGGTGTTATATTTGAGTTTCCAAGAGGATATTGAAATGTAGTTGGTGAGATCTTGCTTATTGGATCGCTAAGGGTCGGTTTCCGAGCTCGGGATTCAGCTAAGTCCTAGACTTTAAACAGCGGAGTCAGAAAATTGGCTCTCCAAAACGGGGCGTAGTCACAGTTATGATAATCTTCATTTTGTCATTTCTATAATTGGAAACGTTTTTCCTTGAAGAAATGAAACATTCCTGAATAACTCAAAATAGCTGAAAATTTACACTATTTTCTCTTTCTCTCATTTTGTGTTCAATTTTCTAGTTCCTCGAAATTTTTTAATTGAAACTTGGACTGTGACTACGCCCCGTTTCGGAAAGCCAATTTTCTGACTCCAGCTGTTTAAAGTCTAGAACTTGGCTAAATCCCGAACTCGGAAACCGACCCTTAGCGATCCAATAAGCAAGATCTCACCAACTACATTTCAATATCCTCTTGGAAACTCAAATATAACACCTTATCTTATAACGAAGGAAGAAAACACAATACTTCATGGATTTTGATTTTTACTGCCAAAAATAACAAAACAGAACGGTCGTAACTTCTCTCTGTTGTTGACTGGAGTTCAACTGACAGAATGAATGTACTATAAGAGCCCTCTATCATCATGTTTGAGAACTACAGCAAGTGGGGCAACTCTCCTGGTAGGGCATCTCTCCTGGAATTACCTTATTATATTATAGCAACCCAATGAATCAGAAGAAATCAGACCTTAAATTTATAGTGAGTTCCACGTTATCATGACATTATTCGATTAACATTGGTTTTGCCATCCGTATCTATCATTCAACAAAGCAGATAGTGCTATCCCTTTCCAGCTTAGCAGCATTGTCAGATCGTTTTCTATGCCGAAGCATCAAACCTAAATTATCATCATTATATTTGTTGCTAAGGGATGCAGATTGCAGGATGATATGAAATACTTTATTGAATGAAGGTATACAAATAAATATAGAGTCTGAAGTTCTATGCTTAGCCGGGAAGCAATTTTTCAGTTTTATGGTTGAAAGAGAGGTGAACGTCGGGTTATTGGAAAATTTGATGGATTGACAGCATGCAGCGATGCCAAGTCTACACCTAACGCTAAGCTATTTTCTCAAAAAAGCTTTCAGCAAGAAGAATCAATACGAATTGTTTCTGGAAAAATATCTCCCAAGAGATTTGCTGGAGCCTTCAACCTTTCTTTAAGATACGAAAAACTTCGTCTACAAACTCATGAGTTTGTTTTAGGCAGAGAAGATAAACTATTAAAGCCTATGGAGATGCTAAAGTAGATGGATAGCTATGGAATAAAATTTCAGTTACAATATTCAAACTTGTGTGTGAAAAAAATTTGGGAAGATTGAATAGTTTGCATGAGCAAATTGTTTATCTCATCTTTGCTAATGATAGAGGTAACGAGATTTATTTCAAACCGTCCGAATGTGAAGCATTTATGTTATGTGTGAGGCAAGATGATAGTTTGAAATGAATGTCCCACGAAACAAAACTGTCTTTATTTACTAGTAGGTAACCAGTGTTCCGGAAGGGTCTAATTGAAAACTTGACAAACTAAATACTTGAATAACTGAAATCTTGTAGAATTGGAAATAGGCCTATAACCATCCTCGGTAAAATTAGGAATCTATATGCAAAATTTCAAGATAGTCAGTTCAGAAGCTAAGACATGATGATGCGTCATTCGTGGATTTCCTATCCCGTACGTGTATAAGCCGATTCTTCCCTTTATTATATTATAGACTAACCGTCAGGCTCGCTTCACTCGCCATATCCGTCTAGCCAGGGGGCTCCGCCCCCTGGACCCCCGCCCGACTGGATCGTCCAAAAATGAGGTCAGCGGGCTCGCTTCGCTCGCCTGCATTTTTCATTTGAGCATGCTTCATTCCATAAAAAGTCAAAGCTGAGATAGCGCAAAACACCGCTGGAAAAACGCAGATTTTGGGCGTATCTTTGACGTTATTGCAAATCCTTCTAACACAACATTATTATACCCTAGCTGAGCTTCTGTACTAAATTTGAAGATTTTCTGTTCATTTGTTCTAGATAAATCTGAGAAAAAGCAAAAAAAACGCTGGAAAAACGCTAATTTTAGGCGTATTTTTGACGTTATTGCAAATTCCTTTCAACACAACATTATTACACCCTAGCTGAGCTTCTGTACTGAATTTGAACAATTTCTGTTCATTTGTTCTTGATAAAGCTGAGAAAACGTTGAAAAAACGCTGGAAAGACGCAGATTTTGGGCGCATCTTTAGCGTTATTTCAAATTCCTTCTAACACAACATTATTACACCCTAGCTGATCTCATCCCTATCTGAGCTTCTGTACTAAATTTGAACATTTTCTGTTCATTTGTTCTCGATAAAGCTGAGAAAACGCTAAAAAACGCTGGAGAAACGCAGATTTTGGGCGTATCTTTGAAAATTTTTGCAAATCTGTTCTTAGTGCGCCTCTAAAGGGCCAACTGAACATTCCTACCAAATTTGAACGTTTTTGGTCCGGTAGATTTTTAGTTCTGCGAGTGGGTGAGTCTGTCAGTCAGTGAGTGCAATTTCGCTTTCATATGTATAGATAGATAATGTGGATATGTTTAGATCAGATCAGTTGGAAATTATTAACTGCATATTAAGGTGGAATGAAAAGATATGAATAAAACCAGAGCGAATGCTCATGAGCAAGAGCATGGAGCATAAGGTTTTGCTATTGAGCAAAAGGTAGAAGCAAAAGCATTTGCTCATTTTTATATGAATAAGCTTCACCTTATACTCTCACCCCATGCTCCTGAACTCTGGAGCAAATGCTCACGTATTTTAAAGATTTTTCATCAGCTGATTCGCTTTTGTAGCCTTAATTTGTTTTTAGGCTATAGCTTACCGCTTGTGTTTGCGTCGTCTGCTCTGTTTTCTATTATTTTATGAATAGAGTTTTAGGTTTGTTGAGTTTAGAATTTTGAAATAATAGCGTGAAAAAATGTCATCTCTATAATAATCTTCAGCATATTCTTATAATATCAATAGCCTTCTTATAATCGTCTACACTCTCATCTTCTTAAATGTTTATTTCCTATTTTGTGATGGCCATCTTTATAACAGGTATCTTTTGTATTCATCCTTTTGTGGTGGTATATATCATGGTTGAATCTAAAAAGAGATTTATAATAGCTCTCAACTATTGGTTGTGATCGTATCTGGTATAGTTTTCTCTTCCTCATACGAATTAGTTGAGCCATTTTACTATGAGCAGAAGGTGATAAGCTGCTCTAGACTAGACTCACCTTTTTTGAAGCATTTGCTTCAAAAGTTGAGCAAATGATCTAGTTTATTCATACAATTTTAGCAAAAGCTTTTACTTTTGAGCAAATGCTCAAACTATTTTTTTGATAAGCATGAGCAAAAGGTTTTGCTCACGTTTATTCATAGAAAATGAAGCAAATTCTCCATATTTTAGAAGTATAAGCAAATGCTCAACTTTATTCATATGGTCAATTCCACATTCGTTTGATATTGTCAATATGGAGAAACTCCACAACATCTCTGTGCCAAGTGTTAATATTTAACTGCCATTGAGTGCTCATGAAAACCTATCTTCACTACTCCATATATAATTTCACAAGCGAGTAGTACGGAAATTTTCTCTCAATTACTGTCGACCATTTGTGAAAGGAGTAAGTTTGTAAGTTATAACATCCAATCTACCCACATTGAATGTTATAGGTCCCATGAGTACTTTCTCCAGTTTATAGGGCTCTCACTGCAGTCAGATCCACATTATCCTTTCAGCATTTATCACACCACAACTCCAATGCTTCTAATACAACCAATACTGCCAGAGTTAATTCCACTACGGCTCACAGCTGCAAAGTGAACATTGAAAAATGACTTGGACGACTTTAAATGACTTGAAATGACTTAATGACTAAAGCGGTTAATTGAAAAAGGACATCATACTGATCTTCCTCTTCTTAGCAACATAGAAACCACATTAATGCTTTCACTCTTATGTTACTAATGTACTAAACGAGCACCCATGTACAGGAAATAAGTATTAATTGTGAGTTGAGAACTCAACTTTGTAGAAAATGAAGTGATTGTCGAAGATGTTGATTATAGTAGAGCAATAACTCAGCTCGATTTTTTTAGTATTTTTCTACTCCTTAATTATTGATAACTGTTTTCATTTTCGTTTCTTTATTTGCCTCTATCTTGTACTGATGGGATTGGATCAAACGAACATATAGCTGGAGCACGGATTCTGGAGCATAATGTAAGTAGAAGTTAATAAAAGTAAAAAAGTAAATTCGTATGGCTTTTTGTTGGTGGGGAGTCCCTTGCGGGAAGGTCCCACCGCCTAAATATATAATATAAGCCGTCAATGAGTCGATGATAATAGTTTTTTCCTCCACCTACTGTCTAAAGTACTTACTTTACTCCCTGAAACCTAATACTAAAGTGTCACTTTTTCGCTCTCGGTAGTAAAAACAGAAAAACTCCCTAGGGAGTAAAAGTGACTCCATTTAAATAACATGGGGAGCATCTCTATTTTGAAACTTACATTGTAATAGGTTAGAAGGTTCAAGCTCAGATGAGAAAGCATAATAGAGGTGTCTGTCATTGAGTCAACTGAATTCAATACCACAACCAGAAATTTGATCAACTCATGAAATATATGTTTGTATGATAATTATTATATTCTTAATATTAGTAGATGATAAAAATTTATACAATTTTTAAAATATTTTATTTTATTCAAAATACCAGCCAACAAATATTTTTGATCTGCAATTCAAATCTGAACCGCGTGATCTGGAGTCAGCCACTTTTGGTAGCTGCTCAGCTGATATAATTGTTACAACTTTTGCCGATAGATAGCGCAATCGGCAGTGCCAAACAGACGACCGGTTTTTAGGTTTTAGATTTAGGTTATGTTGTTAGGAATCATTGTCACCAATACGTAAGTTATTAGAATGATTTTATTTGCAGTTTCTATAAAAAAATGTAGATGAACGAAAAATGTTGTGTACATCATGAGCGAAAAATACTTTTCCTCCCTCAGGAAAATTGCTACCCTCGGCTTCGCCTCGGGCTTCAAACTTTTTCCCACAAGGAGAGAAAGTCGTACTTTTCATTCTAGATATACAAATAAATATTATTTATAAAAATCAGACTGCTATGTCGTAATTTAAGTGCCCAAAAGTGAGTAAATATCTGTAAAAATGTTATCACAACCAATTTTGTTAAATATTGTCCGATTGCTTTGACCGTAGACAAGAAAACTACACATCTGGACTACTAAATTTGGACTATTAAATCTCCTAAATTGGTGCTCTAACAGACGATATGTTGCAAGATTTTAATTTTTTATCACATAACATTGGAGGAGAGGTGCCAGATTCTTTATTCCTCAATATTTTAATAACAATATTTCTGAAAATAATAGTTTTCTCCCAAATATTATGATGATAATAATGATATCACAATGGAAACAGTAATACGACATCACAGAGAAACAGTATCTATATATATACTAGCCGTCAGGCTCGCTTTGCTCGCCATATCCGTCTAGCAAGGGGGCTCCGCCCCCTGGACCCCCGACTGGATCGTCCAAGAATGAAATCAGCAGACTCGCTTCGCTCGCCTGCATTTTTCATTTGAACATTTTTATCATATGTTAGGACAATCCAGTCGAGGGCCAGACTACGTCTGGCTAAACGGATATGGCGAGCCAAGCGAGCCTGACGGCTAGTAATATAATATTCCCAGGATTGAAGTAGCAGTGCCCAATCAATTTTTCTGCGATAAATGGATTCAAATCTTCAACTTGGTGCCAACCTAACAAAGTCAACTCAACTTAATGCCAACCTGACAAAATTATTAATTTAGTTGCCAGTTAACAACTGTTTCGAAGAGGTACTCTATCTAGATTATAGTTCTATAGTAACATATGATATGGAAATTTCAATTATAATTAAGAGATTGGGAGAAGAAGAATATACATGCCAAAAGACGAACTTTAAACCCTTAAAAACAACCCTTAGAGTCAAAAATATGCCAAAAGATTCTTAGTGCGCCTCTAAAGGGCCAACTGAACATACCTACCAAATTTGAACGTTTTTGGTCCGGTAGATTTTTAGTACTGCGAGTGACTGAGTGAGTGAGTGAGTGAGTGAGTCAGTCAGTCAGTCAGTGAGTGAGTGCCATTTCGCTTTTATATATATAGATATAAAAGCGAAATGGCATTCACTCACTGACTGACTGACTCACTCACTCGCAGAACTAAAAATCTACCGGACCAAAAACTTTCAAATTTGGTAGGTATGTTCAGTTAGCCCTTTAGAGGCGCACTAAGTATCTTTTGGCAATTTTTCAACTCTAAGGTGGTTTTTAAGTGATTAAAGTTCGTCTTTTAGCATGTGGATTCTTTTTATTCTCTTAATTATAATTGAAAAATGTCCATACCATATGTTAATATAGAACTAATCCAGAGAGAGTACGTCTTCGAAACAGTTGTTAACTGGTAACTAAATTAATAATTTTGTCAGGTTGACATTAAGTTGAGTTGACTTTGTTAGGTTGGCACCAAGTTGAAGATTTAAATGCATTTATCGCGGGAAAATTGATTGGGCACTGCTACTTCAATCAGAGCTATTCCTGGAAATATTATATTACTAGTCTTTTTGTATTCTATGATAATAATGGATGATACTACCAATAATTACCAACATAGAAGTTTGCTACAGACAGGAAAGTGTAAAGTTGAACTTTATGATACAACTAGCCGTCAGGCTCGCTTCGCTCGCCATATCCGTTTAGCCAGACGTTTAGTCTGGACCCCCGACTGGATCGTCCTAATATATGATAAAAATGCTAGAATGAAAAATGCAGGCGAGCGAAGCGAGACTGGGTCCTCGCTAGACGGATATGGCGAGCGAAGTGAGCCTGACGGCTAAATGTATCATTAAGTTCAACTTTATACTTTCCTATCTGTAGGACACTTTTATGTTGTAATTATTGGTAGTAGGATGTTTATCATCCATTATTATCATAGAATACAAAAAGAAAATGAGAGCTAGATCCGACTGTAGAGAAATCCGGGAAACTCACAGCTTTCCACATTCAGTTCACGACAAAGTCAGATGCAGAGGAAAATTCAGAGGCAATTGTTGGGAAAGCGCGCTGGACGAAGAAAACCATTACAGTTGAGACTCAACTTATATATTCTGTCAGCATTTCTCATCTATGAACCCCAATGCTCTACATTAAAACATTGTGACAGTTTGTAGTGAATTGCACAGGCCACATCACACGTTAGTGAGCCTAATGACAGTACGAGATACACGTTGGACTGTCAGAGTTTGGTTGTGAAAAATATTGGTGCTTTACATTGGAACCATTCTGAAAGTTTGAAGTGAAATAGTGAGCTGAGGTTCGGCTGTGAGTGTTTCTAACATCAAATCGGATGCAGATGCTTCTATGACCGCCTCCTTTTGTATCTTCTGTCCTGCTCCTCCTCCTCCCCCACCTCCTCCTTTTCCTCATATTCTATATTCTATTCTCCTCTTGTGATTCAATCTCTTATCTTCCCACATTTAACGTATTGTAATTCTGTTCTCAACGATATGCAGGTCACTCTCAATGATAAACTACAGCGTTGCCAAAATTATTGTCTACGTTTCGTCTACTCTTTTCAACATCATGAACATATTACCCCTGCCCTCATTGCCAGTTCAACATTGAAGCTTCCCGATCAAAGACGTTTTCAAATAGTCAAGCTTGTTGGAGATATCTTGAAATACGGAAATCCGAACTATTTTAAAAATGATTTCAAATTTGTTTCTGGAGGTAGGAGGATAGCTTCACATACTAGAACCGGAGATAGTACTTTAAAGATACCCAAACATCGAACCACTATTTCCACAAAATCCTTCTTAGCCAGTGCCTGTCGTGCAAGGAATGCACTTCCTGTTTCTATCAGGTCCATCGAGAGCCTGACTTTAATGACTGAAACTGTCAAGCCCTAGAACGGTCACATGACAACCATCCCTCACCCATCCCACCAGTACAAACCTATAAACCTGTTATAGAATAAATTGTATATATATTATATAAACTCATGTTATTTCAATTATTCACTGCATACTGCTGTATATTACTAAAAGTTCACTACCCTGATCTAGTTTCAGCCTACTCCATTTTATTAATCAATGATTTGATCTTATCTACCTATATAATTATTTTACTTTATTAATTTTCTGTTTTTCTTTCTCTTGAATATTCATATTAATTAAAACTTTTACAATATTTCCATTTATAAATAAATGCTCAGTTGAATTGATGAAATTAACGTTCTGGTAGAGAGTTAGTGGGAAGGATATTTTGATATTCTTTCCGAAGAATGGACATTGATATGTCCAAAGCTCCGCCAATTTATGTTGATGCATGAAAATATAATTATCTATAGTTATATATTACAAATTGCTTTTTCATATAATACAGTTCAATAATTATTTCTTAGTCTATATTATGTAAATTCATCTATAATTTTGCTATATTGTAAGCTATTGTATAAAAGTGTATAAGCCAGTATATATTTTAATCTACATAAATAAAGTACTCAATCAATCAATCAATTCTATTCTCACATTTTCCTTCTATAGTATTTCACTATTATATTTTTACATTGTTGACAAACGATTTGGCAACATTATGGAGCTAGAAAAGGATAGCGTTATCTGCTTTGTCGAATGATAGACAACGATAGCAACAGCAATGATAATCAAATACTGCCATTATAACGTGTACCTCACTATAGGAAGGTGATACAAGGATGATACGGAGATGATACGAAGATTACAAAAAGATGATTCTAAGATGTTACAAGGATGATAGACAAAGATAACAACACCAATGTTAATCAAATACTGCCATTATAACGTGAACCTCACTATAGGAAGATGATACGAAGATAATACAAGAATGATACAAAGATGATACGAAAATAATACAAGGATGATACGAAGATGACAAAAATATGATACAAAGATGGTACAAGGATGATACAAAGATGATACGAAGATGAAACAAAGATTATACGAAGATGATACAAGGATGATAGACAAGGATAGCAACACCGCAATGTTAATCAAATACTGCCATTATAACGTGGACCTCACTATTATTATCTTCCATCTCACTCTTCGTTGCTTCTATCACACTGTTCCCGATTTATAATGCAAGATCTGTGTTGTTACTTGCGAACAGGAAAGTGAAACTTTGGCAGAATTATTATGAAAGCGCTCGTTTGTTTACGCTCCACTGATAACTACTGCATTAACTCAAATTGTAACAAACTAATAGCTACCACATTAACTCAATTGTAGCTAACTGATGCACGACATTGTTTTGTTGTGGGAGATTAAGTGACAAGTTGGGTTCAAACAAGAGACTTTCGTTTGCAAAATTGTACATTAGTTTGAGCAGAGTGGTTGAATTTCTCAATAGTTAATTATTATTATGTTCATGATTGGAATATTATTATCAACCGCCATAATCATTGTATCATTATGGATGAATCTGATCCGATGATTTGAGTCTCATCACAAAATTTACTAATAACCAGCTGACTACTAATATTATTAGTAGTTCTGCGAACAGTAGACCTCGCTCATGAATACAACTTTCAATCTAATGAGAAGGGCCAGTACAGTATATTGTGAAGATTTAGCCATGTCATCTATTATTTTCTCCATTGAAAGTGCTAGAGACACTGTTTCCAGGGACACCGGACTTATCAAGGAGGTACCTTTATATCGTCTCCATATTTACAATATAAACATATATTACAATAACTTTTCTAATAATTAATTATAAGAAATCCGTCAACTGACGGAAAATGGAATATGCAGTAGGCAATTTAGATGATGAATCGTCTCACAGACGATGGTGAGATGGAAAATGATTCTAAATAATATGAGTTTGTTGGTGACAATGACAGGAGGTTGCTAATGATGTTTTTCATGAAAAGTGGATTCAATGTTATGGCTTGTTATGCCTATGCAGAATTTAAATGCTCACAAATCGGTTTCCGATCTCATACCTAAAGGAAACTTGACACTGTAGTGCGACACAAAAATGCATACAATACAATAATTATTGTACCTGATAAACTAAAAATTCAGTTAAAAAATAACTCAAATAATAAATTATAGTTATGAATAATTGAAGTTGGAGATTAAACGAATGTTTATGATGTTAAATATTGTCTACAACTAAAATAGTTGTTGATTAATTTTATGATTATAAAAATTGTTGTAACTTCAAAGATACGAAGGAGTAGCTTTTGAGGTTAGTTTATGGTTTTTTAAATATTACAAAAAAACCGGAGGTTTCACCAAAAATCGTTACACATACGTTTCTGCGCCTTGTTTCAAAGAGCTAGCATACTAAATTTCATCCAAATCGGATAAAAATTGCGACTGTAACTGCGGTACAAACAAACAAACAGACAAAAGCCGATCGAGTCGAAACTAAGACCTCAGCTTCGCTACGGTCAATTAGTTTGTATCATAGAGAAAAGATACAAAAAAAAGAAAATTATCTTCATGTAAGTAGTTCATGTTACAAATTTCAAGCCGATTTTTTGTTAACTTAAGCCAATTACTGTGTATTATTACTGTTTTGTTGGGGTGAGCATGTAAGAACAGTATTACAGACTACCAGCGTCACATAGCTTCATCAAAAAATCTGGTGTGGTACACTCACACAACTTTCCTTGCTCATTGAACTATAAGCCTCATTCTTAAACGAGAATGATTAGGGGAATAACATAATGACGATTGGCGGCAACATATTTGAAACTACGATCAGACTTCTGTATATGTGTATAGTTGTTTTCAGAGTACTTTTTCCTTTGTGTAAATTGTGAAATTCGATATTTTTTAAAAGTCGTCAAAACAGCTGTTCTACAGATGAAATATCACGATGTGTTATTTTTATGAACTGCTCTACCTCATGCACGAGAAAGAGGCTACAAAGTCCATTTCTCAAGGATGGGGTGGACCCCTCATTAGTTTCTCAGAAAGGAGACTCATTCCAGTTAATAGAGCCGATGAATAACAATACAGGGTATGAATTTGAAAAAAATCGGTCAAGTCATTTTTGAGAAAATCGTGAAACACATGTTTTTTTAGTGATTATCCGCCATTTTTCTCAATAATATTACGGAGCTCCTGAAATTTTCCCAGAAATGAGACTCATGTCAGTTGATAGGGCTAATAAATAGCTATCCATGGTATAAATTTGAAGAAAATCGTTCGAGCCGTTTCCGAGAAAACCGTGAAAAACATGGTTTTTTAGTGATTATCCGCCATTTTTCTCAATAATATTACGGAGCTCCTGAAATTTTCCCAGAAATGAGACTCATGTCAGTTGATAGGGCTTATGAATAGCCATCCATGGTATGCATTTTAAGAAAATCGTTCGAGCCGTTTTCGAGAAAACCGTGAAAAACATGGTTTTTTAGTGATTATCCGCCATTTTTCTCAATAATATTACGGAGCTCCTGGAATTTCCCCAGAAATAAGACTCATGTCAGTTGATAGGGCTTATAAATAGCTATCCATGTTATAAATTTGAAGAAAATCGTTGGAGCCGTTTTTGAGAAAACCGTGAAAAACATGGTTTTTTAGTGATATCCGTCATTTTTCTCAATAATATTACGGAGCTCCTGAAATTTTCCCAGAAATGAGACTCATGTCAGTTGATAGGGCTTATAAATAGCTATCCATGGTATAAATTTGAAGAAAATCGTTGGAGCCGTTTTCGAGAAAAACGTGAAAAACATGGTTTTTTAGTAATTATCCGCCATTTTTTCCGCCATCTTGAATTGAATTTTATTGAATTTCTTATTGTCGGGTCCTCATGGTATAAGGACCTTAAGTTTAAAATTTCAAGTCAATCGGTTAATTAGGAATGGAGTTATCGTGTTCACAGACATACACACACACACACATACACACACACACACACACACACACACACACACACACACACACCACACACACCACACACCACACACACACACCACACCACACACACACACACACACACACACACCACACACACACACACACACACACACACACACACACACAACACACCCACACACACACACACCACACACCACACCACCCATACACACATATACACACACACACACCATACACACACACACATACACACAACACCACCACACAACACACACACACAACACACACACACACACACCACCACACACACACACACACACACCACACACACACACACCACACACACAACACACCACACACACACACACACACACACACACACATACACACACACAATACATACACACACACGTACACACACACAGACCAATACCCAAAAATCATGTTTTTGGACTTTGAAACGTATAGAAAACTTGAAATTGGGGTACCTTATTTTTTTTGGAAAGCAATACTTTCCTTACCTATGGTAATAGTGCAATGAAAGTAAAAGAAGTACGTGGACTTTCGGCTTGGGTTAGCATTGAAAATTTGTAACATAAACGCTCTATATATATGGGTGATTTTCTTGTGCTATATTTTCTCTGTTTGTATTAATGTTCATGCAATAGGCCCCATTGCTTACCATTCATTCAATGCTGAAAGTATATATCACTATTATAGATTGCTGGGTTTTATATGGCAATTATATTATTTTTCTACAGCTACCTCGGAAAGTTGCTGTTCCTGTACTGATTACAATACCCAAAGATTCACTTTTCCGCTCTAGTGCGGGAATAGTATACTTCGCACCTAGGGCCGAAAATGAGACTTTTCTGGCTCGAAATCGGTTTTCAAGTCCGAGGCCGTAGGCCGAGGACTAGAAAAGATTGAGAGCCGGAAAAACATTTTTGCCCATGGTGAGAACGTAATTTTTCGCCACACAGAAAAATAAACAACATATATATGAGAATAATAATTATTCTCATTGTCTATTATAAGCACTTCCGAAAGCAAAAGTGGAAGGTCATAGCTCTAGCAAATCTGAATATCAAGAAATTGTCAAGTATTTTTATTTTTTATTCTGATTTGTCTAAATAACCTAAAAGATTATGTTCAATTATGTAAGAGGTTGAGTTTATACTTTTTATTCTTCCAAATGACAATAAGATGATATTATTAAAATGCTTTAATTATTGAATGATAAACACAAATAATGAAAAGTTTTTGATCAGCTGGTTTATCACACTTGAAAAAGTTTTTGATCAGCTGGTTTATCACACTTGAAAAAGTTTTTGATCAGCTGTTTTAGCACACTTGAAATTCGGCAATCTGATGTGATCTGAATGAATGTCAATGGAAGTTAAGGTTAGAAGTTCTATTCTTCTATGAAAATCAAATTATTTGAATAGTATAAATATATCTTATCTGTATTTTATTCATTTAAATGAAATGATAGTATATTATTACAGAATACTTTCTTGAATTCTAGAAGCATAAAATGATTCCGTTTATCCACCATGTTCCGTGATAAATGCTTTACTAGGAGGTTTGAGGTTAGATTTATTATACTCTGAAAATTGAATTGAATAGTTTATAATATCTCATTTGTATCATTCATCCAAATAAAATGATAGTATCTTATTGCAAAAACTTTATTCAATTCTAGAAGCATAAACTGATTCCGTTTCATAAACTATTTTGTAAACACGTTCACATCAAATCAGAATCAGCTGACTTCAAGGTTATTTTACAGCCCTAGGGCCGTAAAAATTTTACCGGCCTGGTCAGAAAACAATCACTTTCGGCCTCCATATGACGCACGTAAACCAGCTCATTACATCCAAGTGGGGCGAAAAAAGTTTTTCTGCACTCCATATTTGCAACATGACAACACAAAATAGTTGGTGGGTTATATGGAGGATTAGTGCACGAAAACGAAAATTAAGTTGGTAACAATGACTGTGGTTAGATTTAGAAAAGATTCATTGCAATGGCTACCCTACATTTATGATGAAATCCCAATCTAGAAATCCAAAAGAAGAATAATGTTCATCTAGATCATAATTGAATAATCATCATTTACGAATTCTCATCATTTAATAATAAATAATAGTTCTTTTCTATTGATATTATTATTTCAACTGCAAGAAATGAGAAAAGTAGCAAATAGCCTATACACTATAAAACTCGAATTTTGAGGTTAAATCATTACTGTTCGATATTCATATAAATAAAATAATAAAAAACATAACAATACCACAATAAAATTCTCTGTTGTCTATTTTATTTTTATAAATATTTTTCAGTTTACTATGAGCATTTTTCTCGGTAATTTGAGCAAAAGGTTGAATTTCTGAATCCTGTTTCTGTACTTTTTAGCTTGATGAAACGGGTGGGTATAAGTTGTTCGACGGGAGAGCTGATCGACAGTCAACAAACTTAGGTACGATTCTCCCGCTAGGTCGCGCGTTGTCGGTTCAGCCATTTTGCAGCAGCTGTTGGCGTGTATTTTGAATGCGAAATTTTTGTTCTATCTGTATTTTCTTATTCTTGAATGAATAAAAATGAGAACTTGGCTGAGAATTTTCAACTTCATTGGATTATTAATTTTAAATGAATTAAGGTTGTTATAATAACAGCATCACACAACAAACATGTGATGGATTTCAGCCATCATTTCACCCATAATCATTTAATCAACCACTTCTCATATTCAATGGTAACTGTAGGAAAAGTTTAATGTGAAATACGTGAGCAAAGTTCCTCTGCTGCACTCAAGAAGCTATTCCGCCCTCGCCTACGGCTCGGGCGTAAACGTTTCTTTCGGTGCAGCAAACTGTCACTTTGCGCACTAGTTGCACAAATAACTATTTCCGTCTATTTTGGCATTCTAAACACCTCCTCATCAGAGGGAGAAGTAAAACCATCAGAGAGTGAGAGAGATTGTTTCAGAGAGGCATAGAAAGAGAGAGAGATTGATTGATTGATTATATGCCTTTATTAGGGCGGAGTTAGGACTCCCGGTCCTCTCTAACACACAACCCTTAGAGGAGATGAGAGAGTGAGAGAGAAATAGTAATAGAGTGTGGGACCTCCATCAGAGGGAGAGTAACCTCAATGAGAGAGAGAGGAACCTCCATGGAGGGAGTGAGAAAGATAGAGTTAGGGAGAGAGTGAGGGTGAGAGAGATAGAGTTAGGGAGTGAGTGAGGGTGAGAGAGAGAGTGTGTGAGAGAAACCGTCATCAGAGAAATCAATCAGAGATTAGATAAGATTAGATTTCTTTATTTATGTATGATAAAATATTTACTGGCTTATTCACTAATTTACATTAAATGACGGTAATGCCAGTTATTCAAAGAATTTCACAAAGTATAAATAATTAATCAATGAGAATAAAGATTGAATGCAATAATTAGAATAACAATAATATAATTGAGTTATAATGTGACGTAACTTCATAAATCGGCGGTGTTTCAACAAATAATTGTCGATTCTCTGAGAAGGATATAAAATATCCTTCCCATTAACACACGACCGGGTAGTGGGAGAGAGAGGTTGATTGATTGATTGATTAGCTGCCTTTATTAAAACCTAGGAGGGCGAAGTTAGGGCGCAGCCGGCCCTACTCCTACACTTAACAAAAAATCTTATGGGAGAGAGAGAGAGAAAGAGAAAGAAAGATTGAGGAACTTCCAAGAGAGGGAGAGGAACGTCCATGAGAGAAAGAGAGAGAGAGAGAGAGAGAAAGAGAAAGAATTATTGAGGAACCTGCAAGAGAGGGAGAGGAACGTCCATGAGAGAGAGAGTGGGAACCATCATCAGAGAGAGAGAGAGGAGGTGAGGCGAAGTTAGGGCGAGCTATGATTTACAGCTTGGCACGGTTAAGCGAAATTTTCGCCGATTCCAAGTTGGACTGGATTTGCTTTGTCTACGGGATTTGGCCGAAATTCGCCAATTATCAGAGGAGAGGCGACGCTTCATCATAGCTTCCAATGCATAGGAGGGAATAGCCTCTTTTTTTACACGTCGCTTATTTTACAGGTCAACCGCTTAATATTCTTAAAGCCTAATCGCTTAATTAATGCTTAATTGCTTAATGAATGCAGGTCGCCTTGGGAAATTTATGATTCACAGAAAATAGGTAGTTATAATTATGAGGAGATTTATGTATGATAACTGCAGTCATCGTTCCTGAGTGGTGAGGAAGATTTTGTTAAAGATGTGTAATAGATTATTTGTCTCTGCTTAAACTAATCGTCAGTTTAACAGTTAAACTGACGGTTAGCTTCAGCAGAGACATTTAGGGCCGGTTTCCGAGCTCGGTATAGTACAAGTATATTACAGGGATATGATTCCAAAGTTATGAAACCATAGAGTGAAGGAAGATGTGTAATAGATTATTTGTCTCTGCTAAGTCCTGGACTTTAAACAGCTGGAGTCAGAAAATTGGTTTTCCAAAACGGGACGTAGTCGCAGTCATTGTCATAGTCACGTTTGAATCAAATTTCGAAAAACTAGAAAATTGAACACGAAATAAAATAAAGAGAAAATAGTGTAAAGTTTCAGCTATTTTGAATTATTCAGGAATGTCCAATTTCGTCAAGGAAAAACGTTTCCAATAATTATAGAAGTGAGAAAATAAAAACTACGACTACTGTTATAAAAGCTGCGACTACGCCCCGTTTTGGAAAGCCAATTTTCTGACTCCAGCTGTTTAAAGTCTTGGACTTAGCTAAATCCCGAGCTCGGAAACCGGCTCTAAATGTCTCTGCTGAAGCTAACCGTCAGTTTAACAGTTAAACTGATGGTTAGTTTCAGCAGAGACAAATAATCTATTACACATCTTCCTTCACTCTATGGTTTCAGTTATAATTTTGGAATTATATCCCTGTAATATTGTTAAACAGAAGTTGAATTATTTTCTTCAGCTACTCTAGAATAGTTTATGTATTGTTAAATAGAATAGTGAACTTATATTTCCAAATAATCTATGGTTTCATTAAGAAAATGATTCATCTTCTGTTTAACAATATTACAGGGATATATTTCCAAAGTTATAACTGAAACCATAGAGTGGAGGAAGAGTTTAACAGTTAAACTGACGGTTAGTTTCAGCAGAGACAAATAATCTATTACACATCTTCCTTCACGCTATGGTTTCAGTTATAACTTTGGAAATATATCCCTGTAATATTGTTGAACAGAAGTTGAATTATATCCTTCAGTTACTCTGAATAGTTCATGTTTTGTTACATAGAATAGTGAACTTATATTTCCAAATAATCTATTACACATCTTCCTTCACTCTATGGCTTCAGTTATAACTTTGGAATTATATCCCTGTTATATTCTTCAAAACAAAAGTTGAATCATTTTCTTCAGCTTGTCCAGAAAAGTACATGTTTTGTTATAATATAGGATCATAGTGAACTAATATTTCCTTCAATTCAGCTCTATTTAGTACAAGTTTTTTTAATGTTAACGGGAATTTGAATTTGAGGTATCCTTGTATGTAATTACAAGGATATGAAAATCACGTACATATAGGGAGAAAGTAATTTATTTTTTTGTATTCATACTACATGAACTGTTGATATTAATTATATATTATTTATTGTGTTGTTAACTCGCACTTTTACAACAGTACTCATGATTTCTTGTTTGGTGGACGCGTTTCGTGGCACTCAGCCACATCTTCAGCGTACAAGGACTAGCTGCTAGGTACTGAGGATTTGTAAGGATAGGGAGAACTATCAATTTTTCGTTTATGTGATTATTTCATAATCATTATGATTATGATGATGATAATTATTATAATTGATGATTGACTCTGGAAGATAATGATGATGATAATGATATGGTGATTGGTTTTGGTAACCTAAAACCACATCTCTGAATATTTGTGTCATTTATTGTGGAAAAATCATCTAAAATGATGATGATGATGATGATGATGATGATGATGATGATGATGATGATGATGTGGTGAGTGATCTTGCTAACCTGAAACCACATCTGTTACTATCCCGTGCCATTCGTTGGAGGAAGATCATAGATAATGATGATGATGATGATAATGATAATGACGTTACGGTGATTGATTTTGGTAACCTAAAATCACATCTCCGACGATTCTGTTCCATTTATTAGAGGAAGATCAAGGAATGACCACAGTCTACTATCTCTTTTCACGGTCCATTACATCCACTCAAAGCACGAATGATCACTGCTAAAACTATTATTACGGGAGAAAACTGTATAACTTTCCCATTGATCAGATCCCATCTATGTACAACGATAGTTTATATCTATTTACTAGCCTTGATCTATATAGGCATCACAAATATCGATTTTTGTTCGTGAGGTATTTTTCAGTCCTTATAAATTCTATCCTATCATATTAAGCGAGCAATTTCTGTATTTATATATCTGGTTATTTATGTTTTACGGATCTCGAAAACTGCTTCAACGATATTTACAAAATTTGGAACATAGTAGGTTTATGATATAAAGATTCGATTGCACTAGGTCTCATTCTTTGAAAAACTCGCTGAACAACATTAAAAAGATGGTTCATCCTTGGAAAACAGATGATAATTTCGTCGTCTCTCGATAACAGAAGATGCGTGTGCCTGTGTGGGAGAGAGACAGAATTATTTCCAGCTGTGTATTCATAATCAATCAGCGAGAAATTTTTCTAGCTAGTTAATCGATTTGATCAACATAATCAGTCTGATTTGTTGACATGACATGATAAACCTCCTAAACTAGAGTATAATTATGAAAATTTTTAAAGTTGATAATTATTTGACTATTTCAAGTGATTAGTGAGTGTTATTTTGTTATTCAATTTGGTTTGTATATAATCTAAACTAGTAGTTCTGTGAACAGTAGACCTCGCGCTCAGTAAGTTACGTTTTGTTATGATTGTTTTCTCAAAAAATAATAAATAATTTATCAATTTAAAATGTCTAGAAAAAATCCTAAATAAACATAGAGCTTTCTGTCCTATCGTACCGTGACGTGTCGTCCCGGAATGTGAGTGTGAGCGCTGTTATCAGGTCTGGCTGCAACTGTCTACAACGTTGATGGAAAGATACATTTTCAAGATGTTCGATGTTTTTGAACGGGTAGTATTATAGTCCGTATTATAGAAGTATAGTATTATAGTCCACTAGACAGCTGATTTATGATGAATAATTCTATAGTCTCATTTTTACTCTAATATTGGCGTATGAAGGAGGCTCCTTTTTCCTTTTATATTATCCTTGAAATGCAAAATTTCCAAAAACCTTGTATATACGTTGACGCGCAATTTTAAAAGGAACATACCTGTCAAATTTAATGAAAATCTATTACCGCGTTTCGCCGTAAATGCACAACATAAAAACATATAAACATTTAAACATTAAGAGAAATGCCAAACCGTCAACTTGAATCGTAGACCTCACTTCGCTCGGTCATTATAATTTTTTTGTTTTCAAATGTTTGAACAGAGAATTGAACCTGAATTCAAGTGTATGGAACATAACCTACTTTCTGGACTATATTTATAGTGAATAGATCAAAATTCGGGAAAGAAACAGTTTTGGGCGTTTAGTACTTCCCCAATCATTTAAAAGAACTGTGTTCGGTTTATCAAAAGTCAATAAATAAAAAATCTGGTGTGGCGCACTCACACAACTTTCCTTACCCTTATGAAAATTTATCACCTGACGCTAGTGTTCCCGCGCATCTCAAGTCTACTATTCAAAGATTAAAGCCAGCTGGTGACAGGACAATAACGCTGGAGAAACACGAAGTCTGCTATCTCTTCATAGTGAATGATTTAATAGAATCAACAGTTGCCAACAGTTTGCAATTTATTGAAATAATAGCATTTTCTCAAATTTCGAGCTTATTTCAAATTTTAGGTGAAAATGTTACTGGATATTAATTGAAGAGATTTTCATGCTCAATCTTTCCCATTTGAATTTTTTTGTTCAAATTGTATCTGAAGCCTGATAATTGGGAATCTAAAATCAAACTTTGCATAGATGGGGTGGAGCTCCTGAATTTTTTACAGATATGGAACTTTTGGCAGTTGATACAGCTTATCAATGACTATTTTAGGTATAAATTTGATCAAAATCGTTGGAGCCGTTTTCAAGAAAATCGCGAAAAAACCTGTTTTTGACAACATTTTCCTCATTTTATCCGCCATATTGAATTGCATTTGATCGAGATTGTTCGTGTCCGATCCTTATATTGTAAGGACCTTAAGTTCCAAATTTCAAGTCATTCCGTTAATTGGGAGATGAGATACCGTGTACACAGACACACTCATACACACACACACATACAGGCCAATACCCAAAAACTACTTTTTTGGACTCAGGGGACCTTGAAACGTATAGAAATTGGGGTACCTTAATTTTTTACTTTCCTTGCCATATTACCATAGGTTGCGAAAATGTTGACAAAAACAGGGTTTTTTGCAATTTTCTCGAAAACGGCTCCAACGATTTTAATCAAATTCATATCTAAAATAGTCATCGATAAGCTCTATCAACTGCCACAAGTCCCATATCTGTAAAAATTTCAGAAGCTTTGCCCCATCAATGCAGATAGATTCCCAATTATCAGGCTTCAGATACAATTGAAACGAAAAAAATCAAATGGAAAAGATTGAGCATGAAAATCTCTTCAATTAATGTTCAGTAACATTTTCACCTAAAATTGAAAATAAGCTTTAAATTCGAGAAAATGTGATTATTCAATTGCAAATTATTGTTGATTCTATTAAATCATTCACTATGAAGAGATAGCAGACCTCATGTGTGTCTCCAGCGTTATTGCCCTGTCACCAGCTGGCTCAAATCTTTGAATAGTAGACTTGAGATGCGCGGGAACACTAGCGTCAGGTGATCAATTTTCATAACGGCAAGGAAAGTTGTGTGAGTGCGCCACACCAGATTTTTTTGGAAAGCAATACTTTCCTCATAGTAGAAAAGACTAAACAGATGATCTTTGTCAAGCTTCGTTTAATCTGATATAATACATAAGGACGGCAAAATATCGTTGGAACAAAAATTCATGTGTGTCTGCGGGGCTTAAGGAGACCAATGTCTGTGGGCTAGAGCAATAAGAGACAGATAAAATAAAACATGTGACCAGTGATGACACATTAAAAATGAGAAGAAGACTGATGGTTCTTACCTTGGGAACAATTTTTCGCAATGTATCGCCTGCCAGCCCTGCGTCGCTTCTTTCACCAGGTTTTCCACCGCATTTTCCACGGGAAATTCGCCCATCAACAGCCTCAAACCTAGCCTGCAACATAATTTTATATTTATTGTTTCATATTTTATTATTGCTCGTTGAATCTCCATGTAAATTGTATTATTTTTAATAAGAAAACAAGGATATTGTCAAATTTTACTAAAAAAATTATTAAAAACTTTAAAACAGTACCATGGTTTCACGTTTATCAACGCATCATCAGCTGAACTATATTATTTTTATTAAATAAAATAAATATAATTTTATTGCCGCTCAACATTACAATAGTTATGGACAATGTCAGAAATTATTGTTTAGCAAACATAGTCAACCTATATTATAACATTAGTACTGTTCCAATTTAATTCTATGACCCTGTGTTTCAGCCAATTCAAATTCGGTAATGATGTTGAACAATTCAAATAAATCTTGAGAACGTAATATTTCTGAAGATTTGATGATCAATGCTGTATATCGCTGATATATCCAACACATTCGATGAAGAATGTAGTATTACACCATATTTGTTGAATGGTGTACCTTTCATTTTATAATCCTGTCTTCATGCATGACCAATCTTGTAGTAGCATATTTTCTCATTATTGATATATTAATAAACTTATCAACCAACTACATTCTTCATCGAATGTGTTGGATATATCAGTGATATACAGCATTGATCATCAAATCTTCGGAAATATTAAGTTATCAAGATTTATTTGAATTGTTCAACATCATTACCGAATTTGAATTGGCTGAAACACAGGGTCATAGAATTAAGTTGGAGCAGTGCTAAAAATTAATAGAAATTATAAGGAATTTTGATCAAATGTCGCCTTTGATCCCACTCAGTATTATCTCACATAGCTGACCTCTTTGTCAGATGGTAGCGAGTTGGATTGGTGTCGATACCATATTGTCACAATATTTAGAACCCTTATATTTATCTATATCTTCAGCATCTATAATTGTGGAGTCACCCAGAGCAGCTATAAGAATAATTGCAGATTGATAAAACGGCAGCAGTTTGCAGCGATTGATGGCAGAATTTTATATATAAGCTCCTTGAAGAGCTAATAAGAACATTGTGGTATGTCTATTTCAGCAGGTGTGAACGTAATAGTATATTTCGCACCTAGAGCCGAAAATGAGACTTTTCCGGCTCGAAATCAGTTTTCAAGTCCGAGGCCGTAGGCCGAGGACTAGAAAAGATTGAGAGCCGGAAAAACATTTTTGCCCATGGTGAGAACGTTATTTTTCGCCACACAGAAAAATAAACAATATAAATATGAGAATAATTGTTTATTAGGCACTTCCGGAAGCAAAACAGGAAGGTCATAGCTCTAGCAAATCTGAGGTAATCTGAATATCAGGAAATTGTCCAAGTATTTTTATTTTTTATTCTGATTTGTCTAAATAACCTAAAAGATTATGTTCAATTATGTAAGAGGTTGAGTTTATACATTTTATTCTTCCAAATGACAATAAGATGATATTATTATAAATGTTTTGATTCATGAATAATAAAACACAAATAATGAAAAGTTTTTTGATCAGCTGTTTTAGCACACTTGAAATTTGGCCAATCTGAATGTCAACGTCAACAATGCTTGTTGTCGACTTCGGAAGTTTAGGTTAGAAGTTCTATCCTACTCTGAAAATCGAATTTGAATAGTTTATAATATATATCTTATCTGTATTTTATTCATCCAAATAAAATGATAGTATCTTATTGCAGAATACTTATTCAATTCTAGAAGCATAAACTGATTCCGTTTCATAAACCATTTTGTAAACACATTCACATCAAATCAGAATCAGCTGACTTCAAGGTTATTTTACAGCCCTAGGGCCGTAAAACTTTTACCGACCTGGTCAGAAAACAATCATTTTCGGCCTCCATATGACGCACGAAAACCAGCTCATTACATCCAAGTGTGGCGAAAAAATTATTAAATCTCATTTGCTCTACCGACTACTGCCAGCTGGGCATATGTACCTCCAATAAGGACGTTACATAAAAGTAAAAGAATAGCAAAATATTATGTATATTTTATGTATTTTGAGGGCATCTAACAGGTGATTCTCATAGAACATAATCTCATGAACTTATATCATTGTGCGAAATATCAATGTGACAACAATGTAGTTGGTGATGATGATTGAAGCTAAAAATTAGGTGTTTTTCACAATACAAGGAGCATTGTTGTCAGGTGTACCTGAAAATCTATAAGAGATAGAGCGCTCTACCTGATCTCAGACTGTAGAGCACAAAAATAAGCTCAGAGGGATTTTGAATTACACATCTAAATGGTAACAATCGGAGGATATTGTTGATCAAAAACTAAAATTCATCAAAATTGATCTTTTCTTTAAAATTTTACTCATTTTTGAAAAATCATAACTCACTACTAAATTTGAAAATCTACTTTGTGAAAAAAATAAGAACTGTAAATTTTTTGAAGTGAACAACTACAAGACTTAACCTATTTCGGACTATGTGTAACATTATCTAAATTTGGGAGAGGAATAGCTCAACGTTACCTTATATTTTCTCTTTACCTATCATTTTTATGATGTGATATTGTATCAATCAATAAAGAATGAATGATTTCATTCTATCCAGAATTTTTCAATCTGAAAAAAAGGCGAGATAAAATTTTTTTGTCCGATTAACGGATTTGGCGGAAATAGTTGAAAACTGGAAAATGAACCGAAAATACGAGGTTTTTGGGCCATTCTGTATCTAGCACAGGAAATTTTTCATGATGAAATTGGTTCTGGATTTCTCTCATGTATCCAAATTTATGAAATATATATATTTTTTCATATGTTGAAAAATTAGAACTACAATATATTATATATTGTAAGCACCAATGTCTATTGTGATTGGACAAATAGACCATCTTAGAACGTTGTTTTAAGAGTCCAAAAGCGGTCTAGTGTCTAATTTCCTATCAAATGCTTTTTTCGTAATTAATTGCTCCCATTTGAATGACTAACCAAATTTTCAACGGTCCACTTTAATTAAACATCTGTAAAAATGAGGCTCCTGCTATTGTTTCTCTATGTACAAGGTCCACGTTATAATGGCAGTGTTTGATTAGCAATGGTATTGCTATCCTTGTCTATCATCCAACAAAATGGATAGCGCTATCTCTTTCTCGCTTTGCTCTGTTGCCAGATTGTCTTTAAACAATGTAGCATTAATAATCAATTAACCAAATAATATCGGGGACCGAGCTTCGTTCTATAGTACAAAAGCATAAGAATGTATTACGAAAGAAGAAATTTTAATAATATTCATACAGAAATATCCTGTCTTATCACAGTGAATTGGGATTAATTCCCAGAGGAATGCAAAAATGTCCCTCACGAAGACCCGGTTGCACAAGAGCCGGTTAAATTTTAATCCTGATTTTAAACTTCACGTGAACCAAATCAGAGAAGACCATTTCAAAAAGATGGTTCTACTGGAATTAATCAGGATTAAAAATAACCCGGCTTTTTTGCAACCGGCACTGAGTACCTGATTGAATGATTAAAAAAGTTCAACAGCTGAGTCATAATTTTGGCACAGTCCCACACACATGAACTCGCTCACTCACTTCCATAACCAACAGACGACGAAATAATAATTTTCAGCTGTTTCTTCAAGGATGAATAATAATCATCCTTTCAATGTCCTTCAGTGAGTTTTCCAAGGGATAAGACCTGGTGCAATCGAATTTTTGTATCATAAACCTACTATGTTCTGAATTTCGTAAGAATCGTTAGAGCCGTTTTCGAGATCCGGTGAAATACAAACATATTAACAAAAATTGCTCGTTTGATAGTATAGGAATTCATCTTAATTATGAATTTATTTAAAGATATAAGTTGTTGTTTAATAGAATATAAATGATTATTTTTAACATGAATGAATACTTAATATTACATCAATAAACCTGTATCAGCTACCGTCTATAGAACGCATTGACAAGACAGAGGATTCTCAACATTGTTGTCCTATCTTTCTCCACTGCCATTATAACGTGGACCACACAATAGTGTTATTCACTTTCAACCGACAGCTTTCCCTATATAAATAGCATTAAAGCTACCCATTAGACCAATGCTCACATCGATTCCGGCAATATTAACGCACGTTTCATCTCTCTTTACACAGTTTACAGAACAGCTTTTCGCCTGCGAACCGTTAATTTAAAATTTGCGCATTAAAGCGCGCTAGAATCCAAATTTATCGGTTGAGAACAGCATTAGCTGGAGGCAGGCATCCTCTGCTCCATAGTGAGGTCCAGGTTATAATGGCAGTGGAGAAAGATGGGAGGACAATGTTGCCGATTCTCTGCCTTCTATAGAGGACAACTGATACCGGTATATCTGATGTGATCTTGACTGTCCATTTTTGTTTAAAATGATCAATTGAATTATATTCGTAAAAAATCTGGTGTGGTACACTCACACAACTTCCCTTGCTCATTGAACTGTAAGCCCCGTTCTTAAACGAGAATAATTTAGGGGGAATAACATAATGATGATTGGCGGCAACATATTTGAAACTACGATCAGAATCTGTATAATATGTGTATATAATTGTTTTCAGAGAACTGTTTCCTTTGTGTAAATTGTTAAATTCATGATTTTTTAAAAGTCGTCAAAACAGCTGTTCTACAGATGAAATATCTTGACTATGACTGTGTTCTTTTTATAAACTGCTCTACCTACCTACCTCATGCACGAGAAGGAGGTTACAAAGTCCATTTCTCAAGGATGGGGTGGACCCCCCATTAGTTTCCCAGGAAAAAGACTCATGCCAGTTGATAGAGCTGATAAATAACTATACATGGTATGAATTTGAAAAAAATCGGTCGAGTCATTTTTGAGAAAATCGTGAAAAACATGGTTTTTTAGTTATTATCCGCCATTTTTCTCAAGAACATTACGGAGCTCCTGCAATTTTCCCAGAAATGAGACTCATGTCAGTTGATAGGGCTTATGAATCATCCATTGGTTCATCTATGAACATTGGTTCATCTATGTTCACTTATGAATTCATCCATGGTATGAATTTGAAGAAAATCTTTAAAGCCGTTTCCGAGAAAACCGTGAAAAACATGGTTTTTTAGTCATTATCTACCATTTTTCTCAAGAATATTACGGAGCTCCTGAAATTCTCCCAGAAATAAGACTCATGCCAGTTGATAGGGCTTATAAATAGCTATCCAAGGTATAAATTTGAAGAAAAACGTTAGAGCCGTTTTCGAGAAAAACGTGAAAAACATGGTTTTTTAGTAATTATCCGCCATTTTTTCCGCCATCTTGAATTGAATTTTATTGAATTTCTTATTGTCGGATCCTCATGGTATAAGGACCTTAAGTTTAAAATTTCAAGTCAATCGGTTAATTAGGAATGGAGTTATCGTGTTCACAGACATACACACATACACACACACAGACCAACACCCAAAAATCATGTTTTTGGACTCAGGGGGCCTTGAAACGTATAGAAAACTTGAAATCAGGGTACCTTAATTTTTTTGGAAAGCAATACTTTCCTTACCTATGGTAATAGGGCAAGGAAAGTAAAAAAGTGTAATTTTCAAGATTGAGTTCAAATATTTTGTTAATTAATTATATTTCTACTATGTTCAAGAATGATGTGGCCAAGTTCCAGAGCTATAGTAAAGTCCACGATAATGGCAGTGTTTGATAAGCAATGATATTGCTATCCTTGTTCATCATTCAACAAAGCGGATAGCACTATCTCTTTCTCGCTTTGCTCTGTTGCTAGAATCAATAATTAATTAACAAAATATTTCATCTTAATTATGAAAATTAATATCAATAAATTATTGAGAAATATATTTTCTTGCTCAATAAAATATAATTGATTATTTTAAACGAGAATGAAGCGTAAATATTACATCAATGAACATTTATCAGCTAACGTCTATAGAAGACATTGACAAGGCAAAGGATTGCCAACGGTTTTCTCCTATCTTTCTCCACTGTCATTATAACGTGGACCTCACTATAGAAGAGGATAATGATATCTGCTTTGTAGGATGATAGACAAGGATAGCAACACCAATGTTAATCAAATACTGCCATTATAACGTGGACCTCACTATATCAAGAAAAAATATCAAATCCACGTGGATCCTTGTTGAAAATAATCATTTATATTTCATTCGTTTAATTTATATTTATTCGTATACATTTCAATAAAAATAATAATATCGAGTGACCTGGCTGGCTCAGGTCTGGTGTCAGAGTTTTCAGGTCGCAACTGATCAATTTCAGGGCCTCTGACATGACCTAACGACTACTTTTTAGGCAGCCGGGACCGACGGATAACGTGTCCATCCGAAACACGGGAGTGGCCCGAGATAAATATCTTGCCCGGGCCGGGATTTGAACCCGGGCCTCTGAATCACAAAGCCAGCATTTGATCCACTCGGCTACGGCCACTCCCATACATTTCAATGATAAAAGTCCATAATCGAGATTAAATATTTTCTTAATATTAATTATATTTCACATTTTGAGAAACGATCGAGCAACGGTGCGGAGGTGGAGAAGGATAGCGCTATCTGCTTTGTTGAATGATAGACAAGAATAGCAACACCAATGCTGATCAAATACTGCCATTATAACGTGGACTTCACTATAGAGACCCTCTAGAGTCTCTAAATCACAGGGAGCAGACCATTCGTCGGAAAGAGACACACTATATTACTTCTACTTCACTTGCACTGCGCCAATTTCTAACCTAACCTAACGACTTGAAATCTAATTAACTTGACCGTTAATTATTACAGAGTCCATTGTGGCCAGCTCACATTATTACCATATATGCGCGGCCAGGTTCACTTTCATCTTTTTAGAATGGCAACGCTCTCTGGCTTTCTCATTCTCTCTTTCTCTCCTACTCTCTCACTCTATCTTTGTTCCTTGGTCATCTCTCTCTCTCTTTCTTTCTTGTTTGCTCTCCAACTCTCTCTTTGTTCCTTGGCCAATCACTCACCCTCTCTCTTTCTTTTTTCCTCTCTCTTCTTCTTCTTCTTTCTCTATCTATCTATCCCTCTCTTTTGACCTTCTTCCCTCTCGTTTTCAGTAACTTACAAGATAAAATACATCAGAAACATGCTATATATCAAATACTGTATCAGTTTCAAGTGAAAAGACTAAGAAATTGTCAAAAACCACAAATTTATTTATAGTTAGGAAGACCGGTTTCGGTTGTTACACCATTGTCAATCTCTGTTAAACTAAAACTAAATACAAGAGCAGCAGAATTTATAATAGTAGGCGAGTACTGCAATTGGTCAAGGGCAAGAACGCCTACCATTGGCCCAGCTGGACAGTCTCCTCCCACTCAACGGTGTCACAAAATGGCGGCTGAGCAATAGACTCACCATGATAACAAAATTTGACAAATTAATGTTATCATGGTTAAATTTTGTTATCATGGCAAGTCTGTTGCTTATCCGCCATTCTGTGACACCGTTGAGTGGGAGGAGACTGTCTAGCTGGGCCAATGGTAGGCGTTCATGCCCTTGACCAATAACAGTACTCGTCTACTAGTATAAATTCTGCTGCTCTTGTATTTAGTTTTAGTTTATCAGAGATTTACAATGGTGTAACAACCGAAACCGGTCTACCCAACTATAAATAAATCTGTGGTTTTTGACAATTTCTTAGTCTTTTTATTTAATATGAATAATTACCACAATATCAACTTCTCAACTACACAAAAAATGTATCAGCTTTCTTCTCATACAACAATCGTAAATCTGGAATCGTTAATCTTGAACCTTGAATTGCGAATCGTATATCTTAAATCTTAACAAGCATCACAGACCACACCAAAAAGAAATAATTAATCAATTTTGAATGGCGTTCCCTCCCATCACCTCATCCGGTAATTTAGCGACAACTGAAAAACTTGGTACAATGTTTTCCTCCAGCGGAAAACGAAAAAACTACAGTGAAATCCCCTGACAGCATTGGTTAAACGGGAAGCTTTGATGTTATCTCTATAGGTAAAGCTGCCAGTTTGAAGTGAATAATAAAGACAGCAATATCAAATGAAAAAGACGGTGAGTGAGTTTTGACCTGACGCTCTAAAGTAACCATCATTTGTAACGGTATTATCACGTCGACAGAAAATACTGTAAAAATATTTCTCAGTCATCAAAGTGCGTGGGAGAGTCACGTGGCTTTTTCACGCGTCTTATGAGTTCTCGTTAAAATAATTATTGCATAGTCACGATGTTGTAGCTGTAAAATAGCAGAGGAATTCTTCATAGCCTATAAAGTTGGGAACCTTCTGTAGGTATTGAGTTGAAAAATAGTGTATAGAACTTCTGTAGATAACTTCTCAAAATTTATGTATTAAGGGCTACTTATTTTTATTTATAAAATAATATCATAGTACTCGTTCTTGGAAAGTCTTTAACATAAAACTAGCAGTTCTGTGAACAGTAGACCTCGCGCTCAGTGAGTTACATTGACCTGTTGTTATGTTTTCTCAAAAATTAATAAATAATTTATCAATTTAAAATGTCTAGAAAAATCCTAAATGGACATAGAGCTTTCTGTCCTATTGTACCGTGACGTGTCGTCCCGGAATGTGAGAGTGAGTGCTGTTATCAGGTCTGGCTGAAACTGTCTACAACGTTGATGGAAAGATACATTTTCAAGATGTTCGATGTTTTTGAACGGGTAGTATTATAGTCAACTGTCTACTAACGTTGATGGAAAGATACATTTTCAAGATGTTCGATGTTTTTGAACGGGTAGTATTATAGTCCACTAGACAGCTGACTTATGATGAATAATTCTATAGTCTGATTTTTACTCTAATATTGGCGAATGAAGGAGGCACCTTTTTCCTTTTATATTATCCTTGAGATGCAAAATTTCCAAAAACCTTGCATATACGTCGACGCGCAATTTAAAAAGGAACATACCTGTCAAATTTCATGAAAATCTATTACCTCGTTTTGCCGTCAATGCGCAACATATAAACATTTAAACATTCAATCATTAAGATAAATGCCAAACCGTCGACTTGAATCTTAGACCTCACTTCGCTCGGTCAATTATGAATAATTCTATAGTCTGATTTTTACTCTAATATTGGCTTATGAAGGAGGCTCCTTTTTCCTTTTTTATTATCCTTGAAATACAAAATTTCCAAAAACCTTGTATATACGTCGACGCGCAATTTAAAAAGGAACATACCTGTCAAATTTCATGAAAATCTATCACCTCGTTTTGCCGTAAATACGCAAGAGAAATGCCTAACCGTCGACTTGAATCTTAGACCTCACTTCGCTCGGTCAATAACAGACTAAAAACACAAATTAAAACAACTAGTTTCTATGTATTAAAACTGAAGATGATATGATATATCGAAACTATAGTGAGGTCCACGATTATAATGACAGTGTTTGATTAGCAATGGAATTGCTATCCTCGTCTATCATTAAACGAAGCGGATAGCGCTATCTCTTTCTCGCTGTGCTCTTTTGCCAACACGTCTTTAAACAATGTACAATTTATTAGTAATTTATTAACAAAATATTTTATCTTAATTATGAAACTTCATTAAACCATATTTCAACTCCAGATATTATTCCGTAGTCAAAGTTGACAAATAAAATTGATTTCTCACCATATTTTCTTTCCAACTCTTGATATTATATAAAAAGGCTTTTCTTTTTCTGTTTACTTAGCTTTTTTTTCTTTTATCAGTTATCATTTTCTTTCCTGTAATCTTTAAATCGTTTTTTTTTTATTGTATTTCCCTCTAGAATCTTTGGAAAGGATTGTTTTACCTTCTTTCTTTTCACATTTTTCTTTATAATAATGAAATTAATTTGATTATTCTGAGTAAATGCTTTTTGCTTTCTTTCCACATTTTCCTTTATATGAATGTAATTAGTTTGATTATTCCATCTGTGTAAATGCTTTTTGCTTTCTTTTCTTCATTTACTAAATTTCAAAATGTATATAAGTTAAATTGTTGTTTCATTTAATTGTGTAAATAAGGCTCTTTATGGATCTCTGTGAGCCTTTGTATGTAAAGAAAATGAATGAATAAATAAATTATTCTATATATATGATTAACAAATTAAACTGAATTTTCCTCTCCACCATTTTCTCTTCAACTCCAGCTATTATTAGAAAAACTGAACCAATTTCCTTATCAGTCTGTACCTCTGTAGCTTCTTGTATATTGTAGTTGGATAAGATATAGTTTTCCCAACAAAAGCCTGTTTCAATAGAGCACCAGCACAATATTCTACTCATTAATTTGCATAATATGAATCATGATTCTGGAGTGAATTATTATCTTCTCCCAGAGAAAGCAGATATTATTGGATTTCTGCTATGCTATTCACTGAACAAGATATCTTCCTTCTATTATTCTCATTAGCTATTGTAAGATTTTTATTTTCAACTACCAACATTGGTTTAATGGTAAGCAATGATGTTATTTGTAAGGAATTCTGACAGTTCGTAGTGAAACTCATTTGATTTGGAAGCTTTAGTCTGTTTATATAACACTCCTTTGCGGATTTCTAATTTTCCAAACAACGCACAATATAAAAGTCAGGATTATGCATCAGCGATCGTGGGTGCTATGTTCTATAACAGTTATCATAATAAACAATCAAAAGCCTTCCGAATATTACTCTTCTAATGACCGGTTGCACAACAACCGGTTAAATTTTAACCGTGATCAATTCCACGAGAACCAATCAGAGAAGCCGTCCTTTCAAAAACGCCTTCTCTGATTGGTTCTCCTGGAATTAATCACGGTTAAAATTCAACCGGCTGTTGTGCAACCGGGCCTTAGTGTTACACATCAGAGGATTCCTTGTAGATTTTCGTGATAGAAAACATGAGCTTTATTTATTTATTCAATCATTCAGAATTATACAACTTACAGAAAAGTACCACAGGCTAACTTACGCCCAAAATGGTTCCAATTCTAATTTTTACAACAGTCCAAATGTAGCTAGAGGTTATGTGTCACTTCAGAATTAGCTTCAAATGAAGTTGAGAGGGATAGTCATGGTAGAATTCTAAGGATAGACAAGGATAGGATTCCTTGTTAATTCTTGTGAAAGGAAACCTGAGCTTTAAACGAAGTTGAGAAGGATATCCATGATAGGATTCTAAGGATCAGTTCTTGAAAATACAATTTTTTTTCAGTTCTATTGTGAATCCAAAATCAGAGTGAATGTAAAATCAATTATTCAATATTAAAAGACGATCTGGCAACAGATCAAAGCGAGAAAGAGATACGCTTTGTTGAATGAAAGACACGGATAGCAATAGAGGCGAGGCGTCCGGTCATCTTTGGATTCGCCGATGACTGGACAGAATTTGATAAGTAATGTGTTAATGTGTATTATTATTAAATTGAAAATATTTAAAATAAATACAAAAAAAGGTGAAGAACCAAAAGAGAAACGTTTTTTTGCGAGCGCGCCAAGTTTGAATAAAATAGACTACTGCATCATCGGTTCCATCCGTTCAATGTGATTCCCAAAAATATGCGATTCCAGTAATGCTATTAATTTAGCATTGGTTACCACCACTCTTCTGCATCATCACTCTCCCTCTCCCCGTAAACGATCGTGGAGTAAACGGTCAAAGACATTGCTATTTTCTGTTCCGTTGCTATTTTCATATTCCACTGTTCCGTGTTGCAAACCGTACGATAATATTAGTTTGTTTGAAATTTGTTATTGATTATTATTATTTCTTCTGTTTGGTTTTGAAGCACCTAAATTTAAAAATATACTTTGTGAAAATAATTAAGAACTGAAAATTTGATGAAGTGAACAAGACTTAACCTATTTTAGACTATTTGTAACCTTATCTAAATTTGGGAGAGGAATAGCGCAAGGTTACCTTATTTTCTTCCCTCCCTGTCATTTTTGATTATGTACTTGTTTTATTAATCAATAAAGAAAAAATAATCATTTCATTTCAATTTTTTTAATTAATTTCAATTATTGAGGGCCAGTTTCCGAGCTTGAGACTCATCCAAGTTCTAGACTTTTCAACTCTACGATTTTGAATAGTAAAACTTATACTCTACTAGATGTCATTTTGATCGATAAATAATCGTCTAAAATTATCTTTTAAAAAGGGGGGAGGTGTGCAGCTTTCATTCAAACTTTCAACTTAATTGTTCCTGGAGATGACTGAGCCAAAAAGTCACGCCTCGCCTCTGAGCAATACCGAAAAAAAAACAAAAAAGGGAAAAAACTGAGCAATACCATTTCTAATCAAATACTGTCATTATAACGAGAACCTCACTACAGAAGGGAATTTCTTTGAGAGCTACTATCCAAAAGATCTACATCTTAACTAGAATACAGCCAATCACAATTCCCAGCATTTTTCTCACTACTAGACCCTGATCTTTGAATATGACTGATGATTCATATATCTGTCGTGTTCCACACAAACAATCATACTATCTATCAAATATTATCGACGAAATCCTGATGAGTCATCCTTGTTTAACAGATAGGACCTTGATACACCGAGAAAGTCAGTTGCATGTAGAAAGACTTTATGGATAACAACACTATTTCAATTCCTACAATTTCTGACGTTGACTATAACTATTGTAATGTTGAACGCCAGTGAAATTTTATACTTATTTATTTATTCACAAACTCAGTTATTCTCTAGCTCTCAAATTCGTTTCTTCATGTGAGAAAAAATAATTCCTTGATACTTAACCAGCTTTAAATGTTCACAACATGACCACAGACTTCAAATCTTCAAAACAAGACCACAGATTCTATCAATGTCTTATCAAGGAAGAAGATGAAGATTTTTTGCGAAGAAGAAGAAGAAGAAGAAGAACAAGAACAAGAACAAGAACAAGAACAAGAACAAGAACAAGAAGAAGAAGACCTTTACAGACAAATTCAGAAGGCGTTTATCACTGACCATTTCTGTATTACTTAATATGTTTCTGTTCTGTATTAAATTTATTAGATGTTCAATTTATGTTCTGTATCAGATGAAGAAGATTTCTTTCCTCTGCGGTCTCACAAATCTTGATCATGAAAAACGGTCAACTATCGAGCATGAGTCATGAAGTTCACTGTCGTCCATTTAGCGGAACCTCAAGGTCACAGCTGAAGAGAGTCAGCTGTCCACCGCTTGACCCAATTTATGAGCCGCATTTGTCACGTTCCTATAACTTTGCAACACATCTTTTGTCAACAGGGTTAGTGGGTCTAGCGGCAGCAGCGGTCTTTTGACAATAAAGTGCTTCCAACACACTCACACACATGTAGCATCACAGTCACACATACGAATAATTATAGTCACAAACATGACTTGTGTGTTGTAGAATTCTTGGCTTGTCACTCCTAAATCATACACGTCGATTCACAAAATATCAGAAGTCAGGAGGAAACTTGATTTAGAAACAGAAGTCGAACTGAAGAAGGATGTTCACTTTATTTATGTATATTTCATTTATTCATGTATATTTTATTCATTTATTCGATTCATTCATCTCATCTATCTATTGTTTTTCGTGAATTGAATGGATGACCATTTTGAACACTCAAGTCTAGGCCTAATGCAATACCGTATGTCTGAGAACACTTTACCACGTCTAGAGGTAGCAAAGAGGATACAAAATTGATAGAGATTCTAGTTTTCTATGGTGGTAGTTCTCAACAATGTTAACTTGAAATTTAGATTCATACTATCGTGAAAAATGGTGAATTCAGTGTGAATTTTTGAATTGTAAATCGTAAAAATTTGTTAATTGAATTGCAGTTTATCAAGGCGAATGGAATTAATTGGTAAACTTCATCCTTTACTAACATTTGTCATTTTTAAATCATTACTTACAGTTTTGAGATGCAGAAAAACAACTAAATTGAAAGAGATAAATCTCTTAAATAAGATAGAGAATGGGCGAGAATAATCTTCCAATTGAAATAATAAAAAGAAAACTAAATTGAAAGAGATTAATCTCTTAAATAAGATAGAGAATGGGCGAGAATAATCTTCCAATTGAAATAATAAAAAGAAAACTAAATTGAAAGAGATTATCTCTTAAATAAGATAGAGATGGGCGAGAATAATCTTCCAATTGAAATAATAAAAAGGCTAATATATATCAAATAATAGTAACTCAAATGAGATAAAATATCAAATGAGAGTAGATTGAAGAGTGTTTATGCATGATAAGTTATTCATTCAATCAATTGAGAAGGAGAAAGATATAATTCTTTCAATTTGAATGAAGAAAGGACGAGAAATATCTCTCATTTGTAAAAGATAGAGAAAGAAAAAGGAAATGTTCCAATATTAGATACCTTCTGAATAAAAAGACTAGATGACTTATTCTCAATATAGCCTTTTTATTCAGTAGGAATAGCTACCACAATATCACCTTTACAACTACTCAGAAATAATAATTAAATACTGTACTTTGGTTCGATTCAGATGATACTATTGAAATAGTAAAACAATATTGCAATACTTTATGTAGAGAATGTAGAGATTAAACTCACAAGACAGAAATCTCTCAATAGATCTGATAATAAACGGGAGAAAACTCTCACTTGAATCGATAAATAAATAATATTCGTGTAGCTTTTATTGGTGGGTCCTCGAATGGAAGTTCCACCTCTTCTGAATTTATCATTTGAGCCGTCAATGGGCCTTACGACTGTCATACTTCAGCTTTGTTTTAAGTAACTTGAAACGATAAGGGATGGGAGAATTTTTTTCAATACTAATATAACTATCTTCATAATTCATAATTATAACAATCTTCATAATTCATATAACAATCACCAACATTAATTTATGAAAACATAGAAGCTAGCAGGATTACCCACAAAAATTGCTTCCATAACACAATACTGTAGTTACTATAATACTAAGTTACTTCAACACAATAATTACTTCAACTACTGTTTGATAATATTATATGGATATTATATAAAATTCCAACTCTCAATACTGAATAGATATTTATATCAATGCTGTATGATAATTATTTCATTTATTCATAGACAATAGATACAATGAAGGCAAAAACAACAGGCATTCGCCCAAAACTGCTTTAAACCTTAATTTGGAATACACAGTCTAGAGGTTATGTAAATTATAACTTGATTCACACACTATTTCGAGTCCCAAAAATGTATGTAGCCTACTCTAATAATATTGAATTTATCTGATTAATTAATTTCAAAATACAAATCCATATTTCAAAATTATATGGATATTATATGAAATTTCAACTATCAATACTGAATACATAATCAAATATGGGAAAATCGAACTCACCTGTTGATCTTGGCCAGAAACCCGTACGGCCCGTGCAATCTCGCCGTCTTCTCCAGGTTACGACAGTAAAGGGTCCATACGCAATCCAAGGGCGATGCCGCATTGCTAGCACGCGCCGTAACCGAGCTGCGGTAGGCGCGACTCAGGTTCAAAACCGCCCTCAGTCCTCCAGTCAACAGTTCCAACAGCTCATCCACGAACCCTTGCTTCTGCTGTGTACCGCTCGCAGACTGTGTCAATAGCCGGGAGCCTTCCGATCGTAACCTCTGCAGACGGTCTGTGGGCAGGAAAAGCGCGTTCATCGCTACCACATCGGGATCGTTCATCATTTTCTCGCCCAACCCGGACTCCTCGTTCCAGGCTATCTGTTGTACGTTGTGTAACAAGAACAGATCGACGGCTAGTAATCCGAAGGATACAGGGTTCATTGAGCCGTTTACTCCCCCGTAGATTAAGGAATCTACAGGTAACTCATCTAACCCAACCCCCGAGGTGGTCTCGTTGTACATCTTCTTCAAATGCCCGACAACCGAAGTGAAGTTTCCATCAGAGATGGATCTGTTGATGGTTCTCAACAAATCCAACCACTCATCGTCCGACCTTACCTTACCTCCAGCACTCATCCAATCATACAAATCTTGGATCCTTCTCCTCAGAAACATCAACATGGGGTTTCTGCTGACCCTGGTTGTCGCCTCCTCCTCCCCTCTTACATTCTTCACATCCTTCAAGTAAATGAAATCGGGAATCACCTGTTCAGGTAAGGATTCATCAGATGACTGTGAAGACTCGTAATTGTCACCATCCTCCTGAAGTACACGGTTCTCAGGTCTCTCAGCGACTGTCCGTGATCCAGGGTTGTCGTCTTCTCCAAACCAATTGGGGTAGACGGCTTCACTTTTCTTCTTAGTAGATGGTCCACCACTGGCGGGAGGGATTGAGCCAAATGCATCCTCCAGGCTTGAAGGGTAATCAGGTACTGGATCATCTAGTTTACCTCCTGGTTTCCTCTGGTCAACTACAAACTCCTCCAGATTTCGCTGTGGTGGGTTGTGTTTGACTGCAAACTCCTCCATGTTTTGTTGATTGTGGTCTGTGAACTCCACATTCTGTTGAGGATTTTGTGGGAGTTTATGGCGGGGGTGTTCAGGTATCGGCAGACGTATCCTGGTGGGCACATCTGGTTGTTTTTCGTGAGCAATCTCGCTGGGTTTCACCATCTCGATGCGACCTCTGCTTGACACGAAGGGCCGGAAGGTTCTCGAAGGTGGTGGAGGGGTTGAAGGGACCGGTGGTGATTCCTGCGGGATCTCCGGGAGAACTGGTTCCGGTTCCGGTTCCGGTAAATCTCGGAAATGCGGTATCGGCTTACGTTGGAAGCGTTGGCGGTCCTGAACGTTGGTTGATGTAGATGACGTCACGAAAGTTTCCGTTTGGCGGACGTTCACGCCGAGCCACAAAATGGCTCCCACAAAGGAGAGGGTGACCAGGAATCCACAGCAGCCTGCAGTCAGCCACCATTTCGCCGAGCTAAACGAGTCTGGTTGGTGTTTGTAGTAACTCATTACTGGGTGTTAACTGATTCAAATCACTAAATATTAACTAAGATTGTCGCTGAAATTGGTGATAAAAGAGTCGATTAGAGCTAAAAAAATGTATGTTTTAATGTTTATTCAATGTGTATCCACCTATGTGAACAATAAAACTTGATTTGAAAAAAATGTACCCAGTAAACAATGAGGGTATCTTTAAGACGCTAGAACCGTTCAAATAGCAGCTACAAATAGCTGATACTGCAGGCAAGTATCTTGAAATATTCTCCAGTAACAAATCACGTTCTCAAGGACTTGAAGTCCGTCGAAATCATTCAAAAAGTAGCTGATATTTTGTTCAAGTACCTTGAAAAATTCAATGTTCTTCAGTAACAAATCACTCGCTCAAGTAGTTGAAACCCGTTTAAAAAGTAGGTGATAACACAGTCAAGTACCTTAAAAATTCAATGTTCCTTAGCAACAAATAACGTTCTCAAATAGTTGAAGGATAGTAGTTGATAGCAGTAAATGATTTTGAGCTGGAGTAGTTGAAGGAGAGTAGTTGATAGCTCTTTCCCACTCCAGTAGATGATATTGAGCTCGAATAGTTGAAGGAAAGTAGTTGATAGCCCTTTCTCACTTCAGTAGATGTGCTCGAATAGTTGAAGGAAAGTAGTTGATAGCCCTTTTCCACTCTAGTAGATGATATTGAGCTCAGGTAGTTGAAGGAAAGTAGTTGATAGCCCTTTTTCACTTCAGTAGATGATATTAAGCTCGAATAGTTGATGGAAAGTAGTTAATAGCAATTTTTCTCTCCAGTAAATGATATTCAGCTCAAGTAGTTGAAGGAAAGTAGTTGATATCCCTTCTTCACTCCAGTAGATGATGATCAGCTCAACTCAGGAACAAAGCTTAGCTTCAGCTCAGTTGAGGTACCAGCTCGCTAAAGAAGCTAAAAACGTTTTCCAGGAGCTAAACTTATCGATAACTCCCTGAAGTAGCTATAGTAATGAGTCGCAAGTAACAGTAAAGAAGCTAAAGTGTCTGGTAGCTTATCTAGAAGCTACTGATTGATAACTAGTAATAGCTAGTAACAAGTATCGAGTGATAGTAGAGAAGCCAGTAATATCGCGAGTGATAACACGGCGCGAGAGTAGCCAAGTATCGCGAGTGATAACGCGACGCGAGATTAGCCAAGTATCACGAGTGATAACGCGGCGCGTAAATGACTGTCGAGTATCTGCAGAGATCCTGCAATTGCCAGAACGTCCTTCGGAAGAAAGCAGCGCGCAACTGATTTCCGGATCTTCTTCAAAACCTGTTGCAACCGGTGGCAATCTCTCCAGCACCATTGCACACAGGAAACTCTTGATACGCCCGAAGAAGTGTTGCATTCCTTGTGATACTGTTCCAGTGTCCATGATACAGTTACAAATATTTGCTGTAGTCATAGTCTTATCATATTAGTCTCAGGGTCATATGCTAACACTACATTCAACGCTAAACCACGTTCACTTGTAGATATGGTTGCATTTATCATAATGTATTTCATACGGGGTTTAAACAAACAGCTGACATTTCTCCGTTTGAAGAGTATATCTGCATAAGGACCTTAGTCATATGGTGGCATGCCAATTGACAGAATCCCAAACGACCGAAACGCTATATTTTCCCAAACGGCCGAAAACTACTTTTTTCCCAAATGGCAGAATTGAAACTGGAACTTTCTCATTCAGCCGAATCCCAAATGACAGAAAACTTTTAAGAATTTTCCCAATCGACAGAAAACGTGTTTTGTCCCAAACGACAGAAAGTGGTGAGAGTCCCAAATGACAGAAAGTGGTGAGAGTCCCAAATGACAGAAAGTGATCAGTTTCCCAGACGACCGAAAACTCCTCTAGTTTGTCGCAAACGGTAGAAAGTACAGTAGACGTGCCACTTCTCTACTCTTTTTCTTATACTCTCTTATCCTCTCATCCCTTATTTTTTTTCTTCTGTTCTCTTCTTCCCCCTTTATTCTTTTTCTCCTATTCTATTTTCTTTTCTCTTCTTCTCTGATTTTGCTTCTACTTCTCCATATTCCTGTAGAAATAGAAGGAAATTCAATGGGTAGGACCATTCGTTCCTCCATACTTTCGTTCCTCTTCTTGAAATCTATTGGACTAGTAGTTCTGTGAACAGTAACCTCGTGCAGTTATAAACCACAGTCTCCTCTGATACTGTCCATCAGAGTAAATTCTGTCCTGTCCTGTCCTGTAGGCGGGATATAAGTGAATAAACGACTAATGGCTGTTTGGGTTGTTGTATCGACAATGCCAATAATTTGATCTAAACAGCTATCCTTCTATCATCAGAAGCTTACCGAGTTGGAAACAGAGAAAAGTCGGGAGAAAATACAATGCTACTTCAAGTTATCAATTATTGCATGCCTCACTACATGCAATAATTAATAGTCCACACAACAGCTGTTTTTTCACCAAGTTACATTGAGATATTGATGCAAGCGTCAATGCATACAATAATATTATAATCCACTCGACACCTGATTTATGATGAATAATTCTATAGTCTGATTTTTACTACAATATTCGCGTATGAAGGAGGCTTCTTTTCCCATTATATTATCCTCGAAATGCAAAATTTCCAAAAACCGTGTATATATACGTCGACGCGCAATTTAAAAAAGAACACACCTGTCAAATTTCATGAAAATATATTACCACGTTTGATGATTAATTGATGATCAAATTGATGAATTGATCAATGATGATTAAATTATTATTTTTGAGCTTTACTAACTCTTTATGTTTTCAATTGTTTCTTCTTTCTTTGTATACCGTATACATATTTTTCATACCCATTTTTTTACCCCTTTACTAACTTTCCTGCATCTAACTCAAATATCGTTCTCTTCTAATCTAATTAGTTATACTGAATCGTTGTGAATATTTAGTGAAATGCGATATTATTCTCTTTTGTTTTTATTTTTAATTGTAAAGTTATCTCTATATCCTTATATTGAAAAATTGTGTGCCAAAATAGCATCTGGAGTATTTGTCATGAGACAGCTTGCAAGGCTCGAAGATAAAAAGCTACTAATAACAGCCTACCATGGTCTCTTATTGTCGCATATAAGGTATGCCAGGGTGCCCAGCCCCCCCAAGGCCAATGGCGCATGCCCCCCCCAATTCAAGTGTAATGCCCCCCCCCAATCCATGTGTAATGACCCCCCCCAAAGTACCCCAACTCCCAACTCTTTAGTTTTTAACATTAGTCAGTGTATGACAATAAAATTCACATCTTAAGGTGCTTACAGATATACGCGCCGCGAACATGAGCAATTCACTTTTAATCAGCTGATGCCAAGCTTTTTTATCTGTATTTTACCGTTTCTGTAAAAATACAGATATAATCAGCTGATTAAAAGTGAATTGCTCATGTTCGCGGCGCGTATATCTGTACGCACCTCTACATTCTAATCTTCCAAAGGACATTATTTACCTTTGGTCTTGTGAGGAATTCTTTCTGTTTTCATAATATTGTAAAAATATATACCATCGTTTCTTATCTCTTTAAAATAGAAATAAAGTATCTTTTTGATATTATTTTTGAGACTAGCAGTGCACCCGTTCTTGTTCGGGAGGACTAGAAAGAACTTCATTACATCAGGAAAAACTACATGACACATATTTTAATAGGATATTAAAAGATAAGTAAGGGAGGCTTTGCTTTTTAAATGTTAAGGTTACTTATAAAAAGTTGAATAATAATATCATTGATAATTCTTTATTGCAAAAGAATATTGCATAGCAATCTTGGTAAACATTCATACAAATTTGGAACGATTTTATTCATACAATATATAATGTCGGCAAGTTTAGGTATTCTAAATCCTATACTATTAACGAGCAATTTCTGTTTAGATGTTTTGATGTTTAAATTTTTAGATGTTTATATGTTTGTATTTCACCGGATCTCGAAAACGGCTCTAACGATTCTCACGAAATTCAGAACATAGTAGGTTTATAATATGAAAATTCGATTACACTAGGTCTCATCCCTGGGGAAACTCGCTGAAGGACATGAAAAGAATTTATTCATCCTTGGAAAAACAGCTGATAATTTCGGCGTCTGTTGATGATGGAAGTGAGTGAGCGAGTTCATGTGTGTGGGACTGAGACAAAATTATGACTCAGCTGTTGAACTTTTGTACATAATTCAATCAGGTACTTAGTGACAGTTGTACAAAAGCCGGTTAGATTTTAATCCTGATTAATTCCAGTAGAACCAATCGGATAAGCTATCTTTTTGAGATTGTCTCCTGTAATTTGGTTCACGTGACGTGAATCAGGATTAAAATTTAACATGCTTTTGTGAGAGAAATTTTTGCATTCCTCTGCGAATTAATCTCAATCCACTGTGATTAGATAGAACCTTTCTGTATGAACTATGAATATTTATTATAATTTCTTCTTTCGTAATAATTTTTATATACTTTTGTAGGTACTCTAGAGCGGAGCTCGGTGCCCCGATATTTATCATGAATTGGAATAGGTTGTCACTGATGTTGTGTTGTTGGTAGTATTTACTTTTCAACACTACAGGAGTAAATAACACAAGTCGAACAAAATGTATCTTTAAATGGTTTGGTTTTTGGAAAAAAGATATCATCTGAACAAGTACATTTTGTAAATTCTATCTATTAATACCAAATATCGGAGCACCGAGCTTTGCTCGTTATTTATTCATTGATAAACAGATTTATTTCATTGATAATCATTTCTTCAAAATGATTGGGAAAGTACTAACAGACACAGCCCAAAATTGTTACTTACCCGAATTTTGATTTATTCACTACGAAAAATATATTTCGTCTGTGATTTATTCACAGACGAAATCATCATCTGTTTTTCCAAGGATGAATTATCCTCTTCATGTCCTTCAGAAAGTTTTCTCAGGGATGAGACCTAGTGCAATCGAATTTTGATATCATAAACCTACTATATTCCGAATTTCGTGAAAATCGTTAGAGCCGTTTCCGAGATCCGTTGAACATAAATAACCAGATAGCCAGATATAGAAATAGAAAAATATAAACAGATGTACATAAATTGCTCGCTATTATAATAGGATAACAACTTAAAGTCCAGTCAAATGGTCGTTTTTCAGGAAACAGCCCCGAAATAATTTTTTTCGATGGTTCTATATATATTTTGGGGCGCTGAATTCTAATCTGAAATTTGCTGACACACCAGAAGGCGACTTCACCCCAAAATTTTCGATTTCTTCAAGTTTTCCATTTAATCTCGAGAACCTTGAATTTTTCGAGAAAAAGCATTCTCTATATAATATTAAATATTAATATTAAAACATATTCTACTCAATCAATTGGTAGTAATATCTATCAGTAAAGTGTTGAATTAAAAAAATAATAAAAATGGATAGGTTAAATCAGTGTTTCAGAAATGAATTTAATATTTTCATAGTTGTTGATTGTCAATAGATGGTCTAGGAAATACGCGATGTACGATGAATCACACAGAATTCCATATATTCTTTCCATCTTCCATTTTAGGATGAATATAAGCTAAGCTACATTCAAAAATTTTTAAATTATTCTTTCATTCTTCAGTAATTAATGAATGCAATATGAACAACTCTCTTTCATGAGGTGAATATTTTTTCCCAACATTTTCCAGTTATTATTGTATAGGTCTCCTAAGGAACGATTATCTACAGCTGGTACCAATCAACTACACTAACTTCAACTCCAAACTACCGTTTTAATACCAGTACACAATTTATCACAGGGTGACTTGTTTATTATACAGCTGGTAACTTCAGATGCTCAATCATATTGTCACAATAATATGATCTTGAATCATGATCATCTTTCCGTTCTTCGGTAGCCGCTCTGTCGACAATTTCAAAACATAGGTCTGTAAAATGGATTAATAAATAATTATTACTAGTAGTTCTGTGAACAGTAGACCTCACGCAGTATTCTCATCCACAAGTACCTGATTGAAACTATAGACCTTATGGAAATACAGCAATAGACTGGCTTCTCCACACATCTGTATAATCACTTGTCAAGCTGATTTATGATGAATATGACAATTCAATTATAATTTTACCAACTCTAAGGTAACTAGAAAGCCTGCCTGTCTTGACAATATATTTACAAATATGTAGATAGGAATATATTTTGCTCGGACGTAACTCCTTTTGCTTTTTCGGATCATGACTCAGTTTGCTTGAAAATGAATAGAGCTACCTCAATGTTACCAAGTAGTGAGTATGGAGAGCCCAAGTTTGTCATCACAAGACCAATGACAAAAAATAAATTTCTCAATTTTAAAAATTCTCTCAAAAATTATGACTGGGAAAGTTTGCTCAATAATAATAACATTGCTCAGCTGATGAAGTCTGATAAATTTTTCAATGTTGTTTTGAGTCTATTCGAATCTAATATTCCCACGCATAAGTCTAAAGTCAATTCTCGTGTGCGTAATGTTAAAAATAATAATGCATGGTATACTACTCAACTTGCAGCTATGAAAATTAAATTAGAATTGCATTCGTATATGTATAGAATTTATGAACAGATGAGTTTAAATATAGGTTCTCGTCGACTTGAATCTTAGACCTCACTTCGCTCGGTCAATTACCTAATTAGCAATAATTGCCTTCACGAGTTATCCTGTCATATTAAGCGAGTAATATTTATGTATGTGTATGTACTTATTTATAATTTAACGGACCTCGAAAAAGGCTCCAACGATTTTGATGTGATTTGCAATATAGGAGGATCTTGATAAAAAATCGATTGCACAGAGTCTCATCCTTGGGAAAACTCGTTGAAGGACATGAAAAGCAGAAGTCTATCCTTCCAGGAACAGCTCATACAAGACTGCAATTTTCATTATCTGTTGTACCACTAATAAAAGTGAGATGTGATTATTCCAGCTGAATGGCCCGGCAAATACATTCTATTTCAATCAGCTGATCACGTGTAAAACGTGGCAAAATTCTCAGCTTAGAGGGAGAAGAAGGAAAAGGAGAAGATGGAGAAGAAGGAGAAGAAGGAGAAGGAAGAGAAAAAGGAGAAGGAGAGGAAAGATAAGAAGGAGAAAGAGAAGAAGAAGAAGAAGAAGAAGAAGAACAGAATGAAAAAGAAGAAGAAAAGAATGAAGAATAAGAAACCTCATAACATTTATCTTCATTAATTATTTATTATTTTACAAAGGCGACTTTCTAGAAGTATTTTAAGCCTAGGTGATGATGATGGGATGAATGATAATACAATGAAGGTAGAGTTTTGAATGAATAGAAATATAGGTTGTGCTATCCACTTGATTTGAATTCACTTAAACTAGAAATTTTGAATTTGATTTGATAAAAAACCAAAATGTAAAAGAATGATTGAATTCAATAAACTCTCAGAACTTGAAATATTAAGCTATTAAGAGAAATTTATTCCTGTTTTAATTCTCTATCCATTCGCAATAATTGCGTAAATGAATGTAATGAGGGAATAGGACAAAACTGAACATAATTACTTCTATTCCTTTTATTGTTCTTTTAGAATGTCTTCAAACTTCAAATAATTGTACGAAATTCCATCCACCTGCATTTTTCAGAGAAAAATTGGGTAAAGATTTGTTAACATTATGCATTTTATTCACATTAATACAGAAACTTCAATACATTCTGAAAGAAAATAAAAATGCAAAGAAGAAAGAATACAATTAACAGAGATTGGGAAGCATAGCCAAAACTTCAAATAATTAGCTTGATATGCTAATTCTCCTTCTTCTTCTCCTTCTCCTTATTCTCCCTCATCTCTTACTTCTTCTTTTTCCTCCTTCTCCTTCTCCTTTTTCTCCTTATCCTCCCTCTTCTCTTTCTTCTCATTTTCTCCTTATCCTTCTCCTTCTTCTCCCTCTTATCATTTACCCTTCTACTTCATCCTCCTTCTCTCTCATTCTCCCTCCTTGTAGATGCATGACAATATAATTATCTATAGTTATTACAAATTGTTTTTTTCATATCATATAAGTAGCCTAATATTAAGATTTCAGACCGGTTTTTTTGCGCAATCCCCAAGAAATAAGGAAAAATTTTTGCGCAAATCCCCCTCCCCCTCCCCCTCCCCCTCTGCGCATGCGCCCCCCTCTCCTCCCCCTCTCCACCCCTCTCCTCCCCCTCTCCTCCCCTCTCTCCTCCCCCTCTCCTCCCCCTCTCCCCCCCCCCCTCCCCCTCTCCCTCTCCTTCTCCCACTCCTTCTCCCTCTCCCTCTCCCTCTCCCTCTCCCTCTCCCTCTCCTTCTCCCTCTCCTCTCCTTCTCCTCTCCCCTCTCCCTCTCCCTCTCCCTCTCCCTCTCCCTCTCCCTCTCCCAGTGAGGACGAGGGGGAGGGAAAAAATAATTTCCCTTTTTCCCTTTTCTACTGACAAATTAAAGTGAATCCATCTTTATACTGTCAAATTAAAGTGAATCCATATTTCTACTATCAAAAATTAAAGTGAATCCATATTTCTACTGACAGATTAAAGTGAATCCATCTAATGCAGTGTAGTGAGAGTCAACCTTGGAAGATATGCTCAAATTATTCTCTCAGTCAGATCTTACTTCAGCATCATGAATCTCTAAGATATAAGAACCCAATTCAACTTATACTGACAGATTAAAGTGAATCAATCCCAGTCTAGTATAGATAAGAAACTCTTTTGTAGATGTGCTAAAACCCTATTACTCTTTAAGTTTCTCGTTCTAGAGTTAGTTGCAAGGATATTACTTTAAATGCAACCCTAAAATCTTTAAATGCAAAGTGAATCCATCTTTATACTGTCAAATTAAAGTGAATACATCTTTATACTGTCAAATTAAAGTGAATGCTAGATGAGTGAATCTGTTACATCTTTATACTGTAAAAAGTGATTGGTTTGCTTTCCACCCGACAGTTAAGAAAAATTTCACAAATTTATATTGAAATTTTCTATGTGCTGTACAAACCGCAGGCGTTGCTTTTTAAGTGTGCTCTCCGAGAATATCTATAGTAAATTTAGTACGAACAAGCATTCCAAAAATATTTATAGATATTCTCAGACCTATATCACTTGGGGTATCAACATCATCAATATCGGTGCAGTTCTCTTAGGAAAATTCGATTTCCACTGACATTAAGTTCCCACGAGCATGAAAGAAAACTTTCAAGTTTATGCTTGTTTAAGACTAGAGAATACTCATTGGGCAAGTTGATAACCTCTTTAAAGTCTCCTTCACTATCAATTATGTGTATGCAAATTTCACCACTATCAGGAAATGTGACATTGGTTACAGTATACCAATCGTAAGCCAAATGGTCAAAACCCCAATTTGCTTGTGGGTCTGCATCAATTGAAAATTCATTAAAGCTTGTGCAATCGAAATAAGCACTCATCTTATCAGTTCGAACGTTTCAAAGCAAATGACACCTTCTGTTGCTGCAATTCGACGCATGCTATACTTTCCTTATCTAATGTGATGTTACGTAGTGAAATCCATTGCTCGTGCCAAGGTTATAGAGAGAAATGGTGATGCGCTCCTATGTGTTTTAGACAAGTAGCAGACTGGTATGCACCCAATTCGGGCCTCCTCACCAGCTCTGCTTTCCCTCGCCAGCTATGCTTACAATGCTTACCGCTCGTTATAGATTTTCTTTTGGGGCTAATACAAACCCAGCATATTGACCAAAACCCATTTTCGATGTAATCAAATCTCCCACCTGTTCCTCAGTCAAATTATGTTGTTTAGCTTCTATCCAATTCATATTAAAACTAACTTTTGCGTAATTCCTTACAATATCGTAGGCCATTTTGTGAATGAATAATTTTAAATAATCTATAAAAGCGGGTGAACATTGCAGTCTCATCACAGTATCTTTTCCAGAATTTGTAATCAAGGTTGTTAGTTCATCATTAACCTTTTTAACAGCAAGATCCAATTCATCTTTCTTAATAAAATCTTTTAAATCAGTTTTTTGTGCATATTGCTCAGTAATTTGTTTAATCAGACCATTAACAGCATCCTTTGTAACAAATTGTTTAATCCCATAAAAAATAGTAGCTTTTATTGTGTCTGCCATTCCAGATAATCTTTTTTCAAATTCTTCCTTAGTTATATTTTTACTAGTCAATTTCTCCAAAACAGTATCTAAATATTTATTATCAATTACTGACGGTTGTGTTTCATTTACTTTAGTAAAAATTTCTGTACTAAGCTGTTTCAGTTTAGTGTTAAGATAGTTTCTGTCCAAGATCTCTAAATTTTTAATTTTATCAGAAATGGCTTTCAATTTTTCGTCAAAATAAGATTTATCAACCTTATTTTTGTCAATACTAACCAACTGGGTTGAAAAGGTATCTGATAAATTTTTCACTTCTCCTAATGCACTCTGTAGAGTTTGTGTTCTCTCTATGATAACTTTATCAATATTTGCACTAAAATTCTGTAATGAACTTTTAACAGCTTCACTGATTCCCTGCTGATTTATTGAATCAATTATAGTCTGTGTTATGACATCAATATTACAGGAAACCTCAGCAGTTGAAGCGGTAGCAGTAGGTGTTTCAATCCGTCCGAATCGATGCAAGGTCATCGTGACACTAAATAATTAGTTTTGCTTCTCTGAGCTCTTCTAGTATAGATGAAATCTCAACATCATGAGCAGAATTCCCAGAAGCTTTTGAGGAATAGAGTAATTTAATCTTTCCACTAGTTCATCAAAACTATCAAAGTATTGGTAATTTCTTTCATGAGAATATTTTTTGCAAAATTCAACAAACCTTGTCCCTTCTTTTTAACAAGTTTTTTACTGGGAAATATTTCTGAATCAATTGCGATTTAATTCCATGATTACGTTTAACATAGCCTCTTCGATCTAAATGTACGCCAGTAAGTAATAAGATACGTTTGTACTTGTCAAGGTCATCATTATTATAAAGATTTCTGTTTGGTCTCGCTTTGAATAATAATTCGAGTAATCCGCGAGTTAATTGAATTCTTTCTTTATCAACATCTATATATCCATTATCAAATATTACCTGTATATCACCGATATAATACTTTTCACTTTGATCTTTGTATGAAACTCCATAAGTAATTGAATTATTCAACTTTTCCTTATGAAACACTGTTAGGTATTTGCTCAACAAATCATTGATTCTGCTAGCACCAACATCATCATCATCATCACCATCCTCCTCTCCCTCTTCCTCATCTTCATACTCATCATCATCATCATCTTCATTATCAATTTCCATACTCTCTTGTTCCTCTTTTACTTCTTCCTTTTTAGGTGTAAAATCATGATTAGAATGTAATGTAGATTTGGTTTTTCCCAATTCAATTATAGGTTCAATTAATGGCGAAAGAGATTTCCTATTGAATTCATCCGTTCGTTTTTCAAAATTAATAAGGCTTTTATGCTTGTCACTAATCACCTTTCGTAATGTCTTAATCGTTTCTATTAAATTCTCCTTCCTGTTATTTACTAAGCTATTTCCTCTCCTCTTCCTCCCCCTCCTCCTCCTACTCTTATGTGTTTTAGACAACATGACTGCACAAAGAATTAATCTCTACTGAGGGGAAAGTATCGTGTCCAGTGAATCCCGATATTTTCCTTCCTTTATAGTACATTCTTTTAAAATTGTAAGAAAGTTATGCGGTTCACGATTCCAAACTGTATGACAAAGTTTACTGAAATCTTTATAAGACATATCTCCTCCAACATGATCTCTGTGAATTAATTTGAGACTCAATAAATCCATCTTAAAAATAATAATCATATTTGCGTTATCTCTAGTGAAATGTTTCTGTGTGGCACCATAACTCTGAATTAAATATGCAGTATCAATATTACGATGACGACCCATTGTAAAATATTCTCTAATCTGTGGCACATTACTCAGTTGCAAGTCATCAAAAATTACCAAGCTATATTCAGGGATTCGGTTTGGATGGGGAATTTGGCTCACATCATCTTTCATGTGAAATCCGATATTTTTCAAACCTGCAAATACCTGTTTTAAAAAGACATATTTTGGTTGATATAAACTTTTGCTAAATAAGTAAATGTGCTTAAATTTTAAACCATTTTCAGCAAATACTAAATTAAATAAGAGATTTGTTTTTCCTCCAGCACTAGGAGAAATTATTAACATTCGCGCATTGTGAGGTAGTAGATCTCCATTTTTACAAAATGTAGGCTTTTCTTTATTTGTAATTAAGGTATCAAAGTTAACAATTGGTAATTGGCTCATGATTACAAACATACAGAGCGTGATCTGATAAGCCACTGAATAGTTAGAACAATGACCGAGGTCATGATGACGCTACTTGTGTGAGAGAGGCGTTTCCCAGAGATTGGAATGTAGAGCAACACTCTCCACCTCCTCTCCACATCATCAGACAGATTATGGATTCTTATATTACGAAATGAGAACCAATGTTAAATAATACTTCTAATATATTTTCAACAAATGTACATCATGATATTTACAATAAATGGAATGTATTTACAATAAATGTACATGTTATTTACAAAACTATTTTTCATCTAATAATTGATCTTTACTAATATAGCTAGGTTTAGAAAATCCAATCCATTTCACTAACAATCCTTTTTTATCACGTTTTAATATTTTTTCAATCAAATACACTTGTCTCTCTGTTTCGTTTAATTGCGTTTTTTTAATTTCTTCTGCATAAAACCGCCCACTAATTACTTCACCGTTTAGATCTCTCAGTGAGTAGGTTATAGGTTTGGAAGGAAATATAGAATGAATCACAAAATACTCTGCGCTCCAGTTTATGTTATAAGATTTATCGAAAAATAATCGTTTCTTTGAGATTCGCACGATATCGCCTAGCTTAAATTTTGGTTTTGAATTTTTCAATTTATATCGTCTATTGAATGCAGAATTCAATGACGATAAAACATGTGTACGATCTTCCTACGAACATCTTTAGGTTTCATTCTAATTGAACTGTGCACTGTAGCATTATAATTTTTAACTAAACTGTCTAGATTGGTTAACCAGTTTTTTGTTCCATGCTCAGTTAAATATCTATAAATTTTTGCTTTAAGTGTTCTATAAACCTTTCAACTATGGAGGCTTTCTTATCGGTAAAAACATGGTAATGTTTAATACTATATTTATCTAATAATGCTTTAACTTTTGAATTGAAGAATTCTGTTCCCTGATCTGTTTGGAACAGCTTAATGCCCTTATTTTTAGAAATAATTGGTTGGAGAGCGTTAAATACAGATTGACTTGTCTTGTCTTTTAATGGTACACAATATGCAAATTTTGTAAAACAATTAATAACAACTAAGATATATTTATAACCCTTATTAAAACGTGATAAACTTATCATTTCAATAAGGTCTGCTTGAAGGAGATCTTTTTCACTTTTCAGTTCATACTTGCGAGTGGGATAGTTCACACGCGGCACGCTATGAAGCTCTAAATCTAGCTTAGATCTAATATATTCATGATATTACAACAGACAAATCAAATTAGTGGTGTTGGATGATTGTCACAGCACATACTGATCAATCAGTTGAAGTGTTGAGACTATAATGACCGAAAGGGAGAGTATTCAGACCATTTTCTTCAATGTATCTTTTATCGTCATAAGAACTCAAACAAATTTTTGCACATTCGACCTGAAACATACTATGGTTATAGGATCTTAACATACTAAATTTTTCTACATGTACACTACGTTCAAACAATGATTTCTTATACAAATTAAAATTAAGTTTTCTACATTTAACCGATGACTTTACTCCTTTTGCTATGCATTTATTTACAACCTCGTCATCATTCTCATTACCAACTAAAAAGCTGTAAAGTTTCGATCTAAGACCTATAAATTTAGAGATCGGCCTTGAGCCCGTTTCATCCTTAAACTTACCTACAACTTTATTTCTTTCCATGGAAAAGCAAGGGTGGGCAGGTGGATAGTTAGAAGTATCGAAAAGGGTCAAATTTTCTCTAATCAACTGATACACATCTTCGACTTTTAGGTTTAGAAGAAAACTGTCGGTATCAGTCATACAGAGTTCTACGCGGTTCCAGGGTACGATTTTTTGTAATTTGCAATAGAAAAAATCGTACATATGGAATTTACTCAACTCCAGTACGGAAAAGCCGGAATAGACAGGTTTGTTCAATTTAAGTTCCAATTTACGAGAGAAAACCGCGATCACGTCCGGACTAATTATTTGCCAGCGTTTGCATAACGGATTTGAAATGTACTTGTCTAATCGTTTTTCGTCTGTAATAATTTTAACATTAATGTGTTTCCGAACTGATTGTATAGTCTTACCAAAACAAAGATTGCAACAGGCCTTAAAGAAGGATATTTCAAATTTATTTTTCGCATTCTGTCTATTCCGGATATTGAAGTCGATGTAGCTTTTCAGCCAGGGAGATTGGGAAAAAAACTAATGACGCGATGCACTTTCAATAATTTCAAACCGAGCTGAAGGTAGAGTTTTAAATTGACATAGTGTACAATGTACTTTTCACGGTTAAAAAGTGTGTTCATGAGTTTTCTGGTCACTCCCTGACCGTTCTCATTTGTCTGATACTCGGAGAACAAGTCCCGCGGGGGAGTTAAGTGTAGCGGCGCGAGAGGGAAGCTGGCATGTTTATCGTGTAAATCTTTCGGGTACTCGAGATCGCATTCAATTATGTAACCAGTTCCTGAATTGCTGTCCAAATTCGCGAAATCAAGTTTGGAAATTTCTTCCTCTGTGAGGAATTTGAAATTCCCAAAAGGAAGGGGTCTGCTCATAGCATCCGCGTAAAGAGAATTAGCATCCACGTAAAGGAGATAATTAGACGGTTTTGAGGGATCGTATGTCTCAGGTAGATGTTTATTATTCGCCTCACAATAACGTTTACCGATAAATGAGACCCCGCCTCTCATTCCCGCTTCGAACATGAGATGCATGTCCGGATCTGTAAGTAATTGCAATTCGACTTTAGTGTGTTTCAGCATGCAATTCCAGGTGAAGTGCGCGAGAGAAAGAAAATGAGTAACATCAAGCCCGTATGAGGAAAAAAGCGTAGACCTCATAGATTCAAAAACTACCGCTAATAACATAACGTCCAAACATAAATAAAAATCGTGATATTCACCCAGATTTTTCAGCTTGAATGTTGAGAACACTCTTTGCGCATGCTCATATAATGTAGAAGGTTTTTTGTCCTCCGAGGACAAACACTGTGCTCGGAGGAGAAAAACTGTGCTCGGAGCACAATTTTCCTCCTCAGAGGATAAAATCGAAGTAAAAATGTACTTACATGTGTTGATGGTGCGTGAATCTCCTTGAGTGTAGAGGTGTAGATAGCGGTCTATGGTACAGGTGTAGATAGCGGTCTATGGTACAGGTGTAGATAGCGGTCTATGGTACAGGTGTAGATAGCGGTCTATGGTACAGGTGTAGATAGCGGTCTATGGTACAGGTGTAGATAGCGGTCTATGGTATGATTGATTCCCTCACGAGAGCACAACTGCTTATGAGACCGAGTAGTGAGGTGAGAAAATGCTGTGGAAACAATGTAACCAAATATATATTATAAAGTACAATAAATTATCACTAGAGTGTGCTTTTCATAATAATAATAAGCTAGAGCAAGCTAATCTGTTAGTAGTGATCTTGTCTTTGCTGATACAACATCAAGCTACTGTACTGAGATGGATCAGTGGAGTCTGAGTTAAAGTCTTCAGATTTGTACGTTCAATTCATTATAGATAGACATTTTAATCAATTAAGTGAATACCATTCTGTTCCTTTAGAAAAAATGTTCGGACATTTCATCTAAAGGAACAGAATAGTTTTGGGCTGTGCCTGTTGTTCTACCCGATCATATTCATATGATTTGTAATTATATCAACGAATAAATAAATGAATAAATAAATAAAATCGTAGGCAGACAATTGAAAAATTACAAGCTTTGAGTAAACTGGAAAATTACATGCTGGTAAACCTCATGATCACAAACAGAGAGGTATGCATAGAATTCAATGTAATAACAAAAATGAGCCTTGAAAAACATTCAAAATTGTTATGTATTTTTTAATGCTGTTTGTAAAAAAAAATGTTTATTTGTGGTCTAGATTCCATCATAATAGGTGAGTGACGATCGCATTGATAGCCCAATCTTTGTAAGTATAGTATCTCATATATAGTGAGAAATTATAGGGATTATAGTGAGAAATTAATTATGCTGGTTTGCTTCTCATAAATCTAATTATAACAAAAGTTTTGCATAACTCTCTGGTGAACCTTAATTGATTATCATTTTTTAATTGATCTTAATCAGCTTTATTCATTAGTTTTATGAGGAACAATACAGTAATTAATATTTATTTTACAGTTTTTAGTGCTAAGTAGAATGAATTTTGTTTTTTGTCAATTCGGATCTTAATCTTTCTAAATTCAAAATCAATTGTTTCATGTGTTTGTATTCTGTTTCAACGTGGAAATTAGTGAAGAATTGAAAAGTCGCATGTGCATAACCTTTATTTGGACAATTTATTTTATGAAATTGGGATGAAAAGAAGTGTTGGACTGTAGTCTGGCAATAATTACACAGTCTATCAATAGAATTAAGAAGGTTATAATAGAAAACAATGCTCATTAACAAAAGAACAATTAAATAAACTTATCTGGAATTTTTTACAAGATTCTTCAGATGAAACAGGCTTAGAACAAGATTGACAAAGAAAGATCAAAATCAAGTATGTGTGCAATATTGTAAATAAATGAAATGCATCTTTCTGGTTGGTTAAATATTAAAATGTCTCATTGATGATAGAAAACACTGTCAAGATTCATGTTTGAAAAATGAGCTCCTCTTACTTCCTTGTTGAAGGATCTAACATGGAGAACAATATTGTGCTCCTCAGAGGAAAATTTAAGTAAAAATGAACTTACATGTGTTGATTTGACGAAATGAAATAATCGGATAGGCTCCTCTCAGCTCCTCGGGTATGATTTTCTTGATGCAGGTAAGGTTCCTTCACGAGAGCACAACTGCTTATGAGACTGAGTTGTGAGGTGAGAAAATGCTGTGGAAAAACAATGAAACCAAACTGTAACACTAAATATATATTATAAAAATCAATTTAGTGTTATTTCACAAAAATATGAGAATGTAACAAAAATTTTTACTTACAATCAATAATGTTAGCGGTGACCTCTGTGGAGTATGCAGTGCTCGCCAATTGTGATAGCCCTCCTCGGCAACTAGTACGTGTAGTGCACTCAATCACTCTCCAAGTTGCATTAAGTGATAAGAAATGTGTTTTTATATATAGCTTGATGTACGCACAAGCTGACATCACTCGGTCGCTCACTCACTCAAGGCCGGGCAACGCCCTCCCGACCTTCACAAGGCCGTCCCAAGGAGCAGAATGGATTCACTTCAACTGGCAGTATAGGAAGGCTGGATTAAAAAGGAACTCACGACTGATTTCTCTTTCGTAATAGAGGAAAAAGCGGCAACGTGCCAGGGGGCTCGAGTTGGGTGCAAGCCACATATAAAGTGAATAATATGGATTCACTTCAACTGACAGTATAGGAAGGCAGGATTAAAAAGGAACTCACGATTGATTTCTCTTTCGTAATAGAGGAAAAAGCAGTAACGAGAATAGGAGATAAGCATGGGGCCATCTGTTTTTGAAATGCAATCTGAATAGATGAATTCAAAGTATTATTCCAAATTAATAGAAAATTTCCATTTTTCTTTTAGATTAAGTTAGTGTAATGATTAATTAATTAACTTTAGTTAATGTTCAACCATTGAGTTGAAAGGTAATGACAATGGTGGTATGTAAGAGAAAGCAAAGTGGAAGAAAACGGGGGAGAGGCTTCTTAAGCTCGGCGGCGAAAGTACTTAAGGGGGCGGCAGGTGCTGCTACAGGTATTACTTCAACTATTTTAAATAAATTGATCGATGTAACACCCTTTGAAATCCCAATAGCACCTGGGTACCAGTATTGCGGACCAGGAACGAAACTTGAAAAGCGATTAGCACGTGGAGATCCTGGAATAAACAAACTTGACCAGGCTTGTAAGGCCCACGATATAGCATATTCACTAAATAGTGATAATTCTAATCGAGCCAAAGCTGACAGAATTCTAGCGAACGCAGCGTGGAAATTTTTAAAAATCCGAAAACTCCCCTAGCCGAGAGAGGTCTCAGTTACCTTGTTATGAATGTAATGAAAGCTAAAAATTACTTTGGTGGTTCTTTGAGAAAGAAGAAGAAGAAGAAGAAGAATGAGAGGAGAAGTTATAGTAATGATATTAGACGCAAGGCTATAGCTCAGTTGAAACAACATATAGCAGGTAAAGGGTATTATTTGAAGCCGTACCCCCCGCTTAGTGGTGGGCGACTTTTAATTCCACCCCCACCCCCACCATCATCATCATATGGTGTGAGTTTATTCCCTCAAGTTAAGAAACGTAGAACAACAAAGAAGAGGTCAAAGAAGAGCAAGAAAAAACCATGAATATTGAAGGAGAATTGAGTAACTATGATTTAATGGATTGGGCTAGCTTATTACAAATTCGTTTAAGAGGAATATATATGCTAGATGCATTACCCAAAAAAATTCTAAAAAACGAAAATGCGATCGTGAATTTGGACAAGCACAGCCAACCGGGGACACACTGGATTGCATATAAGAAGGTAGGAAGTAATGTATGGTATTTTGATCCAATTGGAAATTTACAACCTCCATACGAATTGGACAAATATTGGAAAAAAGAAAATGGAGTAAATATATTTTATAATTTGGATCACTTGCAACCATTAGATAGTGATATTTGTGGCCATCTCACGTTATTGTTTCTTGCAAATCAGTTGTAATTAAGTGTTTGTGTTGAACACACAAGATGGTCGTTATAACGTTAAGATCAAAGTCAAGTAACCTTTACGAACATTTACAAGAAATTATAGAATTGGACAAATATAGTGAATGGGAATTGGTCTGATTAATTTTTGTAGTTACAATAGTATAGCAATGTAAACAAAGGAACAAATTCTAGCTTCAAATATGGTGATAAGTTAATCTTGTTGGATACCGGTGCATATGAGCTTGAGGATATTATAAAGTCTATAAAGCATAAATTGAACTATGATGAGAAGAAGAATAGACTTATTATACGTGCAAATGCAAATACTATGAAGATTGAAATTTATTCTGATAAGCCTATTGATTTAACACGTTCTGATTCGATTGCTAAGATACTAGGTTTTGATAATGTAGTTTTACAAGCAAATAAATGGCATTATTCCAAACATCTGGTTAACATATCGAGCATTGATGGTATTCTTGTTGAATGTAATTTAGCATGTGGCAGTTACTGTAACGGAAAAGAAAAACATATAATCTACGAATTTTTGCCAAAGGTTCCTAGCGGTTATTTAATAAATGAAGTACCCTCTTCAATTATTTATGTACCTTTGAATACACGTCGAATTCAAACTATTAATGTAAAGGTAACAGACCAGAACGGATCGTTTATTGATTTCCGCGGAGATACAATTACAATTAGACTACACATACGTGAAAAACAAAAGTAATGGGATATCTTATTTTCAACCCGCGTATGCGTAGTACGTGTACGCATAATCAAGTCATTAGAGAAAAGGTCGCGATAGCGTCAACATCTAGTAAAAGCAATAGGGCGTTATCAGCTAAAAGTGCGAGAACTTTGGGAAGATTAGGTTTTATAGTTAATTGGCGACATGTCAGGCGCATCAATTAGTGATATTCTGGATGTGGAGACAGAGCTTCAGTTTTATAATGACATAACCAAATTCCAGTTTCATACACATACAGTTTATTCAGGACAAGAAATAAAAAACTCTGATGAAGCTCGAATTGGAATAAATTCATTGGATGTTTATACTTTACCTTGCAAATCATTTATATTAATTGAGGGAACGGTGAGCTGTACAAAACCGGCAGCGCCTGCGATTACAGTAGCAGGAGAGGCAACTCAACCGGCTGGTGCGCCCATTGCTGCAGACTATAAATTAAGCAGTAACATAGTGGGCAACCTTTTTGATGAAATACGATACGAATTAGCAGGTCAACAAATTTCCAAATCAAGATTAATTGGTTTAACTTCTACAATTAAAGCTATTCTTGTGAAGAACGCATCTGATAAAAACACATATCATTTAGCTGGTTTTGATAGAGCAGGATATGAGCTAACAGATAATAAATTCACTTTCTGTGTGCCGTTGAAATTAATCCTTCCATTTTTTGAAGATTTTCAAAGAATAATTTTAAACTTGAAACAAGAGCTTGTATTATTGAGGTCGCCCTCAGACCTCAATTGCGTTGAGTCTGCAACCGGTACAGAGGTTAGTGTAAAAATTACTAAGCTCCAATGGCAGATGCCCTACATTACTTTAGAAGATCATGTGCGATTGAAATTTTTGAGACTGCTCGATGCCGACACTCCACTGAAATTAAGTTTCCGCCATTGGGAAATTTGTGAATTACCAAATTTGCAAAATTCACTTGTTCATTCTTGGTCAGTACGCACAACATCGAATTTTGATACTCCAAAATATATTATAATTGCATTTCAAACTGATCGAAAGAATAAAATTAAAAAATCAATATCTAATTTTGACAGCTGTAATATTTACAATGTTAAAGTATATTTGAATAGTGAGTATTATCCATACGAAAATCTGCTAGGTAAGAAGGAAGTTTTATACCGGATGTTCCTGGATTTCGCACCTTCGTATTATAATCATTCAATCAATAGCGAACTCGGAACAGAAATCGATTTTAAAACGTTTTGTGAATCAACACCGCTGATTGTTGTAGATTGTTCACACCAACCAAGTCATTTGAAATCATCGACAGATGTTCGTATTGAAATGGAATTTAATAGTGCAGTACCTGCAAATACTTCCGCGTATTGCGTTTTAATTAGCGATCGTGTGATGGAGTACACGCCACTCACGAGCATGGTGAAAGAAGTTCAGTAATTTGTTGATAGAGTGCATCACTGCAGGTTATATAAGGTGTGTACTGCACCAAATGTAAGCCATTATCAGTTTTACCTTTGAACAGGAATCATGTCCTATTCTTTGTGTTCTGATATTTTGGTGGACAAGCCACAAACTCGCTCTATCCAGTGTGATCTTGATTCTGATATTTTGGACAAAGCTCAGTCGTCGCTACTTTACGATATTGAATCAACTAATTTCTATTATGAACCAAGGAGAAGCAGTACACCAATCCAGAAGTCGGGAGAGGAGGAGGGGGAGGGGGCGCCAGAGGTGGAGGAACAGAAACGTGAAGAGGAACAGAAAGGAGTGCAAAAGCAGACACCTACGAAAATTGCTACGGTTGATCTTCACTGGTTTAAGCAAACTTGTAATCAAATTATTGTGAAAGAACTTGCTATTGTCGATGAGAGCAATAATTATGTTGTATTTCATTTCAAATCACCATTTCCAAAGATGGAATTGACTACAAAATTGTTTAACGACGTAACATGGCTGGAACGTAACTATCATAAAATAAAATGGAGCGATGGAGATTTGGAATGGAATGAGACAATTATCCGTGAATACCTCGCAGGTTATGAAAAAATTTTTACAAAAGGAACTGAGAAAGCAAAGTTTTTGAGAAGATTGCATTCTAACGTACAATGCATACCGGAGGACTTTCTCAAGCCCGATTTCAGCTTTTTCACCACTTCGTGGTGTTATGATGCATGTAAGATACATAAGTATAGACCCGATGGAAGGTGTGCTTTATTCTCTGCCCAACATTATAATTCTCTGCTGTTTAAAAATATGTATCAAACAAATAATTTCTTGTGCGAGAATACTCGTATGAAAAGTATGAAATTGGCGCCTATGTATACGAATGCTCAGAAAAGAAACTTTGCACGATATGGATTCTTCTACAACGGAAAGGAATTACAGTGTGTTTATTGCTCGCATGCACTGAGACTGCATAAAGCTCGCACGTGTTGTCTGTCTGCAATTATTAATGAAGAAAGACCGTTTAATTACTCTATAATAGTGCCAGCCTACACATAGTTTTACTACTCGACAACGATGGATCCGGCAAAGTGGTTAGCTGCTGACAACGAATTGGAAGTGAGGTTAAAAAACTGCATAGACTGGTATGATGAGTGTGAAAGTGCAATTCAGAAATCATCTAGTGAAAATTATAGTTTGGCGAAACAATTAAGGCTATTTTTCTAAGCACAGTTAATTTGAACGATATAAAAGACTATTTGTGCTATTACCGTCCATACATTTGTCTGTAGATAAATTGATTAAAATTGAAGATGAAGTTATGATGTATTGTTGTAGTGAAATTTTTTAATTCAGATATTTCCTCGAACATTTTGGTTTAGTATCAGTGTAGACTTGATTGAGTGAGCACGCGAGAAACGCCCCCTCAGACACAACTGTTACAGCTTGACCTTATCAAGAGATACGCCCCCTCAGAGCCAACTCTGTTACAGCTAAGGAATCTACCTTATTGTTCATAACATAATCGAGGTCATGCAGTGTTTTAGCTTTGCTAAATTCAAAAAATTATCTCGCCTCTTGATGTCAATTTCATTCAATGAATTTGATTCCATTGCAAAAAATATTAAATTTTCAACAGGATTCCAAGGCGATGATTTACCGTTAACAAAAACAGAAAATGTACATTTTCCAATTTTATCTGAGATTTTCGAATTATTGAACATACTGGATACAGGTCATCTACATTATTGTAGTGCAAATGATTTCTCAACTATTGTTACAAATACCGATGAACTTTGGAAATGCTTGTATGACATTGCAGATAAAAAATGTAAAAGATCAACTTAGATCATTCTGTTAAGACATCAATAGAGCTGATACCCCAAGTGATATAGGTCTGAGGATATCTATAAATATTTTTGGAATGCTTGTTCGTACTAAATTTACTATAGATATTCTCGGAGAGCACACTTAAAAAGCAACGCCTGCGGTTTGTACAGCACATAGAAAATTTCAATATAAATTTGTGAAATTTTTCTTAACTGTCGGGTGGAAAGCAAACCAATCACTTTTTACAGTATAAAGATGTAACAGATTCACTCATCTAGCATTCACTTTAATTTGTCAGTAGAGAATTTTTCCCTCAAAGGGAAATTATTTTTTCACTCATCTAGCATTCACTTTAATTTGACAGTATAAAGATGTATTCACTTTAATTTGACAGTATAAAGATGGATTCACTTTGCATTTAAAGATTTTAGGGTTGCATTTAAAGTAATATCCTTGCATTTAAAGATCCTTGCAACTAACTCTAGAACGAGAAACTTAAAGAGTAATAGGGTTTTAGCACATCTACAAAAGAGTTTCTTATCTATACTAGACTGGGATTGATTCACTTTAATCTGTCAGTATAAGTTGAATTGGGTTCTTATATCTTAGAGATTCATGATGCTGAAGTAAGATCTGACTGAGAGAATAATTTGAGCATATCTTCCAAGGTTGACTCTCACTACACTTGCATTAGATGGATTCACTTTAATCTGTCAGTAGAAATATGGATTCACTTTAATTTGATAGTAGAAATATGGATTCACTTTAATTTGACAGTATAAAGATGGATTCACTTTAATTTGTCAGTAGAAAAGGGAAAAAGGGAAATTATTTTTTCCCTCCCCCTCGTCCTCACTGGGAGAGGGGAGAGGAGAGGGAGAGGGAGAGGGAGAGGGAGAGGGAGAGGGAGAGGGAGAGGGAGAAGGAGAGGGAGAAGGAGAGGGAGAGGGGGCGGAGAGGGGGAGGAGAGGGGGCGGAGAGGGGGAGGAGAGGGGGGCGCATGCGCAGAGGGGGAGGGGGAGGGGGAGGGGGATTTGCGCAAAAATTTTTCCTTATTTCTCGGGGATTGCGCAAAAAAACCGGTCTGAAATCTTAATATTAGGCTACTCATATACAATTAAATAATTATTTTCTTAGTCTATATTATGTAATTTCATCCATAATTTTTCTGTATTGTAAGCTATTGTATGTAAGTGCATAAGCCAGTATATATTTTAATCTACATAAATAAAGTACTCAATCGAACAATCAATCAATCAATCTTATCATTCTTCTCCTTCTTCTCTTTCTTCTTCTTCTTCTTCTTCTTCTTCTCATTCGCAATACTGCGAATAGATAGAGAATGGATAGAAAATTAGACTATTAAGAAAAATGTAAAGAAGTTTCTTCTCCTTTATTCTCTTCTTCTTCTTCTTATTCTTCTTCATCATCTTCTTCTTCTTCGCCTTCTTCGTCACTATCTTCTTCTTCTTCTCCTTCTTCTTCTCTTACATATTAATTTTATTGTGCGTTAATAGAACATAAACTTGATTTCCTTCATGGTTTTGTTGACATTTCTCATTCACTACCACCATTTCAAATAATGGGCAGTGGCAATAATAATAAAAAGCTATTGATGTATTGTTTAATGAAGAACTGTTTCTTGACTTTAGTGTTAGCTAAAATAAACATTGTATAATTGGATTCGCTAAACATATATATATTCTATTCACCGAAAAATAAAAGTCGATGTCAAATTATAGAGAGTTTGGTGTCTTTAAGGTCTTTGCCCTTATGTCTAGTGAATGCATACTTCGGAATGTATATTTCCGCTCGAAGGCATGTTTATATTCAATATATAGCTCATTTCATGTTTACATTTCATTTATATAGTTTTTTCTGTGGAAAATATTTTCTGCAGCACTAAGGCTAATAGAAATTAGTTCAAAATCCAACCGATATTAATTTGGTTGTTCTACTAAATACTCAGTTATCGCCTAGCACTCGAAGGAGTCGGTACGTGTTATTACGTCTCATTTCGTTCTTAAAACGTTGCTTTAAAGTAGTCAAATATGGATACAATCCCGTGCGGAACTGGAGTATTGTATACCAAAGAAAATTATCTATACAAATGTAATACAACAAAACACGGAGTGAAATATTTGAGATGTTCGAACACCGTGTGTCCTAGCCGTGGGACGTACCAGACGGCAATGAATTTCATCCTTCAATACATAACCACCCCCCGGATGAAGTTGATATCGAACTGAGAAGGCTACGCGTCGAAATCAAGGCTGAAGCCCTGAACAGCCGACTCAACCCGAGGGAAATATTCGATGCAGTCTGCCAAAGGTATGTGTTTTGAGAATCCATTTTCTGTATGATATAATATTATTCAAAATAGTTTTAAAAGTTTTATTATATTTATTCTTCAGCGGGTACTCATACAAGTACCTCCTTGATCAAGATGATAGCTTCATATAAATGTCAGTTAAAGTTACTACCAGTCGGATCGATTTCTCATACATGAATAAATTGAAAAATTCAATTTTGGAAACCGCATCCCTATCCTCTCTTTTAGGTCCAGGAAATGTGACCACATTTTTTTGGAAGTGGATTTTATCGCTCCATTTCATTAAATTTCTATCCTTATCTCTCACCAAGTATGAATATGCAAAAGGAACGTCATCATCATCCCCATCAACAATGTCCGAAATCTTATCATAAGGTTTTTGAAGTACTTCTCCAGCATTAAAATCTTGGATATCTTATACGACAATATCTTCTCCATCACCATCATTGTCATTCTCCACAAAAATTTAGTTCTCATCTGATGACTCTTCGTGACACAGTTCTTGGAAAAGTGCATCACACATATAATTCGTTTTGCCAAAGCAAAACACGAGTAGGCGCGCGGGGTACACTTGTACCCCAGAGCAATTCAAACTATAATAACTCAGCTATCAATTCCTGTTAACATTTCGAGTCGTTTGTATCTTGTAACTGAAGATTTGGTTTGAAGGTACTGTAATGCCCACCCTCCACTGGTGACAGGATGAGAAAGTTACTGAGTAAACAAAACTGTGTGGGGTGCACCTGTACCCCGCGCGCCGCCTACTGGAGGGTTAATGAGGAATACTGACAGTCAACCAACTGTTATGCATATTCTACAATATTTTTATCCAAAGCTACCTTCTATTTTCTTTGGTAAAACAGTCAATGTTTGAGAATAATTGATTCATGGGAAAAGTGCCTTACTTCTATGGAAGATATTTTTACATTAGGAAAAGCAACAACAGCTATTCAGCCCTTTTAATGAATAACCCCTTTTTTCGCTTTTTATATATTTTTATATAACCCCTTTTTATATATTCTATGTGCTATTAATAGCACATAAAAGAAAACACTTTAGAAATTCATAATACTTATTTGAATAGGTACCACGATACATATACAAATGTACATCTTCCTTGACAAGTTGCGACCGTTAATGATAATTTCGCCATTACAAGTGGCAGCCCCTACTTATTGCAGCCGTATATGGTTGCAACTTGTTTTTCCATTAAAAACAAAGGACTCTCTTCAATAATATAGTTCATTGATTGTGAATTATAACAATGGAAGTAATATAAATCTCATATTTTCAGCTTTTTCCGCTCGCTTATGCGATTATGTCACGGAAAACACAGTCGGCGTATGAGGGTGTTCTTTCATACTTGAAAGAACATACGCCGGAGCTGAACCCCACGGTGGTCATGTCAGACTTCGAACAGGCAATGCAAAATGCTGCCAGAATGGTGTGGCCGAACACGCGAATCGTGGGCTGCTTTTTCCACTATGCTCAGGTGAATATTATAACTGCTTTCTATGTAATAAGTAGATGCAACAGTGATATGTGTTAATGATGTAGCGGCTCTGACATAAGTCAACATTGGTATTTGTGGTTTGAGGAAAGTCTTCCATGGCCCGCAGACGTGAGTATACTATTCTCTAGTAACAATAAAATATAAGCAACCAGATATATAATACTCGCTTATAGACATGTAGAATACCGAACGGTACTCCAGTGAAGATTGCGAGTTAAATATAGATTGCGAGTAAGATTAATGTGTTTTTGTTTCATTTCAGTTTTGTTAATTGATTTTCAAATAGAAAGCCAAAATTAAATTTGTTATTAGATTAAAAATTATATTTCAAGATTTGAATTTTGATTCTATCATGCAATTACAAAATAATTGTGGCATAGTCTTTACGATAGATCTCTTTACGATCATAATATAAGTTGCATTTAAAGAATACAAATGGGGTCCAGTGAATGGATGTTTTTATCACTTATTAGAGTTTAATTGAAATCATGCTAACCTAATTAAATGTCATTTGCTTTACCGTCAAATATGTTTGCAGCAAGCCGAGGCCGAACAACTGAGCCAGAGGCAGATGGCGTACCTGGCTAGAGTGGCAGTTAACGCGGATGATGCCGTCGCAGGCGAAGGCGACTTGGTATGCGTCGCCTGCGCGGTCCACAAGCGCTCCTATATGACGCAGCCTTGTGCGCATTTTGTACTGTGTGGCACCTGTGTGCTGGTTCATCGCCGCACAGTCAACTACAGGGGTGTTCTGCCGCAACCCATTATTTGCCCCGTATGTAGGAGCCCCTTGACGGGATACTGCAGGGTGTTCCAATAATGATAAAAATGAAAATGAAAATAAAATTTATTCTATATATACATATATACGAGTTTATTCTTCAGCTCCAGCCCATCTGCTATTTATTCCGATTATTCTAGCCTCCCTTGACCATATTTCTATTCATCATACATGTGTTTGTTTCACATTTCAGGCGGTCTACCTCTCCTTCTTATCTCCTTATCTCCGTATTCCTCACTCGATCCATCCTTGAAACACAACAAATTCGGCGCGGGAAATCCATTTCCAAAGCATTTATTGTTTGAGAGTCTCGTTTTGTTGATTCCCAAGTTTCAGAGTCTTAGATACTCTGTACAATGAAATGATAAATTCTAATTGGTGTAAGGTTTGTAATATTTTTGGATAAATATGTAAAAAAAATATGTAATTCAATGTTTGTGTTGCCTGCCTGGCCTGTCCAATTCTACTCGTGATTTCTCTTTTGGAATTGCTCTCTGATGATATCACGTTGCCCAGGTATTTATATTTATCCCATTGCATCACCTCCAACTCTTAGATCCTTAGCTGTACCTATTTTTATTGAATAAGTATAAATCAAGTATTTAATTCGAATAAGTATGATTCTAATAGCTTCCATAGCTTGAATACAATATGTAGACACAAACTTAGAATTCCGTTGTACAGTCATACTAATTCTACAAATCACAAAGAAACTGGCACTTAACGTCTATCAAATAATATAGCTCCACACCTGACCACTTGAAAGTACTCACATGCACACAATTTGAAAAAAAATCTGGTGTGGGGCACTCACACAACTTTCCTTGCCATTATGAAGAATTAAAATATGCGTACAAAGTAGATAACGCTGATTGATATTGGGACAGAACTGTAGCGGGAACCACGCAAAACTGACAGAATTACTTGAATGAGACTCGAATTATGATATTCATGAGGAATGCTGACAGAAATTGAATTTTAGTATAGCAGCAATAAATCTTCAGCCTTGTTGCCAAGTTAGAAACTGAAATGTAAAATTAGCTGCCAGTGTAGAAAAGGGAGGTGTGAGTGGAAGAATGAAGTGGAAATCAAAAGGAGGGACGAAATATGAGGAAGGAAGGTATCAAAAGGAAGTTTAGTAAAGGGTGGGATTATGATGTAATACACAGAGGGATTTCGGTGAGCGCTTTTTATGACCAGTGGTGGAAGATGTAGAGTACCATCAGATGGTTTGCAATTTCGGGTGCTTCCGAGTCTCGGGTTGAGAAAAGGGTTCAGGGTGAAGAGTGGGGAACGAAGGAGAATAATTGAGAGAAGAGTAAAAAGAGTTAATGAAGGGAAGAGTAAAGGAACTGGGAGAATAAAGGAAGAAGTGTGCTGGAAAGAATATATATTGAGATAAAAGGAGAGAAATAAGATACATGCATGGATAGTTGGATATACGTACAAAGGTGAGGGATGACAAAGAATTAAAACGAAAAATGAATAGAGAAAAGGATAGAAGAAAGAAGGTTGAGAGGAAGTAGAGGCGGATCGACGAACATGAGGTGACAGGTGAAGAGGAAGATGAATGTGGAAGAAAAGTGAAATTGGTATCTATAGAAGAAGCGACATGGAAAAGAGGTTGTCAGTAACCGAGAAAGTCAAATCAGCCGGTCATGTTTTCAAATAACTGTTTAACAATTAAATATTTAAAAAAAATTAACGTACTGTTTGAGAATTATGAAAAGTTTTTCTTCTTCTTATTTCATTTTTTATTTTTATTTTTGTCTTTCTTCTTCTTCTTCTTTCATTTTTCCTTTTTCTTTTCGTCTTTCTTCTTCTCCTTCGTCTTCTTCATATTCTCCTGTTCCTCCTCTTTCTTCTTCGCCTTCTTCTTTTCTCTCTCTCTCTCTCTCTCTCCTCTCTCTCTCTCTCTCTCTCTCTCTCTCTCTCTCTTCCCGGTCGTGTGTTAATGGGAAGGATATTTTATATCCTTCTGAAAGAATCGACAATTATTTGTTGAAACACCGCCGATTTATGAAGTTACATCACATTATTATATTATCGTTATTCTAATTGCATTTCTATATTATTCTCATTGATTAATTATTTATACTTTGTGGAATTCGTTGAATAACTAGCATTACCGTCATTCATGTAAAATTAGTGTATAAGCCAGTAAATATTGTAACATACATAAATAAAGAAATCTAATCTAATCTTCCTCTTTATCATATCCTCTATCATAGCAGTCAAAAATTGAAACTTTCCTCGTTCATTCATCTTGTCCACGATGATGTCTTTCAAAATGTAAGACTCGATGAGTTCTTTCATAATGAGATTGAACTAACAAAAACGGTCGAGAAACCACAGAGGAGTTGAGGTCTCAAAAACAAGTTCGCCTATTCATTTAGAGATAGGCAACACGCACTACAAGCTTGTACTACAGCCGAATCCCAAATGATAGAAAACTTTACGAATTTTCCCAATCGACAGAAAACGTTGTTTGTTGCATTGAGCCGAAAGTGGTGAGAGTCCCAAATGACAGAAAGTGTTGAGAGTCCCAAACGACCGAAAGTGATAGGTTTCCCAAACGACAGAAAGTTTCTCTAGTTTGTCGCAAATGACAGAAAGCGTTCTGCCAATTGGGAAAAAAGTAGTTTTCTGCCGTTTGGGAAAATACAGTATTTCTGTCGTTTGGGATTCTGTCAATTGGGACCCTACGAGTCATATAGTCTTATCGTAGTTTTATAGTATTATCAGAGATACTGTGATTGTTTTGGCATTATTGTCTTTATAATATAAGGCTCTTAATGTGCAGAATGACAGCTCAGGGTCTTTGTAACATGCACAAGTCAATCTTGGTATTATCCAAGGTTATATTTTAGTCCAGTCAAATGGTCGTTTTTCAGGAAACTGCCCCGAAAGAATTTTTCTTTCGAACGGTTCTATATGTATCTTGGGGCGCTGAATTCGAATCTGAAATTTGCTGACACGAGGAGCTGAGAAGAATGAGCTGTAGTACGAGGAGATCTGATCATTCTGTCAAAAGTTATGTGTTTAAAGTTTTGATCCTTGACATTATCCTTATGACGTATTGCCCCACTATGATATACTGGAATTGAATGTTTGTAACGGGTGATTCTCATAGAAATAACCCTCGTGAGATGATTTCAGCCGAAATATGTATTTTTTTGTTAGGAATTCCTTGAAAAGGTATTATAATTAAAAATTTGTATTTTAGCTGTAGGACATGATTTTCTATTTTTGGGTGAATTTCCCCCCCCCCACCACTACTAAATTCTAAAATTCCGAAGGAATCCGGTTCATAATGAATTGCTCTTTCACGTGATGTGTGGTTTTTTATCTATACTAGAAAAATATCCAATTTGTATAGGGTTGAAGTGGTAGGCTTGCATAATTTTGAAAACCCCTTAAAAATACCACTTTTTTGAAAATTCGTAGCTCCGGAACAAAAAATTGTAAAATCCCGCACGACTACTCAATTCATTGAAAATTTTATTCTCTTTAATTTTGTCAGGAATGATTTTTCTTGAGAAGCTCAAGGTTTACGAGATAGAATGGGAAAATTGAAAAAAAGTCCGAAATTTTGGGGGTTTTGGGGGTGAAGCCGCCCTCTGGCGTGTCAGCAAATTTCAGATTCGAATTCAGCGCCCCAAAATACAAATAGAACCGTCGAGAAAAATTCTTTCGGGGCTGTTTCCTGAAAAACAACCATTTGATTGAACTATTTGTATTATCCTTGGATATTAAAGCTGAGCTTAATGTGTTTACGAGTTTGTGTTTCTTGAATAGTTCCAAATTTTCTTAAATAACTCAATATTATTAATTGAAAGTGGTAATTGAGTGGAATATTTCTAATAAATTTATCAATTCAAGCCATCTAAATTCAAAATTCATAGTTTTAATGTTTATTTTGGACCAAAATTTTATAAAAATTGTACACGTGAAATTCTAACCTTATCTTGGACTTTGTCACATATAAAATTTGGAAGAAAAATAGCACAAGGACTACCTTATTATTCCATCTACCAATGTTATTACATTAGTGTTATTTGCATTGTAAATAAATGAAAAATGAAATATATCTTGGTACTTCTATAGGTATTGTCATTGGTATATCATAGACAAAGAGTAGCGTATCCAAATAGTTTAGTTAATGATGTATGGTATTGTATGATCTTGGCATTATCAAAGAGTAAATAGATAGTCTAGATAATTTATGATGGCATTATTGTCTTGTTATGATTTGTTGTAGGCAGATTGTTATTTAGATGATTTATGATAATATTATTATCGTGTTTCGGTGTTATGATTTATTGGTACTATATAATATTTATTATTGACTCTATAGAATCTGAATCATAATGCTAGAGTACAACTGTAATCTATTATGATCTTGGAAACGATTCATTTGACCTCTTTACACATTTATCCTGTAATTGATGAAACTCTTCTATTGTAAAAAACTATAATTTCTTCAGATGTTTCAATGGAAAATTGTCATTTTTTGTGTAGTTGAGAAGTTGATATTGTGGTAACTATTCATATTGAATGAAAAAGACTAAGTAATTGTCAAAAAAACACAGATTCATTGATACTTAGAAAGACCGGTATCGGTTATTACATCATTGTCAATCTCTAATAAACTCCATAACTCTGATAAACCATTGTCTATCAAACAATGGTTTATCAGAGTTATGGAGTTTATCAGAGATTGACAATGGTGTAATAACCGAAAACGGTATTTCTAAGTATCAATAAATCTGTGGTTTTTTGACAATTTCTTAGTCTTTTTCATTCAATAAGAAAATTGTCATGATAATAATTATAGTGTGAAGTGTGTAGAAATCTAAAGATGTAAAGTCCTACTAGGTTAGACATTAAGGTGATCCATATTGAAAATGACTAGAAATAAAAGTTTGAAACATGCTGTGTTAAAATAGAAAATAAATTGAATGAAAAAGACTAAGTAATTGTCAAAAAAACACAGATTCATTGATACTTAGAAAGACCGGTATCGGTTATTACATCATTGTCAATCTCTAATAAACTCCATAACTCTGATAAACCATTGTCTATCAAACAATGGTTTATCAGAGTTATGGAGTTTATCAGAGATTGACAATGGTGTAATAACCGAAAACGGTATTTCTAAGTATCAATAAATCTGTGGTTTTTTGACAATTTCTTAGTCTTTTTCATTCAATAAGAAAATTGTCATGATAATAAATTATAGTGTGAAGTGTGTAGAAATCTAAAGATGTAAAGTCCTACTAGGTTAGACATTAAGGTGATCCATATTTGAAAATGACTAGAAATAAAAGTTTGAAACATGCTGTGTTAAAATAGAAAATAAATTGAAAGAAAAAGACTAAGAAATTGTCATAAAACCACTGATTTATTGATACTTAGAAAGACCGTTATCGGTTATTACACCAATAACCGAAAACGGTCTTTCTAAGTATCAATAAAACAGTGGTTTTTTGACAATTTCTTAGTCTTTTTCTTTCAATAACCGAACTTATTACACCAATAACCGAAAACGGTCTTTCTAAGTATCAATAAAACAGTGGTTTTTTGACAATTCTTAGTCTTTTTCTTTCAATAACCGAACTTATACACCAATAACCGAAAACGGTCTTTCTAAGTATCATAAAACAGTGGTTTTTTGACATTTCTTAGTCTTTTTCTTTCAATACCGAACTTATTACACAATAACCGAAAACGGTCTTTCTAAGTATCAATAAAACAGTGGTTTTTTGACAATTTCTAGTCTTTTTCTTTCAATAACCGAACTATTACACCAATAACCGAAAACGGTCTTTCTAAGTATCAATAAAACAGTGTTTTTTGACAATTTCTTAGTCTTTTTCTTTCAATAACCGAACTTATTACACCAATAACCGAAAACGGTCTTCTAAGTATCAATAAAACAGTGGTTTTTTGACAATTCTTAGTCTTTTTCTTTCAATAACCGAACTTATTACACCAATAACCGAAAACGGTCTTTCTAAGTATCAATAAGACAGTGGTTTTTTGACAATTTCTTAGTTTTTCTTTCAATAACGAACTTATTACACCAATAACCGAAAACGGTCTTTCTAAGTATCAATAAAACAGTGGTTTTTTGACAATTCTCAGTCTTTTTCTTTCAATAACCGAACTTATTACACCAATAACCGAAAACGGTCTTTCTAAGTATCAATAAAACAGTGGTTTTTTGACAATTTCTCAGTCTTTTTCTTTCAATAACCGAACTTATTACACCAATAACCGAAAACGGTCTTTCTAAGTATCAATAAAACAGTGGTTTTTTGACAATTTCTTAGTCTTTTTCTTTCAATAACCGAACTTATACACCAATAACCGAAAACGGTCTTCTAAGTAGGTATCAATAAATCAGTGGTTTTTTGACAATTTCTTAGTCTTTTTCTTTCAATAACCGAACTTATTACACCAATAACCGAAAACGGTCTTTCTAAGTATCAATAAAACAGTGGTTTTTTTCCAATTTCTCAGTCTTTTTCTTTCAATAACCGAACTTATTACACCAATAACCGAAAACGGTCTTTCTAAGTATCAATAAAACAGTGGTTTTTTGACAATTTCTTAGTCTTTTTCTTTCAATAACCGAACTTATTACACCAATAACCGAAAACGGTCTTTCTAAGTATCAATAAAACAGTGGTTTTTTGACAATTTCTTAGTCTTTTTCTTTCAATAACCGAACTTATTACACCAATAACCGAAAACGGTCTTTCTAAGTATCAATAAATCAGTGGTTTTTTGACAATTCTTAGTCTTTTTCTTTCAATACCGAACTTATTACACCAATAACCGAAAACGGTCTTTCTAAGTATCAATAAATCAGTGGTTTTTTGACAATTTCTTAGTCTTTTTCTTTCAATAACCAAACTTATTACACCAATAACCGAAAACGGTCTTTCTAAGTATCAATAAAACAGTGGTTTTTTGACAATTTCTTAGTCTTTTTCTTTCAATAACCGAACTTATTACACCAATAACCGAAAACGGTCTTTCTAAGTATCAATAAAACAGTGGTTTTTTGACAATTTCTTAGTCTTTTTCTTTCAATAACCGAACTTATTACACCAATAACCGAAAACGGTCTTCTAAGTATCAATAAAACAGTGGTTTTTTGACAATTCTTAGTCTTTTTCTTTCAATAACCGAACTTATTACACCAATAACCGAAAACGGTCTTTCTAAGTATCAATAAAACAGTGGTTTTTTGACAATTTCTCAGTCTTTTTCTTTCAATAACCGAACTTATTACACCAATAACCAAAAACGGTCTTTCTAAGTATCAATAAATCAGTGGTTTTTTGACAATTTCTTAGTCTTTTTCTTTCAATAACCGAACTTATTACACCAATAACCGAAAACGGTCTTTCTAAGTATCAATAAATCAGTGGTTTTTTGACAATTTCTTAGTCTTTTTCTTTCAATATGAATAATTACCACAATATCAACTTCTCAACTTCACAAAAAATAGAAAATAAATGTTTAGAAAGTAGGCCTACTTTGGTTTTCATTTTGATTCTTCAATGTTGTTTTCCATTACAAAGCTTAAGTGGGTTACACCAAATTTAATAACAAAATGTTATTAACATAATCCTTATAGATTCTATCAGATTGATCATAACTTATCATACACATGATGAATATATGTGTTCGTCAAGCAATTGACTAGCAATTGAATTTCTTCTATAAACTCATTTATTTATTTCACAGTAACTGGATAATTCATTTATTGAAGAAATTTGACTGCTATTTATTTATTTCACAGTAAGTGAAGAAATTTACTGCAAGTCGCTCTATTTAATATAGCAAAAGATTATTCAATTTGTATTTATTTATTATTTATTTATTTATTGGTGGACAGAATCACAAATCATAAAAATATGATTAGGAAGGAACAACAAAGTGTATGTGTACTAGGTGTATGTATGCCTACCTCTAGAGGTACTTTGTACTTCTAACACACTTTTTTCATGTATTTAAACACGACATGCAGTCGTGTTTAAATATAGTCGTGGTTAAGTAAAAGTTTTAAATTATTTACTTAATAATTGACTGCATGTCATGTTTATACACAAACATGTCATGTTTAAATAAATAAAAAAGTGTGTTAATACATAGCAGCTCGGAATGGATCAAGAAACCATCAAATTTTGTACTCCTGTTGAATAATTGGATATCATTGCCTCACAAATAGAAAATTTTAAGCAGAGAGGTGGAAAGATTGTCTTGGAGCTTATAGATTTAAATTTATGTTGTCAGGATAAAATTCGAATTAGGAGATGTGGGTGGGAATATTTCACAAAATATTAATGTAAATAAGGAAAGTCCAAATAAATTCATGCAAAAAGTGATTCCATATGACAGGTTTAAGGTAGGCGCACACAGATCGTCATCAGACGGACAATTAGATTTGATGCATTGTTTTCAATTGGATTGCGTATACCTTCCGCATCGTTCAGGCATGCGCACTCCAATTGAAAACAATAATATGCATCAAATCTAATCGTCCGATGCGTGTCGTCCGTCCGATGACGTTCTGTGTGGCCTACCTTAAAGGTGGGGTTTTCTGGTACTCTTGTAGAAAAACAACAATCCCACTTTACTATATTTGCAGATTCCATATATTCTCAGTGATCCTTTCAATAACCGAACTTATTACACCAATAACCGAAAACGGTCTTTCTAAGTATCAATAAAACAGTGTTTTTTGACAATTTCTTAGTCTTTTTCTTTCAATAACCGAACTTATTACACCAATAACCGAAAACGGTCTTTCTAAGTATCAATAAAACAGTGGTTTTTTGACAATTCTTAGTCTTTTTCTTTCAATAACCGAACTTATTACACCAATAACCGAAAACGGTCTTTCTAAGTATCAATAAAACAGTGGTTTTTTGACAATTTCTTAGTCTTTTTCTTTCAATAACCGAACTTATTACACCAATAACCGAAAACGGTCTTTCTAAGTATCAATAAAACAGTGGTTTTTTGACAATTTCTTAGTCTTTTTCTTTCAATAACCGAACTTATTACACCAATAACCGAAAACGGTCTTTCTAAGTAGGTATCAATAAATCAGTGGTTTTTTGACAATTTCTTAGTCTTTTTCTTTCAATAACCGAACTTATTACACCAATAACCGAAAACGGTCTTTCTAAGTATCAATAAAACAGTGGTTTTTTCCAATTTCTCAGTCTTTTTCTTTCAATAACCGAACTTATTACACCAATAACCGAAAACGGTCTTTCTAAGTATCAATAAAACAGTGGTTTTTTGACAATTTCTTAGTCTTTTTCTTTCAATAACCGAACTTATTACACCAATAACCGAAAACGGTCTTTCTAAGTATCAATAAAACAGTGGTTTTTTGACAATTTCTTAGTCTTTTTCTTTCAATAACCGAACTTATTACACCAATAACCGAAAACGGTCTTTCTAAGTATCAATAAAACAGTGGTTTTTTGACAATTTCTTAGTCTTTTTCTTTCAATAACCGAACTTATTACACCAATAACCGAAAACGGTCTTTCTAAGTATCAATAAAACAGTGGTTTTTTGACAATTTCTTAGTCTTTTTCTTTCAATAACCGAACTTATTACACCAATAACCGAAAACGGTCTTTCTAAGTAGGTATCAATAAATCAGTGGTTTTTTGACAATTTCTTAGTCTTTTTCTTTCAATAACCGAACTTATTACACCAATAACCGAAAACGGTCTTTCTAAGTATCAATAAATCAGTGGTTTTTTGACAATTTCTTAATCTTTTTCTTTCAATATGAATAATTACCACAATATCAACTTCTCAACTTCACAAAAAATAGAAAATAAATGTTTAGAAAGTAGGCCTACTTTGGTTTTCAATTTTGATTCTTCAATGTTGTTTTCCATTACAAACTGCTTAAGCTGGGTTTACACCAAATTTAATAACAAAATGTTATTAACATAATCCTTATAGATTCTATCAGATTGATCATAACTTATCATACACATGATGAATATATGTGTTCGTCAAGCAATTGACTAGCAATTGAATTTCTTCTATAAACTCATTTATTTATTTCACAGTAACTGGATAATTCATTTATTGAAGAAATTTGACTGCTATTTATTTATTTCACAGTAAGTGAAGAAATTTTACTGCAAGTCGCTCTATTTAATATAGCAAAAGATTATTCAATTTGTATTTATTTATTTATTTATTTATTTATTGGTGGACAGAATCACAAATCATAAAAATATGATTAGGAAGGAACAACAAAGTGTATGTGTACTAGGTGTATGTATGCCTACCTCTAGAGGTACTTTGTACTTCTAACACACTTTTTTCATGTATTTAAACACGACATGCAGTCGTGTTTAAATATAGTCGTGGTTAAGTAAAAGTTTTAAATTATTTACTTAATAATTGACTGCATGTCATGTTTATACACAAACATGTCATGTTTAAATAAATAAAAAAGTGTGTTAATACATAGCAGCTCGGAATGGATCAAGAAACCATCAAATTTTGTACTCCTGTTGAATAATTGGATATCATTGCCTCACAAATAGAAAATTTTAAGCAGAGAAGGTGGAAAGATTGTCTTGGAGCTTATAGATTTAAATTTATGTTGTCAGGATAAAATTCGAATTAGGAGATGTGGGTGGGAATATTTCACAAAATATTAATGTAAATAAGGAAAGTCCAAATAAATTCATGCAAAAAGTGATTCCATATGACAGGTTTAAGGTAGGCGCACACAGATCGTCATCAGACGGACAATTAGATTTGATGCATTGTTTTCAATTGGATTGCGTATACCTATCCGCATCGTTCAGGCATGCGCACTCCAATTGAAAACAATAATATGCATCAAATCTAATCGTCCGATGCGTGTCGTCCGTCCGATGACGTTCTGTGTGCGCCTACCTTAAAGGTGGGGTTTTCTTGGTACTCTTGTAGAAAAACAACAATCCCACTTTACTATATTTGCAGATTCCATATATTCTCAGTGATCCTTTTCAATGAGTTTTCCATCTCACAAAAATTAATGTATCAGTGTTTTCTTCTTGTTCATAGGAATTTTAAAACGTCATGAACTTATTCTCATCCGCCATAGAACATAATATTATCATTACTATTGTATTTTTTATATAACTTTAAAGTGAAAAACATTCACATTCTTTAGTGTGGCGACGACCGTTTCGTGCTGGTGTTGCACATTTTCAAGCCAAACAGGAACAGAATTTCTTGAAAGATATAAAACAGAGTTCAACTTTAAAATTATATAAAAAATAAAAATACAATAGTTATAATATTAGTGAGAACAAGATGGATACCAACAAGGAATAATATTAGTATTACAGTGTAGAAAATGCTACCTATCAGATACCAGCTATGCACTGAGGCGCTTTTGTAAATATTATTTATCAATTTATATCAATTTTTTTGTATTAATGTGAAAAAGCAAAAATGTAATGAGCTCACTTTCTGAACAGTCTAATCTTTCAACCAACATGATACACGTGAAACAACAGAAAAACAGTATTTTTTCTATTCATTCAAATACTTGCATATAATTCCAATAATTGATAATAAGATGTAATAATGATTATTGAAGGGATAATAATCGGTAGCATTATATAAGACAATTAGAGAATTGCAGAATAAGCAGAGGTCTTCGGGGTTATGTACAGCATTTATTTAGGAAATCACTTTTTGCTTTTGGAAAAAACGACTAGCAGTCAAATAATTTACAATAAATGAATAAATTAAATAGAGAATGCATTTATTCAAATGCTAATCAATATATAATTATTATTTAACGAAAATCCTAAATAAATTCTTCAATGTTGTTTTCCATCACGAACTGCTTATTATTAAATCACTTTTTGCTTTTGGAAAAAACGACTAGCAGTCAAATAATTTACAATAAATGAATAAATATTTATTTAATAATAATTAATATTTTCCAAAAGCAAAAAGTGATTTAATAATAAGTAGTTCGTGATTGAAAACAACATTGAAGAATTTATTTAGGATTTTCGTTAAATAATAATTATATATTAATTAGCATTTGAATAAATGAATTCTCTATTTAATTCCATCTGTAACTGGTTGGCCGCTATGGCTTCGTATAAAATGAGCGCTGCTATCCAGAAATTGTCAGTTTGGTGTAAGGATAAGCATTCCTGACTAGCAATTGGGAGGTACCGGGTTCGATTCCGGGCTGGCAACTAATTTTTGGATAGTAGTTCTCATCGAATTTCCATCTAGCTGTTAACCCTGTTGTCAATGTCTGCAGTAGCAGAGGTCTTCGGGGTGATGTACAGCATTTATTTGGAATTTTCGTTAAATAATAATTATAATTAGAGAATTATTCAAACAATCGATAAAGAACAAAATATTATTGTATCTTGAAAATTTCTGCTTCAAATAGGTTGAGCTTGGTTATTAGTGCATAATAATGCACAAATAAATTCATTACAAATAGCTCACTGTTCCATAGCTCTTATTAGTAAGGAGATATGAATTTCATTTTGAATTGAATCGTGCTCAATATTTCTCTAAAAATACTCTCAATGAACTCAGACTAAGAAATAAAATAAGAAATCAATTTCTGTCTTGTACTGAAGGTGATGTGGTGAATTTCCACAATATAACGTTGTTTCAATTGAATGAGTAACAACACTTCTGTAGACTATTCTCATTCAAATTTATAATATTACAACAAATTATTTGCCCCAAATTGAACGTTTACACTTGATGGATTGATGGTATCATCATCAAGTGGATTTACCACCCATTCTTTTGGTTTGAATTGAAAGATTACACTTGTTTCAGAAATTTTGTGAGATTTCTCTCCACTAAATGATATATGAGGAAATTTTTTCCCCTGGAAAGTAGATTCAGAAATAATTTTAAGATAGGATTTTTATAAAAACCCATATTTCTATTGTTAGGACGCTTTTTTGTTATTTAATTTATTTTGTTCTTATTTTATTTTACCCTTGTTTTATTCTTAGCTTGTTATTTCAAATCTAATTTTTGAATGGAGATGTTGTAATGTTTCAAGGAGACATAATAAGGGTTTAACCTGTTCTCTCCATGTATGTATTTATGTGAATAAATAAAAATAAAATAAAATTTAAGAAAACTGTGGTTCCCACAAATGTGGTTTTGACAGCAGTATTTGTCTCATTCGAACTACAGTAACTTCATAACCAAAACTATATAAGTTACTGTAATTCGAACCAGATAAGTGTCAACAGGTGTGAAAGGTGTAATCTCCGCTAACGGTCTTCATAATCTCAACAAGTCAGTAGTGTCATCTCCTGTTACGTACAGTACTAACACACCATACTTGCATCAAATTTATAACAATGTTTTAGCCGTTTTACTGAGCATTCCCATGTCACAGTGTCCGTCTGAGAACAATATTGTCCATCAAACGGAATCTTAGGACAATATCCCACTGACGGCAACAGCATGCTGTCTAACAGTTTCTCTAACATCTGTCTAACTGCTAACTCCTGTAATAGATCCAGTTATTTTGGATTGAGCTACTGTACGTTATGAGTTACCGTTTTATACGGATGACATTTTCTTTTGTTTCTTTCAACTATACTAATCCTATTACTAGGATTCTTTCAATGCAGTATTTTCATCTTCAATTTATTCAATTGATAATGATAATCACATTACAAAGACAATTCAAAATAGCCTAGCATCTTTTTTATATTGTAAATAATCTTCATATCGTAGCAGGTTCATTTGATATCCTACTGAAAATTGAATAATTTCAATCATTGAATAACGATGTTAACGAGACATTACAACATTATTGGACTTAAGTGAACATTGTTTAACAATACATTATTATTTCCAAAATAAAATATCCTTGTTTCATAAAGTTCAATAGTTTGAACTTAAGAAGATCTTCCAAAGTTCCTACACTGGTTCAGCCAGAGATGATTATATTATGAATAGAGAGACCATTCTCTTAATTGAAGTATTTATTCATATTTATATACTGTATATTATTATTTATGTAGATTTTATTGTATTTTTTCTTCAGGGCTACTTTTAATATAAATGAAAATATAAATCTCAGTACCCTTTTAAATTAAGTTAGTAACAACTTGAAAATGGTATTAATGTCTGAAACATGTTCTGACAATATAATTTGAAAGAGTACTAAGATTTAAATTTTTATTTTCTATTTATGTAGAGTATAAAATTTTATATAAGTGTAAGATTTCCATATTGGTTAAATAGTCCACTAACCCCGGTTGCACAAAATCCTGTTGAATTTCAATAATGATAAAATACCACGAGAACCAACCAGAGAAGGCTTTTTCAAAAAAGAGATCATCTATTTCCTATTTTAGTGATAATATAATGTGAAATATGTTTCTATGTTTGTTTTTGAATAATCTGAATTTAAAAATCTACGGTTGTGAAAATAATTAAGGACTGGAAATTTTGTGAATAGTGAACTACTATAAGACTTAACTTATTTCGGACTTATCTAAATTTGGGAGAGGAATAGCACAAGGTTAGGTACCTTATTTTTTCTCTCCCTATCATTTTGATGATGTACTTATTGTATCAATCAATAAAGAATATGATTGGTTTCTTAGCATTTAATCACGATTAAAATTTAAGTCTTTTGTGCAACTGGGTCTTAATGTTTTGAAACCATTAATTCATTGATAATGACAAAAAATAATTTCTTCTTTATAACAACGATCTTGTAACTCTTTTGGTTTTCTTGGCATTTAATCATGATTAGAATTTAACAGACTTTTGTGCAACTTGGTCTTGATGCCTTCAAAACCATTAATTATTCATTGATGATAACAAAAAAAATAGTTTCTGCTTTATAACAACGATCTTGTAACTCTTTTTACTTGCTTGTATTGATAAATTGGTGTTTGAGACCACTGTATTATTAAAATATTGAATTAATTGTTATCATTGTAGCTTAGAAAATATAAATGTATCTCCTACCTCTGATGTGACACAGCTGTATTTCAATTATATAGCCCAAGATACCTAGAATACATAATAATGTAATATTAAATAATATTACATAATATTCTAGCTGCTACATTGATATAGCCTATATACTGCATTCTCGAACTCTACTTTACAGTGAGCTCATTGATGATGACTTTTTCTTTTTTGATTAATATAGAATTCTTATTTCATCTCAATAAACAATAACAAATCTACAAAAAGCTTTCTTCACCAGCCAATACCTACTATATTCATAGAATTTTCTTACCTTTTCCATAAATTATTAGTTCTTTGAATCACATTGTTTGAGAAAAATGTGAGTGCTCCAAGAAAATTGTCAGTTACAAAAATGTTTTGAATAATCATAATGAAAATTGATGAGTTATAAATTGTTTGGAGTGTATTTTCTGTTCACTTTTATCAATTATAGTGTTTTGTACATTCTATGAATAAATACTGTAGACCGATAAATTCTTCAATGTTGTTTTCCATCAAGAATTGCTTATTATTCATACACTTTTTTGCTATTAAAAAGAACGACTAGCAGTCAAATTTTTTCAATAACTGAATTTATTCTCTCACTGTGACAATGAGATCTTTGAGCAAAATTTGACTGCTAGTCGTTCTTTTTAATAGCAAAAAAGTGATAAATAAATGTTAGGCATGATGCTAGAGCAAAATTTCTGTTTTATTATTGAAAATCATTAGTACCTCTGTTATATCTTTTAAAACATGACTATTTTCAAGCACTTGAGCCATTTTCAAGTGTGAAAATGGATTATTATTTTTGCAGTTTGTACAATTCTTGGTTGTTGCATATTTTCTAATAAAGTATTTTAATAGATCTACTTGAATGTGCAATCATGGAAAACCACTAGTACTCTTGTTATATTTTTATAAAATATGTTATGAATGTTGCAAGCTAGTCGTTTTTATAAAATATAACAAGGGTACGGTACTTGTGATTTTCTATAATTAAATATTCAAGTAGTCCTAATAAAATACTTCATTATACAACATTCCTGTATTACGTACCTACTTGTTTTTTATAATATCACTTTCTTACTGATACAGTAGTTAGAATTATAATTCAAATGATAGTCTATCAGGATGATTTATTAAACTAAGTTGACGTTGTTCAACTACATAGATAAATTCTCTACTATTGTTGAAGAAAATAAATATCCTATTTTATTTCTATCAAATACATCTAGCTCAACTGCTTCATAAAATTGGTTTGACTCAGTGGTCGCGCTGATAAGCTATCGCTTAGATGAGTTAAGAATCATGCGCCTGTCACTCCCTTGGAAGGGTGACCACTTGAGCCAACTCCTATGATTCATGAGTTCAAAAATTGCTTCTTGGTGGCTTGCAATCTACCTGAAACTTCAGTTCCACCAATCTCTCATTATTCCACACACATCTATCATCCCTCGACATTATCTAACCATCTATCATCTAATCTCTCATCTGCCTCATTACCCACGAACAAGCCTAGAGCTTATGTGTGCATCACTCTCAGCACTCTTGTTCGAGAGCAGCTTGACGATCTCACAGAAGTGAAGCTACTGGGTTTTACACTGGATGCTAAACTTGGCTGGAGTAGCCACATTGATAACATCTGTAGGAAACTACTAGCCAGAGTGATGTACCTACTGAGACGTCTGAAGCTATTAATCTCCAGGAAGCATCTGGTGGAGGTGTATTTTGCTATGTTTCATAGCCATATCAACTATGGACTTCAGTTATGGGGGCACGCTCCAGGCTGTAAAGATGTACTGCTCCAGCAGAAGAAGGCTCTAAGGATCCTGGATTCGGCGGGATACTTGGACCACTGCCGACCCATCTTTATCAAGCTGAGAATACTCACGGTATACAATCAATATGTCTGGCTCTCCCTGTTGCACGCAAGGGATAATTTCCACTTGCTCACAAGAAGAGAGACAGACACTCCTACAACACCAGAGGAAAAGCGAAAATAGACATCCCTTTCTGCAGGCTGAGCAAGAAGAAGGATTGTTTCCCAATACTAGCCCTGAGGATTTACAACGCCTTATCTGACAGTGTGAAGAACTTGGACGACAGGAGCTTAAGAACAAAAATAAAAAACTGGTTAGTAGAGTCTCCATTCTATTCAGTGGAGGAATACTTTGAGGCCACTAGAAACATCAGCTAACGTCGAGTGATAATTATTAATGTAATGCATACAGGCAAGGCCATCTTGAAAAAGTTTAAATATTACTATTCTTAAATGTTTTTTATATGTTTGACTAAGTTTATAAACGTAAATAAGTTTTTATTACGGACATAGTTATATGTCAACTCTACGACAAGGACCAAGTCAGGTCCACTTTCTGACACAGTGAATCCAGTTATCTGGTCATGACTAAGGAGTGAAGTATGAAGTAAGTAAGCAAAAAAATACCACTTCAAGCTACTTTTCATTTCTCCTGTACTAAACAAAATCTGAATTTTATGAAACAGGTTCCTGTGCATACTAAAAATATGATTATTTTTTATTATAATTAATTACTTATCAATTATTTTTTTACTGAGGTTGGTGCACACATCACATGAGTTCTAGGCTTGTACATGGGTAATGAGGTGGATGATAATGAGAAATTAATGGACCTATAGATTTAGGTAGGTTCCCAACCACAGGGGAGCGATTTTTCAACTCATGAATCATAAAGTAAATTCGTATGGCTTTTGTTGGTGGCGAGTCCCTTGCGGGATGATATAATTTAAGCCGTCAATGTGAAATAATTCTACTATGTTTGGCTTTGGAGCATCTAAATTTAAAAATCAACTTTGTGAAAATAATTAAGGGCTGAAAATTTTGTAAAGTGAACAACTGCAAGACTTAACTTATTTCGTGGGCCTACTATGTAATCTTACCTAAATTTTAAAGAGGAATAGCACAAGGTTACCTTATTTATTCTCTCTCTATCATTTTGATGATGCACTTATTGTATGAACCAATAAAGAATAAAGAAATAATGGGCCTTACTACTGTCATACATCAGCCGGGACCGACTAAAAGTTATGAATCGTATTCAGAAGAATTACTCTATGTTCTTGCTGGAGATAATCAATAATAATGGAACTCTACAACAATTTATAATTTTATAGAAAATTTATTGAAATATACACTACTAACAAAACAAAAAACATTTTAGAGAATGATTTTATCCACAGCAGTTCTTGATGATAGAATTACATCATTCAAACCAACTCCATTGTAAGATGAACCCACCAAAGAAAGAGGCAGCTTCTTATCACTTATATAGGATTGAATTCTGTTAACTCGCTCGTGATGACCAATAACATATTGAGGTATACAGTTTTCAAGAATCGCACAGTTGGTTAGGATCGGTTGCTCATTGATGTGAAGAATGTTTTTGACTTGGGTAATAGCAGTATCCAGGAGATTCTCTTTAGTAGGGTTCTTACCAAAATATTTATCAAACCATCGTCCACCCATCATTACAGTCAACACAGTTTTACCACTTTGTTGTGTACAGCAGCTGTCGAAAATGATACCTAGCAGTGGTAAACCTTCAAACGGTGGTACTAGGAAGCCGAAACCATTTTCTTTTAGGAGATCACCATTGAAAGCGAGATTTACCACACCTACTGTCACACATTCGATTTCAGATAGTTCCTGGGAGAGAAAATTGTCTCCAATAATCTTGGCTAGTCCATTGGCTGCAATCGAGGAAACCACATGTTTAGCGTGAACATCTTCAGAGCCGATCCTACACTGCACTCCACCATCAACGAATTTTAAACTGGTACATTTTTCATTCAAAGAAATGTCAACTCCGTCATCAGCTAACTTGGAAGACAACTTATCAGGCAAAGTTTGCAGTCCCCCTTCCATGGTCCAAACACTCCACTTTTCCTTCTTAGCTCGTTCACTGAGAATCCCCTCAATTTTAGGATTTGAACTACTGTCAAACATGTTTCTCAAAAGTCCTCTAATGATAGATCCATGTTTCTGTTCTGCATCGAAGAGGCTGGACATTAGAAATCTGACGCTTATTTCTTTAGCATCACCCGCGCAAATCCCACAAACCATGGGGCTTATCGCGTAGTCGGCAATGTCTTTACCTAGCCTCCTCTCTACAAAACTGTACAAACTTTCATCTTGAATCTTCTTCATTGGTGTTGATAAGTCTTTAAAGATACTCATTATTAATGGTTTTTCAAAAGGTGGTTGTGCAAAAAACATGCTTCCAAGACTGGAGGGTAGAGGATGCAGCTTTTTGTTTGTGTAAATGAACCTGTTTTTTGCAGCAGGATGAGATCTTAAAATTGGCTTCACCTTATCTGCTAAGTTTAGTTCCTCAATAAGCAATAACGTGTTAGCTCCTTGATGGCCGGCGGGTCGTATTGTACGTGGTCCAGTCTCAAAAATAACACCTTTATCTTCATTGACAATAGTTTTTATCCATCCTCCAAGATAGCTGGTTGCTTCTACAAGCAGTATTTTAGAGTTAGCATTATTCCTCTTGACAAGGTAATGAGCAGCACTAAGTCCACCAATTCCACCCCCTAATACAACCAACATTTTGCACTAGACTAAAACGATGAGATCAATTAAATAAACTGGTAAAAGTAAAAAATACTGGCTAAATAAAACTTCATAAAAATTAAACTTTAAGTCGGTAAGACTTTTGAACACAATCAAGACACAAAAGTATTGAGTAGTGTGATAATGAAACTATGACTTCAGTTCACACTCCAGAAACATAACCTCAAACAACAATCAGCCAAGTGTCAAAATAGAATCAGCTGTGAGTTTCAGGTTGGCCTAAAGACAATAATTATTCATATCAGCGTTTTACATTTCTACTCAATATAAGTAAGATAAATGCATTATAATATTATTACAATTGTTTCTAGGAAGCTTTTTTTTGTAAAACATTCACTAAATTATTAAAAATGGCCAATCCTTCGTGGGTACCGACAATGCTTGTCTTGAAGATTGAGCTCTCTATATGTGTAATTCACTATGGTTACAATGAAAAGTCTACCTGCCTAGTGCCTACTTGGATTTCATAACAATCATGTTGGTTGTGGCAATTTATTGGTTATGATCGACTTTTTATTACAAAAAATTAATTCTTGTAGCAGTTTGTTGTTAATTTTTTCAAATTTGGAAATTATTTTTGGTTTGTGACAAGATATTTTTCAAAAAAATGTCGCAGAAAACAGATATGCAATACAAAATATCAGGATCAGCTTTGTCGTTCTTGTACTATGAATGTAGTAAAAGCAGAGAAGATCAGGTAATGTAGTTTTTATTTTTTAATCTATTATTTTAATAATAATTTATTATTTAGCAATGTCTTGGAGTGCTCTTGTTCTTCACTTACATGCAATAAATCTGGATCCGTCTAACTTATAGGTTAAAAGCTCTAAAACAAATTGTATGGCATCTTTCAACAATTCAAAGTGTAGGTTATAATGTAAGCAAAAGATTCAGTTTACTCAAAAGACATAGAGGTATTCATTTCATGACTGTTATTTTAAATATGTCAATTGAAACCGGATAATTTATAAAATTATTAGGCTATTTGAAGTGTATGTTACAAATTAACTTCAAAAACTCATATCACTCAACATTATTTACATAATCAACAATGCAACTTTTTCTTTTAGATGTAATTTAACCTTTTAATAAACCTTGTACTTGCTCCATTTTTACAGATTGGATTTTTGTTAGGAGAGAAGCATTCAGTTATAACAAAGGCAATCAGCGATGCAGACGTTAATGGAGAAAAAATTGAAACTGTCATTGGTGAGTTCAATTTTCTAACAATTTCTATCCCAATTAGTTTAGTGATGCTCTTTTCTTACAGACTTGTTAGAATTTGAAATGAAAATATGGGTGGAAACCGTTTATTCAAACTTCAGAAGCATCAAGGTATTCCTGTTATGGCGTGGTCATACTACTTAGTTGTCCACAAGTGAAAATATCAAGAACAGTAAAAACTGCCATAAGGCACATCATTCTTTGTACTTCTCCGTAGTTCAGTAACCGTTGAATTGTCATTAAGCATTTTTTTCTGTAGCCACATTAGTTACAGAACCTATTCTACATCACTTCAACTACTGTACTTAAATTCATGTCCAACAATTTGTCATTTGTTTGTGGCAGATATCAACGCAGTTCTACCAGTGGGATCACCGTTTGCCATATGCAGCAATGTAGGCAGAGTGGACCATAAAAAACTGAGAGAACACCTTGGACCATTTGAAAAAGTACGTAATATCATGTACCATTTGTTTCAGGAATTCATACATACAGTAATAATATTCGTAAGGATTTTATTAGTGGAGAATAACTATTGGAAGATCCACCTCGCCAAGCCCTCCAATAGAATAAATTTCTTATATAAAGTTTCAATTCAGGAATTTAAATATTAGTTGGGAAATTAAGATTGTTCTAATTTCATCATTATTCCAGTGATTTCAGTACAACTCCAGATATGGTTGTTTAGTTTCAAAAATCCAGTACATATAGTCTTCAATATTTCTGTAAATCTTGTACGCTGAGCAGGGCGGCACACGATATGATCCAACATTTAATTTTGTCATAAAAAGTTTTTCGCCACACTGCACAGAAAGCAGCTGCATTCCAGTCCCTACGTAGATTTGAAAAACATTGTTTGCAGACTACTCTCGTCTGACGTCAGAACAGGTTTCTTTCCGGCCTAGGCCGGAAAGAGTACCCTTTCCAGCCGCTAACATGGAACTAAGAAAGATGATAAAAAACTTTTCATTATTTGTGTTCATTATTCAATAATTAAAACCTTTAAAATAATATCATCTTATTGTCATTTGAAAGAATAAAAAAGTATAAACTCAACCTCCCACATAATTGAACATCATCTTTTAGGTTATTTAGACAAATCAGAATAAAAAATAAAAATACTTGGACAATTTCCTGATATTCAGATTACCTCAGATTTGCTAGAGCTATCACCTTCCACTTCTGCTTTCGGAAGTGCTTAGTAAACAACTATTCTCATATATATATTATTTATTTTTGTGTGTGGCGAAAAATAGCGTTCGCACCACGGGCAAAATGTTTTTCCGGCTCTCAATCTTTTCTAGTCCGGCCTCGAACTTGAAAACCGATTTCGAGCCGGAAAAAATCTCATTTTCTGCTCTAGGTGCGAAATATACTATATTGTGAAAGCTATACAGGAAAATGAGATATAACTTGTCTACCTGGAGATTAGTTTCTGGCCCTTACATGTTCAATGTGGTGCTTCAACACCAACGCCTATGTTATTGGTGACTTGGCGACACATATCCTCGGTTATCTCGTTACATGCCTTTATGATTAGCACTCGCAGATCCATCAGCACTTGCTGAATATATTGCGTCAAAATCTTGCTAACAAAAACTAAGATAACTAGGGAGGTCACTCATATATCTCAGAAAACAGAAATTTGTACTGCCTCCAGGGAGTAGAGTGCCAGACTCGACAGCTAATTCCACTTAACTTACAGCTAAACAATTCCAATGTTCAACACTGTACTCTTCAAGTCATCAGCAACAATTCTTTTTCAATGTTTTATTCATTCATTTATTCATAGACAATAGATACAATGCAGGTAAAAACAATAGTCATTCGCCCAAAACTGTTTTAAACCTTAATTTGGAATACACAGTCTAGAGGTTATGTAAATGATAACTTAATTCACACACTATTTTGAGTCCAAAAAATGTATGTGTTACAATAATTTTGAATTTAACAGATAAATTAATTTCAAAATACAAATCCAAACGAAAATCTTTCTTCACAATCACAAAAAAAACATTAAAAATTTCACTTAAATCCAAATTATACTCATGTTAAAATTCTAAACGTCAAAACATCTGAAAAAAGATTACAAAATAAAGCTTTATTCTAGATCTCGGTTGAATCTATTTTGTTTTTTTCGCAGGAAACGTACGGCTGGTACATTTTCCGACGCAGCTCGAAACTGAGTCCCCTGTTCCGCGGCTCGTGCATTCATAGAGAGCTGTTGCGTGCTCTGCCTCATATATCATCGCAGTCGTTCGTCATCTGCTGCATCGGATCCGAGGTGTCAGCCCCCTCCACACACACGCATCGGCATGTCTTCTTCCGCTTCAGGAGGGGGTGAGTTGTATACTTAGGCTGGGGGCACTCCAGTCAAGTCAAGACAAGACATGATCAGACACGTTTAGTCACTATGGGCCGGTTTCCGAGCTCGGAATTTAGCCAAGTACTAGACTTGAACTGGCTTTAAACTCTGGAGTCAGAAAATTGGCTTTCCGAGTCAGAGCGTTAACGTAGTCGTGGACTCAAATAGACCCTGGAGTTCAAAGATCACGTTAGACCCTGGAGTTTATAATTTCGCTTTCTGAGTAAAGGGCTTATAAATCCAGGACTTGAGTTAAATTCTCGCCTCTTTCCGAGTCAAGGATTTATCAAAAATCGTTAAGTCCAGGACTTGAAACAGCGTGATTTTAAACCCTCGTCTGGTGTAGGGTTTAAATTCAAGACTTAACCATAGAGAAAGAATAGAATAAGTAGATATCCCATGGTATAGGGCGTTTATGTCGCAACTTTTACTGTTATCTCAAGCTGATAGTCCACGTAGTTCTTTTCTGTGAAGCTTTATGACGCTGCTAGTCTCTCATATTGTGCTTTTCATACACTCTTATCTGGTAAAAACAGTAAAAATTGACAGTAATCGGCTTGAGATAACAGTAAAAGTTGCGACATAAACGCCCTATACCATGGGATATCTACTTACGCTATTGTTTCTCTATGACTTAACTGAGCAAACACAATTCAGTTATTGTTTCGGAGTAGATAAAAAGCCAAATAGATGTCATGGAATACCTAAATTATTTGGATTAGTCCATCTAAATTCGTAATTTATAGTTTGCAAGTTTATTTTAGAATAAAATCATATCAGAATTATGCGTAAAAACTAACCTTATTTTACGACTGACATAACCTAAAAATGTGCAAAAAATAATACAAGGATTGCCTTGGAATTTATACTCCAATCTGAATGTTATTGATCAATCATATTCAATATAACAATAATAAATTATTATTCCATTTTTTTTCAAAACATATATGTTTTCAAACTCAATAGCCTAATGAAATTTTTATTCCAAAATCACTGGTTAGGATCAATGATCAATAATAGGATAACGTGAAATGAAATGTTTATTCATTCACCTTTCAAAGGTTTTGCTTTGAATAGGCATACAAAGAAATCGAAACGTATTTTTACAAAATAGTTTGGAGAGCATGCTCATTTGAATTTTCCCGCTGCAATAAGCTGTTTCCGTTTTGCTATAATGCCAACAATACAACAACAAAATATTGCGAATTTCCCTCCTGTTTACTGCGTCAAGTCCTGGACTCAAATAAGTCGAGAACTTAATAGACCCCGGAGTTTAGAAGTTAAAATCGTGACTCAGAAAGTCAATTTAGACCCGAGAGCTTATTTTAGTCGTGGACTCTGTAAGTCCAGAACTCAGGCTATAGATCCCGAGCTTGGAAACCGGCCCTATACTTCACACAGTTTCTTATGATGACATGACTAATTGCAATGACTAATCAGTGTGAGTTGCGTCATAAGCAACTATGTGACTAAACGTGTCTGATCATGTCTTGTCTTGTCTTGACTAACTGGTGTGCACCCCCCAGCCTTACCTTGCAGTAAGCTTTAAAAAAATAATAATTTTACGGTTTTATGAGCACCTTAATTCAGATTCAAGAGCTGTCTTGTATGTGGCTGACAGTGGGGAGTTTGTTTCCAGAGACTGAGGGCTTTGTGCAAGCGATTCAAGATCAAGTGATACCAACAAATGCTTATAGGAGGCATATAATGGGAGACAGGACCATTTTAGTGAGGTCCACATTATAATGGCAGTGTTTGATTAGCAATTATATTGCTATCCGTGTCTATCATTCAACAAAGCTGATAACGCTATCTATTTCTCGCTTTGCTCTGTTGCCAGAACGTCTTTTAACAATGTAGAATTAAAATATTTCATCTTAATTATGAAATTATTGAAAAAAAATTTTTTCAGCTTGATAAAATATAATTGATTATTTAAAACAAGAATGAACAGTTAATATTGCATCAATAAACGTTTATCAGCTACCGTCTATAGAAGGCATTGACAAGACAGAGTATCGGCAACGTTGCTCTCCTATCTTTCTCCACTGCCATTATAACGTGGACCTCAATATAGTTGTTACCTTGCAGTAAGCCTTGGATAGATGTATCTTAGATACTAGCCGACATGCTCGCTTCGCTCGCCTTATCCGTCTAACAGCAGACTCGCTTCGCTCGCCTGCATTCCTCATCCCTCAAAAACAGAATTTCAAGCTCCTTATAGCTAGATAAAATCCACCGATTCTGGGCGGATCTTTGGCGTTGTTTCAAAACTCCTACAACATTTTGAAACCTCAGCTGAGCCTGTGTACCAAAGTTGGAAAAAACGCTGATGAACACTAGGAAAACGCTGTCAAACCGCTCATCTTGGGCGTATCTTTGGCGTAATTTCAAGTCCTCTTAAGGCAAAATTTCTAGACCCTAGCTGATCTTCTATGCCAAATTTGAACATTTTATCTTAATTAGTTCTTGTAAAATCTGAGAAAAATAAACAGAAAAAACGCTGGGAAATGCTTTGAAAACACAGTAAATCCGCGATCTTGGGCGTATTTTTGGCGTTTTCCTGAAGTTCTCTCAAGACAAAATTTCTAGATCTTAGCTGGACTTCTTAATCAAATTTGTACATTTTATCTTAATCAGTTATTGAAAAACTGAGAGAACACTGGAGAATGCAGATGCTGGGAAATTGTCTCAAATCCGGTCTTAGTGCGCCTCTAGATGGCTAACTGAACAAACCTGTCAAAATTGAACGTATTTGATCCAGTAGATTTTTAGTTCTGGAAAATTCAGATGCTGGGAAATTGTCTCAAATTCGGTCTTAGTGCGCCTCTAGATGGCTAACTGAACAAACCTGTCAAAATTTAACGTATTTGATCCAGTAGATTTTTAGTTCTGGAAAATTCAGATGCTGGGAAATTGTCTCAAATCCGGTCTTAGTGCGCCTCTAGATGGCTAACCGAACAAACCTGTCAAAATTGAACATATTTGATCCAGTAGTTTTCCAGTTCTGTTAATTATGAATGAGTGAGAGTGAATGAATCAGTAGTGCCATTTCGCTTTTGTATTTATAGACTATAATAATCTAAAATATGCTCTTGCGTTTTTTCTCAGGGCATTTAAGCCAATTTCAGTACCAGTCACCAACCTAGGACATCCTACCGAACCAGGATACAAAGGTGTTTCTATTGGGAATATTTCAAATACCTCCTTCAATTCGATTATCTCTTCACTAGAGTAAGTGCCAAAGATTTACATTATATGTAAACGTTTCAAATACAAATATTCCATAAACGTCAAAACTGTGTTGCATGTCCTCACCTTTCACTATTAATATAAAACTTGAATTTTAAAACACTTATGAAGTGAAATATGCACTTAATATTAGTAGTGACGATCGTTTCAACCTGGTGTAGGTCATCATCAGGCTGTAGAAACTTACCATACATAACCGTGACATCTTAAAATACATTTTTGGATTGTATAGTGTATGATTGTAATGTGTGAAGGAGGCAAAATGGGTTTTTACCTGTTGCCTCCATGAATAAAATAATTATTATTATTATTAGAGTAAGCTTCTATAGTCTGATGATGACGTAATACATCAGGTCGAAACGATCGTCATTATTTTTAAGTTCATTTTTCACTTCATAAGTGTTTTAAAATTCAAGTTTTACTTCAAAATTAATGAACATTATGAATTTTGAAGAATTATGAAGATTATGAAGATTGATCTTCCAGTTCTCAATTTCATCTCGTAGAAATTTATTTACAGCAATCATGTTTACTCATATTTCAATATCTGTACTGATTTGTGCAGCCGGAACGTATCATTAAAATGATATTGGGAGAGGAAAAGTATAGGCGAACAAACCTTTACTATTACTCTCCCAAAATTATACAAATAAATGAATAGAATAGAATAGAATAGTACAATATACAAATAAATGTGCGTCAACACCAGAGTGGTCAACTGAGTTTTCAACAAATTGCGGCAATTCATTGCCAATTTCTTGAAAAGTACAGCAACGTTTTGTCGTGAACTTGTGGGAATACTTGCTTTCAAAAAATGTTTGTTTACCACTCAGTGTGAGAAAAACTGAGAAAGTTGCCATCGAAACGCCGTCTACACTCTCTAGAAAAAAACTTGTCAACATTTGTTGATCCACATTTGAGAGAAGCAACTTGTTTTTTAATAAGAAATCGGCAACTTTTCTGTTGGAAACTATTTGTGATAACGTTTTGTTGACAACTTTGGCGTGAACGCAGCTTTAACAGTTCAATTTCACACTTTATCATTTTAATTAATTACCATTAAAAAAATCCAAATATCTCGGCTTTTATTATTGACTGTGCGAAGTGAGATCCGAGATTCAAGTTGACGGTACTGCATTTATCTTTATGTTTTTATGTTTGCTTGTATGTTTGTTTCGCATTTTACGGCTAAATGCGGCAATAGATTTCCATGAAGTTTTACAAGAATGCTATTTTTTGACTTGCGCGTCAGTGTACCGGTGTTTCAAAAAAAAAAATGACTCAATTTTAAACAATTATATATTTATTTTGAGAAATGGTGCACACAAACTACTTTTATATCAAATTACTCACAGAAGATCATAGGCCACAGGCCACCCTAATAAACCATGACAATAAAAATTATCAATCAAAATGGGCTGTAATCAATGCTGGTGTACCACAGGGCTCCATTCTTGGTTCCACATTATTCATTATGTACGTAAATGATCTGTCATCTTGCTCTACTAAGCCACTTATTCAGTATGCCGATGACACATCTTCTATTATCACTAATTCAAGTTTGAGAGCTGTAGTCACCCAAACACAGGAAGAGCTACTGAATATCAAGAGATGGTTTGCTGCAAATGGTCTGTCTATGAATTCAAGTAAGACTAAGTTCATTACCTTCCAACCCCCCCATTTTGCAGCCAGAAACTTTAATGAGTTGGCCGATTTGAGTGTACCCCAGCAAAGCGTTGCTGTTGATCTTCTAGGAGTAACACTAGATAGTAGATTGGACTGGTCAGTACACACTCAAAAAATATGCTCCAGGGTTAACTCGGCTATTTTCTCACTGCGAGTGCTCAAAAACACATTGAGCTTCAAAGCCCTAATGGTGGTATATTAACGGTTATCTTTTTCCTTTCCTCAAGTATGGCATAACCCTTTGGGGAAGATCAAAATTCTTCATCCTAGTATTTAGATCTCAGAAAAAAGCATTAAGAGTTATTTTTGGTAAGCCCCCCGATATCCCTGTCGAGAACTATTCCTGAGTAGCAGGATACTTACACTGCCGTCACTGTATATCTTGGAGATCTGTTCATACGTTCACAAAAACCTACCAAACTTCACCCGCAATAATGAAATCCACAGTTACAATACAAGGCACTCAGCCTCCATATCAGTGGCTGCTCATAGAACCGCCATGTTTGAAAAATCTCCGCAATATATGGGCCCAAAAATATATAATAGATTACCTCAGGATATTAGAGACATGGCGGACTTACGAAGATTCAGAGGAATGTTAAAGAGGCTGTTGCTTGAAAGGCCATACTATTCTGTGGATGAGTTTCTGCAGGAGTGATATATTATTGTTCCTTGTCTTTGATTCTTCCCAGGTCCTTGTACATAGGTAATCTTGACTAACTGCGTTTTTATATATACTCTCTCTCTCTCTCTCTCTCTCTATATATATATATATATATATATATATATATATATATATATATATTAATATTAATATTTCATGTGACTATTGTATAATTACAGTATTTTATAAATGTATTATGATATGTGTTTAGAACCTCCTTTAGGTTGCTCTTCTTGACTTATCCTCAGTCTGATTATTCGGATGTTTGGGATGCAATAAAAATAATAATAATAATAAGAAGAAGAAGAAGTATCGAGTTTATGATGATTTATCATAAGTGTTCTATGTGCCCTCCTTTTGAGGCTCGACGACATCTAGACGGTAGCCTAATTCATCTCAGACTGTTCGCAAGATTTCTTTTCGGACTGTAGCTACTGCATCAGTTATCCTGGTTTTTAGCTCCTCAATATCAAGGGAGGAATAACGTTAAATATCGTGTTTACGTTCCTCCCTTAGCTCTTAAAATTGAGGAGCTAAAAACCAGGGTAACTGATGCAGTAGCTACAGTCCGAGAAGACATCTTGCGAACAGTCTGGGTTGAATTTGGCTACCGTCTAGATGTCGTTCGAGCCTCAAAAGGAGAGCACATAGAACACTTATAATAAATCATCATAAACTCGATACTTCTGTGAGTAATTTGATGTAAAATTAGTTTGTGTGCACCATTTCTCAAAATAAATATAGCTATTTAAAATTGGGTCAGTCTTTTGGAAACACCCGGTATATGTAAGGTTTTATAAAATTTTACATTCTAAGGATAATATGAAAGGAAAGTGAGTTTTCTCCAATATTACCGTAAAAATCAGACTAGAATTATTCATAATAAATTAGCTGTCGAGTGGATTAATTGCAATGACGCATTCAATTAATAACTCAAAGTAACATAGTCTTTTCTCTAAACCTTTCTCTGCTTTCAACTCGAGCTGACCAGTTGCCAGTATGTCTTGTAGGAAATTAGCTTTTGGTGATAGTAGTTGTTGAAAACAGATGATTAGCATTGTCGATACGCCAAATCTAAAAGCTATTAGCCGTTTTCACACCGATATCTCGCCGACACAACACGACAGTACAGAATTTACTGTGGTGGGCAATAGTATTTAGTAATAGTAATAATGGTTTTATCAAAGTAATGGGGATAATTCCCACTATTATGTATTGCGTTATTTAATTAATTTGAATTTTTTGTAGTTACTATACCCTGTGTATTTATTATATTCTATAATATGTTGTATTATTTTATGGAATGAATAAATTCAATTCAGAGAAGGCTGTGGTTTATAACTGCGTGTGGTCTACTGTCCACGAACTCACAACTACAAGGTGTGCCAGAGAAACTTACTTATTTGGAAAAATTCCCACGCGGTGAATAACCTTATCTCGGACTTTAAAAATGTTATCTAAATTTGGGAGAAAAATGGTACAAGGAGTATCCTTAGTTTTTCTCTCCCAATCAGTGCTACTTTGTAAAAATTATAAATAAATAAATTTGGTCGTGTAGAGGGGCAGGAGGGGGTGCATCTGGATGCGGAAGTTCCCAAGTTTATCCTCCCTCAAGTAAGTAGCCATCATGCTCTGGTCTAGAGAGCAGCGGGCCTTCGCAGTTGAGAGCTTCTTTTCCAATAGTCGATCACTTGCTCTTGCTTCCGCGCTCGATTTGAAATTCCTCCTCACAAACTCGTTCCTGGCAGTAATTCGATTTTCTATCGTGGGTTAACTCATTTCGGGAGTGTGGAAGTGTCGCTAAACCCAGAAATGGACTTCAACGAATCATCAGAACTCTAGAAAATATCGAAAGAGTGAGGCAGTCAGTTGTGCGTTCTCCCCGGCGTTCGGCTCGCAAACACGCAGCTGCTATGGCAATTTCTGACTCCACTGTTCGACGGTGAAATTTCTATGAAGTCCTTCAATTTCATCCCTATAACTTGGCTGTTGTTCAAGAATTGACTGAACGCGATTTTGTTGGCCGTCAAAATGCATGTGATATGCTGATTGACAACCTGCCTGAAGACGCGGTAATTTTTTTTCAGTGATAGGCTCATTCAATTTTTTGTTATAGGGTTATTTGAAATCCCTGGTTTATGTCGATTGATCACGGACCATAGCACACCTCAAGAACAACATTCGCGACGCCATTGCAAACATACCGATTGATACACTGCAACGAGTGTATACAAATTTCAAAAATCGACTTCATCAGTGTATGCGCCGCAATGGCGGTCGCCATTGAGCTGATGTCATTTTAAAGAATGCATGAAAAAATAGGGATATTGTATTCTCATATAAAAAAAAAGATTAAAACAATAACTAAAGTATTTGTTTTCATTGACCTTTAAAATAAGTAAGCTTCTCTGGCGCATCTTGTAACCACATGATTAAATTGTGATTGACAGTTTGGGACAGAACACGCGGAGTGTGGACCTGCTGAGAGCTGTGCAGGGTCCTTTGCAGCAGAAAATCCAGTTGGTGGCCAAACAGGTGCAGAAGTCTGACCAGAAAAACCAGCGCATCATTGAGGAGATCAGAAGCCTAAAAGTGAAACGCTTGCTTGCCGAAAAAATAAAGAGTCTTGGAGGTAATCTCACTTTTCATTTTGCAATCATACTATTGGTATTCATTACAAAAATGAGAATGAAATTAATCTTTATTCTGCCTTCGAATAATGTACAATCTTAGAATTTCGTCTTGGAATTATACTGACAACCGTACAGACGCTGCCAGTTTGAATTTCTTTCAAGTATATATTTTTCCTACAGTTACGTTGAAAAGTGGCCATTGCTGCACTGATTACAGAACGCAAAGAATCACTTTTCCGCTCTAGTGCGGGAAAAATTTTTCTGCACTCCAGATTTGCAACATGGCAACGCAAAATACTTAGTAGGTTATATGGAGCAACAGTGCAGCAAAATCAAAATGAAGTTGGTAACAGTGACTGGGCTGCTATAGTGAGCAGAGGTGCAACCAAGCACAACGCGCTAATTATTATTCATTATATATTATAACCAAGGACAACGAGGACTTTAGGATTTTAGGATTAAGGTTTTTATCAATAATAAAATTACACAGAAAAACATTTGATGCATTTCAGGCAATTTTACCCATAATTACCCACTTTTCATATTCAATGGTAACTGTAGGAAAAACTTAATGTGAAATACGTGCGCAAAGTACCTCTGCTGCACTCAAGAAACCATTCCGCCCTCGCCTACGGCTCGGGCGTAAACGTTTCTTTCGGTGCAGCAAACTGTCACTTTGCGCACTAGTTGCACAAATAACTATTATAATACAGAGGTAAGAGTTACACAATAGAATAAGTTATAGTAATTATGTGCGGCCATTGCGGTACATATTCGAGTGCAATTATTTCAATAACAATGATCTGAGAATCTGAAATGTCAATTCATTATCAAATAGAATCGAATCGCCTGCTTGCTGAGAATATGGCAGATCATTGATTAATTCTTTCTTTTCTTTCTACAGTTGGAAATGGGAAATAGCATTTGTTCAAATACTAATAATAAATAAACTTGCAATATTATTGAACAATGTGCTACCTACTTATAACAACAAACCAGAGTAAACAGCTGTTGGTCACAACAGTGTCTATGACGTGTTTACTATAGTTTTGTGGTCTGTAGGGACTATATTCATAGAGAAACAATAGCGTAAGTAGATATCCCATGGTATAGGGCATCTATGTCGCAACTTTTACTGTTATCTCAAGCCGATTACTGTCGATTTTTACTGTTTTGACCGGGTAAGAGTGTATGAACGGCACAATATGAGAGACTACCAGCGTCATAAAGCTTGACAGGAAAGAACTACGTGGACTATCAGCTTGAGATTACCAAAGACCTTAAAGAGATATAGACACACAATGCCTATGCCTTCCCAATGATAGCTCTTACTTGAAATTGAAGGCCGCCATTGGGGTATTTTAGCACGAGATATTATATATTATTTATTTGTAATACTATAGATCACAAAGGCATTGGTGGCATTGGTATGTAATAATCTTATGGGTTGCCCCCTCAATGGCGGATTCCAATTCCAAGTACGACACTAGCGCTGCATGTGAGTCTATGCATCATTAAGGTCTTTGGAGATAACAGTAAAAGTTGAGACATAAACGCCCTATACCATGGGATATCTACTTATGCTATTGTTTCTCTATGCTATATTGTACAAAAATATTACAGGTATATGGGCCGCTGAAGTCATTTGTATTCAATGGTGTATTAGGCTGCGTTTACACCATAGTTATTAACAAAATGTTAAAAACTTAATCCTTATAGATTCTATTAGATTGAACATAGCTTATCATGCACATGGTGAACATATGTGATTTTCAAGTTCCGTTCAATCGAATAGAATCTATAAGGATTAAGCTATTAACATTTTGTTAATAACTTTGGTGTAAACCCAGCTTTATAGTTATTGTTATTTCCAATTTCCATGTTGGTGTGCTTTAAATGAATAAAAACATTCTTATTCTTGTTTTTTTTTATTTCGGATGATGCCCACATGAGATTTTTGCTTGTGCGTGGGTAATGGAAAGTGCGAGGGTAAGTTATGAGATGATCAAACGTCCATGCCTATTCGGCGGGATTCGAACCCGCGACCAGTTAGCACTAGCAGACTGAAGGGTGCGACGCCTTAGTCAACGCCTCGACTATCTGACCGGTGTTTGTTTATTGTTTTATTAATTCAAGTGTATCAATTTATTCCAGTGTCATGAAATTAGTATACGAATAACAAATTTTGTTTTCAGATCACTCGCGTAATTCGTCAACCCCGGAAAAAGTATTGAAAAACGGAAATTGCAGTTATGAAAACAGGGAGAGAAATGCTGTGTCAACTCCACCCAATCAGAGAGCGACCGTCCAGGAATGTCTGATCAATTCGCAGTCGGATGAAGAACTGAGTCCGGCCACTCTAAAATCTCAGATGAGCGATCGTATCATAGAAGACTCGTCATCTATAGAGTACTGACAGTGTGCCTTCAGATCCAGCATGTTGGCAACGATTCACCAAAAGAACTATTTTTACACTTATTTGCTAAGTATGTACAGATATGATTCGTTTGCGGAAGTGAGTTAACACTCATTGTACAGATATCAAGCTTAATTATGTTCGTATTATTAAATGTTATAGTTCTTGCAGCTGGTTTGTTTTATTTATTGGCCGAGCGAAGTGAGGTCCAAGATTCAAGTCGACGGTCTTGCATTTCTCTTTATGTTTATATTTTTGTTCATATTTATGTTCCGCATTTTCAGCGAAACGCAGCAATGAAATTTGACATGTATGTTCCTTTTTGAATTTCGCGTCGACGTATAAATACGGTTTTTTGAAATTTTGCATTTTAAGGATAATTGACCGAGTGAAGTGCGGTCTAAGATTCAAGTCGACGGTTTTGTATTTCTCTTAATGTTTAAATGTTTATATGTTGCGCATTTACGACTAAACGCGGCAATAGATTTTCATGAAATTTGACAGGTATGTTCCTTTTTGAATTTCGCGTCGACGTATAAATACGTTTTTTTGAAATTTTGCATTTTAAGGATAATACAAAAGGAAACATAGTTTTCGCCACACTGCACAGAAAGCAGCTGTTTTCCAGTCCCTATGTAGATCTGAAAGACCTTGTTTGCAGACGACTCTCGTCTGACGTCAGAAAAGGGTTTCTTTTCTGGTCTAGGCCAGAAAGTGGTCACTTTCCAGCCGCTCATGGAAGTCCGTAGTTAATGAGTCATCCGCTAGATCGGGCGAGTGTCCACTTATCTGAAGTCGCCATGATTTCGAATCAAACTAATTCACCATTCGCTTCACAACCATTTTTATTCAATTATTTATTGTTGATTAGCGCATTCCGAATTTTCAAAAATGCTTGAAGATGACGACGCCCGTGATATTCCAAGTGAAATTTTAAAAGAATCTGAAATCCTGACTGCAAATCTTCTACCACTAAAATCAAGAGATAGGTACGATAACAAGTATTCTTTATTTATTTTGTCAGCAATACCTGTAGTGTGGCGAAAAATATCGTTCGCACTACGTGCAAAAATGTTTTTCCGGCTCTCAATCTTTTCTAGTCCTCGGCCTACGGCCTTGGACTTGAAAACCGATTTCGAGCCGGAAAAATATCATTTTCTGCTCTAGGTGCGAAATATACTATTCCTTCGAACACCAATATTACCGTAAAAATCAGACTATAGAAAATTATTCATCATAAATCAGCTGTCTAGTGGACTATAATACTACCCATTCAAAAACATCGAACATCTTGAAAATGTATCTTTCTATCAACGTTAGTAGACAGTCTACTAACTTTGTCTTTCCATAAGCTGAGGCATAGTCACCTCTAATACAAGGCCCCGGCCTTCTATATTGCAACGTCGCAGCGTAGGCCTAGAATCTATAACATGATCGATGAAAAAGATTTTAAAAAATACCAGCTGATCTTTTTCACCAATCATGTATTAGATTCTAGGCCTACACTGCGACGTTGCAATATCGTAGGCCGGGGCCTTGTATTAGAGATGGCTATGGCTGAGGCCATGATTATAGTTTGTAGTTATTGATAGAAAACATTTTTTTTCACATTTTTCTTTTTTAATCTGTTGATTAAAATTGCAACAAATATTATTGAAAAGAAAATGATTTCTAAAATAATGAAAAGTGAGAAATGAAGTTTGTAGGAAATCAGCATTATGGTAGTTAATTTTGTTAATTTAAACACACCGATTTTTCGCCAACACGACAACACAGAATGTTCTCTGATGGGTTGATTGGATTGGCGTATCGACGGCAGCCAGACCTGATAACAGCGCTCACACTCACATTCCGGGATGACACGTCACGGTACGATAGGACAGAAAGCTCTATGTTTATTTAGGATTTTTTTCTAGACATTTTAAATTGATAAAATTCATACGCCAATATTAGACTAAAAATCAGACTATAGAATTATTCATCATAAATCAGCTGTCTAGTGGACTATAATGCTACCCGTTCAAAAACATCGAACATCTTGAAAATGTATCTTTCCATCAACGTTAGTAGACAGTTGACTATAATACTACCCGTTCAAAAACATCGAACATCTTGAAAATGTATCTTTCCATCAACGTTGTAGACAGTTGCAGCCAGACCTGATAACAGCGCTCACACTCACATTCCGGGATGACACGTCACGGTACGATAGGACAGAAAGCTCTATGTTTATTTAGGACTTTTTCTAGACATTTAAATTGATAAATTATTTATTAATTTTTGATAAAACAACAGGTCAATGTAACTTACTGAGCGCGAGGTCTACTGTTCACAGAACTACTAGTTTATTCATATTGATTCAATTATGCCATAGAGAAAAGGTAGCATTAGAAGATATCCTATAGTATAGAGCTGTTATGCTCAAAATTTCACTGTCTACTCAAGCCGATAGTCGTAGTAGTTCTCGTTCGTGGAGCTATGTAAATCTAGCTACATACACATCAATTTTTGCCGTCCCTATAAATCCTATTTAATAGATGATATAATTAAAAATTAGAAATCTACGTACCCTTTTAAAGTAATTGTTCAATCACGAAATGTTTCAACTATTTAATGCCATTTATTTATTTTCCAACCACTTGATATTGGCATTAAACGTGATTGAACAATTTTAAAAGGGTACGTAGATTTCTAATTTTTACTTTCCTTGCCCTATTACCATAGGTAAGGAAAGTATTGCTTCCCGAAAAAAATTAAGATACCCCAATTTCTAAATTTCTATACGTTTCAAGGTCCCCTGAGTCCAAAAAACTGTTTTTTTTGGTATTGGTCTGTATGTGTGTGTGTGTGTGTGTGTATGAGTGTATGTGCGTCTGTGTACACGATATCTCATCTCCCAATTAACGGAATGACTTGAAATTTGGAACTTAAGGTCCTTACACTTTAAGGATCCGACACGAACAATTTCGATCAAATGCAATTCAAGATGGCGGCTGAAATGGCGAAAATGTTGTCAAAAACAGGGTTTTTTGCGATTTTCTCGAAAACGGCTCCAACGATTTTGATCAAATTCATACCTTAAAAAGTCATTAATAAGCTCTATCAACTGCAACAAGTCCCATATCTGTAAAAATTTCAGGAGCACTGCCCCATCTATGCAAAGTTTGATTTTAGATTCTCAATTATCAGGCTTCAGATACAATTTGAACGAAAAATTTCAAGTGGAAAAGATTGAGCATAAAAATCTCTACAATTAATGTTCAGTAACATTTTCACCTAAAATTGAAAATAAGCTCGAAATTCGAGAAAATGTTATTATTTCAATTGCAAACTGTTGGCAACTGTTGATTCTATTAAATCATTCACTATGAACAGATAGCAGACCTCGTCTGTCTGCAGCGCTATTGTCCTGTCACCAGCTGGCTCGACAGATCTTAGAATTAGTAGACTTGAGATGCGCGTGTACACTAGCGTCAGGTGATTAATTTTCATAACGGCAAGGAATGTTGTGTGAGTGCGCCACACCAGATTTTTATTTATATTAATTAAAAATAGCCTTAAGAAAAAATCTGGTGTGGCGCACTCACACAACTTTCCTTGCTGTTATGAAAATTGTTCACCTGACGCTAGTGTTCACGCGCATCTCAACTCTACTATTCAAAGATCTAAGCCAGCTGGTGACAGGACAATAACGCTGGAGACACATGAAGTCTGCTATCTCTTCATAGTGAATGATTTAATAGAATCAACAGTTGCCAACAGTTTGCAATTGAATAATCACATTTTTCTCAAATTTCAAGCTTATTTTGAATTTTAGGTGGAAATGTTAAATTGTAGAGATTTTCATGCTCGATCTTTTCCACTGAATTTTTTTGTTTAAATTGTATCTGAAGACTGATAATTGGGAATCTAAAATCAAACTTTGCATCATAGAAACTAATGCTTATGGTAGGTTTGTAGAGCATTGAATTCTCTTCAAAATGATGTATTATTTAACTATTCCACGTTTTCCTTTCATTTGTTATAGCAGCTTCAATGTAGATGGTAAAATTTTCCTTGCTACAACAAGTGTCAACTCAGCGGTTCCACACCTTCAACAGAGGGGATAAAGATGCGCACTTTTGCAATTTTCAACTACTAATTAGTCCAAATCAAGCTGCAAAGTAAAATATTGTGTCATAGACACCACCTTTAAATGACATTGTCAAACGATCAATAAGTGTTGCAGCAATGAAAATTTCACCCCTACATTGAAGCTGCTATAACAATGAGAGTAAAACGTGGAATAGTGAAATAATACATCATTTTGAAGAGAATCCAATGCTCTACAAACCTACCATAAGCATTAGTTTTTTTATGATGCATTGTTGGAGAGTTATAAGCCCTGAAAGAGCAAAAGATTGGATAAAAACCTGTTATTTTAACAATATTACTCATCTTCAAGACCGAATATCTCGGGAACTGTTGGAAATATCACAAAATTCTTCTGAAAAAAAGTGTAGAGAATTTATCAAGCTTCATTTTTGAGTAGTTAGTTATGTCGGTTGAAAGGATTGTTCTTAAGATATGAACGTGGAAGCAAAACGCTGAAAAATGCAACTTTTAAACCACCCTCATCCCCTCAGCACATGAGTTGGGAATACGGACTTATGATATTTTCTCCTAACTAGTCTCAAAAAAGCTGCAATGTCAAATATTTTGTTAAAAACATTTCCTCCAAATTCCTTTGTCCAATGGTCTATTGTTGCAAAAATGGAGATTTCACACTCAACACTAAAGCTGCTGCAAAAGGTCTAGGGAAATTCGTAAAAGTGTGAAATTATATATCAAATTGAAGAGAATTCAATGCCCTATAAGCTCATAATCAGCATGGATTTTCCCCATCGATTTTTAAAAAGTTATAAGAGCAAAAATAGAAAAATATTGTTAGCAAACGTGTTTTTTTCAAAAATGTCACACCTTCAAGAGCGGATATCTTGAAAACTAGAGGAGATATAAAAAAAGTTGTGGAATGAATATTGTAGGGAATTATGTGAGCTTTTATTCGTTATATGACAGTCAAGCTCTTAAGATACATAGTTTTTGAGTTTTATACGAGAAACCAAAAAATGGTACCTTTAAACCACCCCCACCCGCTTAGCACAGGGGGTAGAGGGACTTTTCATATGTTTACCTCCTCCTTACTACCCCAAACTGGGGTCAAAAATTGTCTTCCTAACTTTTCCCTCTATAACCTTTCCTTGACTGGACTATAAATAGAGTGGTGAAGAAAAATAAACAACGAAAATTGAAGATTTTTGAAGAAAATTGAACACAAAAAATTGTTTGAATCCATTTGCTGTGATGACACAACAATGTATGACAGATGTGTCTGTTTCCTTTTGTTAGGCTGGCCACTAACGGTAGGACATGCATAATGAAAATGTATTTTCAAAGTCAATTATTTATATTTTATTATAATTTCCTAGTGGGTTGTTTATTATTATTGATTGTTTATTTTATGTAAAAAGCCTCTCTCGCTGATGACAGAACATGCATGATAAACATGTCCTACGGTCCTTTCGTTAGTGGCCAGGCTATAGTGAGGTCCACGTTATAATGACAGTATATGATCAACTTAGGTTTCGCTATCCTTGTCTATTATTCGACAAAGCCGGTGTTACTATCCTTTTCTAAGTCCACAACGATGCCAATTATGTTTTTGACAGTGTAGAAATATAATTAATCAATGCAGAGAATCGGCATCGCTATTCTTCTATCTTTATCCACTGCCATTATAACGTGGACCGCACTATATCATCCTTGTGACTGACCCTCTAATGGCGTCGTTTTCAAAACCAACCGATAAGACAAGATACCTCTGTTTTTAAACTCTGTGGGTGATGACGACTTTTTTTAGTTTGTAGAGTTGGTACGCTTAAAGTTTGCTGAGCAGCAGTGACTCGTAGAATTTCATTTGTTGGTTAGGCCTGTATCATTTTCTATGGTAAGTAAATTTATCAGAATTTTACTAAAATTATAAATTATATTCTATCTTTATTGTATTGAAAACACTTCATATATATTCTTCCTTCTAAATATAACCAATCCACAACATTAGATAAGTTTTTTCCGAAATAGAACAGTCTTTTTGCTCAGTTGTTTTGCTATCCATCTCGTTCTTTTTAGCTTATAACTTTTTCATTTTACTATTACCACAATTCAATATAGGCCTAAAATTTTTAAAATGTCTTTCTAATTCTTTATATTTTTCCAATTATGTAATGAGTTTGCAATAGCGTAAAACATTAATTATACATTTTCCGTAAAGCAAGAAAAGAAACAATATCGTACTCAAGGCTTGTTATGAATGTGAAGAAACAATGTAGTTTTTGTACTTTCTGTATAGACTAACAAAACACAAACAGAACAATTAAATCTGTTCATTTTTAGGAAACATCGAATTTTTTTTAGAAGTAGCCTAGGCTATTTGATAAAAGTTCGTATGGTAACTTATTATTTTGTGGGTAGATAGGCTATTAGTTGTCACAATCATGCATGTCCTACAAAACATTGATCCAAGCTGACCATTTATTTTCTACTTTGTCAACTTATAAACAAGTCTTAACTTACAACAAATATAATATTGAGCTATTATCCCTATTATCAATGTGTTTGTTTACCTATACAGTGGTTCTACGACTAGTCGTTACAGTATAGTATACCACCTCTACCTTCATCTTAGGTGAGGTTTTTCAACTTGGCTAATTTGTATTCTCTTATGAACCTCTAAACCTTAAATTAGAATATTGACAATTACAGTTGGAATTATTGTTAAAAAAGGATTAAACATTATCTAATATTGACTGATTTATTTTTGAAAAACAGAATCAAACTTAATTTATTTTATTTTCTAGGGTCAAAATCAGTCGGCCGGTGGGGGCTCGGGGGGAGACAAAAAAGATGATAAGGATAAGAAGAAAAAGTATGAACCGCCCATTCCAACACGTGTTGGAAAAAAGAAGAGAAGAACGAAGGGCCCAGATGCAGCCACCAAACTTCCGCAAGGTATTACTCTTTAAAATCCATTTATTCCTACTTCAGATTGTTGAGTCACAATAAACAAAGTACTTAGGGTATCAAGTAAAACAAAGTATTTGTCAGGCAGCAGAACCCGGCAGATGGGCGACTGATCCATGGAGTGCAATAATCACAAATTCGAAAGATTCAAATAGGCTATCTTAGTTCTCTTATCACGGAAGATAATAATGTTGGAGATAATTAACTGAGCAAAGTGAGGTCTAAGATTCAAGTCGACGTTTTTGCATTACTCTTTATGTTTAAATGTTTATATGTTGCGCATTTACAGCGAAACGCAGCGAAAGATTTTCATGAAATTTGACAGGTAAGTTTATGTTCCTTTTTGAATTTCGCGTCGACGAATACATAAGGTTTTGTTAAATTTTGCATTCTAAGGATAATACAAAAGGAAAAAGAGTTTCCTTCGAACACCAATATTACCGTAAAAAACAGTCTTTGAATTCATCGTAAATCAGCTGCCTAGTAGACTGTTCAATACCACCCGTTCAAAAACATCGAACATCTTGAAAATGTATCTTTCCATCAACGTTAGTAGACAGTTGTCTACTAACTTTGTCTTTCCATAAGCTGAGGCCATGATTCTAGTTTGAAGTTTGGAGCTATTGATAGAAAACATTTTTTTTACATTTTTCTTTTTAATCTAATGATTAAAATTGCAACAAATATTATTGAAAAGAAATTGATTCCTAAAATCATGAAAAGTGAGAAATGAAGTTTGTAGGAAATCAGCATTATGGTAGTTTATTTTGTTAATTTCAACAGGAGTGAGGTTCATGCCTACCATGAGAGGGGCCAGCTGCACCACCACAATACCAGGAGACGTGGCAACATTGACCTGCCCTACTCCAGACTATCGAAAGCACATGAATGCTACCCCTTACGGATGCTAAAAAATTTTAACAGACTGCCAATTTGTGTTCGTGAGCTGGAGTATGGGAAGTTTTGTAGGCTGGTTCGAGAAAAACTTATCAACTACCCTCTCTACTCATTGAGAGATGATGAGACCAGTGGACTTGTAGACCAGTTTGAGATTGTTTAATGAGTTACTATGGCAGTCCATCTACAGAGCCACACGAAACAACCTATCTGCGGCCATCTCTTGTTATTTGTGTTTTGATTGTTTTATATTTTGAGTCTGTTTGGCGACTGCCGGTCATGGACTGAATATACTGAATTACTGAACACATTTTTCGCCAACACAGAATTTTCTATGATGGGTTGATTGGATTGGCGTATCGACCTGATAACAGAGCTCATACTCACATTCCGGGACGACACGTCACGGTACGATAAGAGAGAAAGCTCTATGTTTATTTCGGATTTTTTCTAGACATTTTAAATTGATAAATTATTTATAAATTTCTGAGAAAACAACAGGTCAATGTAACTTACTGAGCGCGAGATCTACTGTTCACAGTTAGTTAGGGCCTGCCCAGTAAATGTATTCAGGAACTCATTTCCGCTGTGGCTCTGGAAGGAACTTCTGCCAGTTAGAGGATTTTTTTTAATGAAAGCTTGAAATGAGAATCATGTTTTTTGTTACTTGGCACGATCTATCCAGGAAAACCTGGCCTTGATCACGACATTGTATATTTGGAGCTGATATAAAAGCAAAAATAGCAGCCGGAAATCGATGTTATCAGGCACTTAGCCAATGAAAACACAAATATTGAAATTGTCAACCACTTTTATTATTATACAGGGTGTCCCATGAAAGGTGTAAAAGCCGAAGACCATGGATTCTACATTGAATTTGCTACAAAAAATAACCAGTAAAATTTTCTTATATCGACCTTAGTTTTCGAGATATTTTGATTTTTCGATATTTTTGAAAAACGTCAATAACTAGAAAACTATCAGTCAAAATCTAATTCCAAGGACATGGTTGGTAATAGGAAGAAATTTCTTATAAGATTCATATAATTTGTTCCTTTATTTCACGTTTTTGAACGTTTTATGAGTGTTCAAACTGTTCGAAATTTGGCTTTGAACTCGACGAATGTACTTTATCAACAGTTGCAAGGCAGAGAATTGTCAACGCTTTACTTTTCTTTCTCCACTGCCATTATAACGTGGACCACACTATAGTGGAGAGAAAGCTAGGTTGGCAGCACTGCCGGGTATTGCTAAACAGATTGGGAGAGAAACAATTCGCTTACTCTGTACTCTATCCCTCTCACTTTCAACCAATTTGCAATTTTTTCAAATTACACTTTTCTCTTGTGACTGAACCATCTTCAATATTAGTCTATATGTAGAATAAACTACGAAAATTTATCAATCGCAATAGTTATTAGGCTATAGAAAAGAAGTTCAGAAAGTAGCCTACTTTCCCAAAGACAAAGCTCAAGTTGGGGAAAATATTTAAATTTTCTATTACAGTATTTTAAATTTGTTATCAAGTTGATAAGGATCTGTAGTGACAAATTATTTCGAATTGTGTATGTAACTCACTGTTGACTTTTCAATTGGTTCTTGGCAATTGACTAGATAGGATCTTGATCCTTCTTTTCCTACGAATTCCTTTTCTGCTGGACAGAAAACAATAACGTTGTTTCTTACGGGAGAGTTCATACATTTGCAGAATGATTATGTGTGAACACTCCCATATGAACTAAGGGTGTACTTTCTCTGTCCAACAAAGCAGAAATGATTTGGAAATCAGGGTATTGATGTTAACAGTTTCATTTCTTGCTATTTTTTTTAAATAACAGCATCAATACATTACTTTCGTGAATTTGAAGGAGTAGTTCAATATTATAGAAAATAACTAGTACCCTTGTAGTCGTGTAGCCTATAATTTAAATTAATATTACAAGGGTAACAGTCATTTTACATAATATTGAACATTCAAGTATCCCTATTAGAGTACTCTATTGAAGGGGTAGATGTTTCCATCCTTGAAGGAACCTCCTATATGCTAGTGTTACTCCAATACTCCGATGTTTCTCCAATGAAATAAGAAACTGAAAAGTTATCCTATGAACTTTCATTATAACTTGATCAAACTAACTGTACAATGAAATGAAGGATTGTTAATTAAGTATGGTATATGAGAAGTCTCCAAATCATTCTATTTTCATTCTTTTCACAGTAACGCCCCATACAAAATGTAGGCTAAAATTATTGAAATTGGAAAGGATCAAGGATTATCTTCTGATGGAGGAAGAATTCATCCGCAACCAGGAAAGACTGAAACCACAGGAGGAGAAAAATGAGGTGAGCTCTCAGTTTTTCATGTATTCTATTCTATTATACAGCGTGATTCAAAAATAATACCACAACTTTGAAAATCTGTATTTAATCAAGGAAACATAATATAAACTTGGGTTATAAATCAAAATGAAGAGTATTAAAATAAGTTTTTCCCCACTAGAAAACAAGTTTACAAATGTTCAATGTGACCCCCACCAGACACTCGAGTGATATCTTTCGAGCCAAGCAGCTCGAGACAGAGCACTTCATCACTGGCCTCCAAGAAGCCCTGAGCTCACCCTTTGCGATTTTTTTTTATGGGGGTACTTGATTAATAATGATTTTAATATCAAAAACAAAGTAATTTTGTTCAACATGATTTGGAGCGCATAACTCAATTGTGAAGCGTATCACTGAAATGAAATAATAATCGACAAGTACCATGATTCAAAAAGAATACCACAACTTTAAAAATGTATAACTCTGCAAACAATAAACAGAGAGTAAAGCACTATCTGTCATCGATTTGAGGAAGCTCTGAAGTTTTTTAGTTCCTTATTTAGTCCCATTGGCACTCATCTGTCCGTGCCTATTTGAATGAAAACTATCCGAGGCAATGGATCGGCTGCTAAGCAGCTCAAGACAGAGCACTTCATCACTGGCCTCCAAGAAGCCCTGACCTCACCCTTATTTATTTTATTTATTCATAGACAATAGATACAATGCAGGTAAAAAACAACAGGCATTCGCCCAAAACTGCTTTAAACCTTAATTTGGAATACACAGTCTACAGGTTATGGGGGTACGTTAAAGATAAGGTGTATCGACCGCCTCTACCAGCTAACATTGAGGAGCTCAAACAAGAAATAACAGCAGCTATACAAACTGTTACGCACGATGTGCTACTGAGGGTGTGCAACGAGTTCGAGTATCGTATTGATATCACTCGAGTGGCACATTGAACATTTGTGACTTGTTTTCTAGTGGGGAAAAACTTATTTTAATACTCTTCATTTTGATTTACAACCCAAGTTTCTATTATGTTTCCTTGATTGAATACAGATTTTCAAAGTTGTGGTATTCTTTTTGAATCACGCTGTATTATTATTATCATCAGTAAAAATAATAATAATAATATCGAGTGACCTGGCTGGCTAAGGTCTGGTGTCAGAGTTTTCAGGTCGCAACTGATCAATTTCAGGGCCTCTGACATGACCTAACGACTGCTTTTTAGGCAGCCGGGACCGACGGAGTAACGTGTCCATCCGAAACACGGATTATTATCAGTGATTACTCTATAATTAATCAATCATGTAAATTGAGTCCTCTCATATAGGCTAAACTCATAATTTTTTATTCGTATGTTTCTGAACTAGGCATATGAATTGAAAATTTGAAATTGGATTTTGAATAATGAATGCTTAAACATTTTAGAGCCACTCTATCAATATTTCCCTGTGTAGAAAATTTATTTGATCAACCTGATCAAAATAGGCAGATCGATACTTTCAAGAGCGAGTTACATAGTGTTCGATAATTTCAAATCAACATATCTTATTGATAGATAATATAGCAGCAAAACTGTGCTCCTATGGAAAAATACATGCGAGCGAAAAGAGTCTTCTGGTTTCTTTTTTGGCTGATTCCGCTGGGGGTCCAGTGGGAAGTCTCCTGGTCTGCCGGCTATTGCTGAATATGTATTATGAGCTTATTAAAGACAATTATTCAATGCAGATTCTAATGCTGAAACATGTGACCATTAATTTGTTTTAATACTCACACTTGTTTTAATGCTTTATATAAAGTAATGTGAGGGTTTCTATGTTTAATGGTAGAGAGAACTTTAAAGTCCTATCTCCGCCTAGTATATAAATTATATTTTCATCTGACTGAAGATAAGATTTATTACTATTATATAATAATTATAAAATTATTACTCCAAATGTCATGGTGTCTCAAGCTTTATTTTACACAATTGTTATATTATGCTGCATGCATTATTGTGCGCTTTTAAAATATTGCAATTATGTACAGGGTTATCATAAAAGAATGGTGCGGCTTCGAACATTGTTTTAAGAAAAACCAAATTACTTACAGTTAATGTTTTTTATTCACCTAATTTGTCGTCTGAAACAGTTTTTTACATGATTAATAACTTTCAATAAGTGCGCCCTTAGTCGCTCGACAAATGTCCAAACGATAATAAATTTCTCTCTTGACATTCGATAACATTTCTTCGATTATGGTTGTCATTGGTTCTTCAATCCTGTTTTAAAGTGGTTCAGTTCGCGATTTCTTGTGAATAAACAATGTTTTTGATGTAAATTTACAAGAAAAAATCTACCTGAACCACTTAAAAACAGGATTAATGAAGCAATGACAACCATAACCAATGAAATGTTAGCGAATGTTTGGAGAGAAATTGATTATCGTTTGGATATTTTGTCGAACGACTAAAGGCGCACATATTCAAATTTAACAATTATGTAAAAAACTGCCTGAGACGACAAATTAGATGAATAAACATCATCAACTGTAAGTAATTTGGTTTTTCTTTAAACCATGTTCGAAACCGCACCATTCTTTTATGATACCCCTGTATAATTTTGGCTAAATAAGCTCAATTCAAATTCAATTCAATGTCATGTAATTTATGTTAAATGTATTCCAGGAGGAGAGATCTCGCGTGGATGACCTGAGAGGAACTCCAATGTCGGTTGGAACATTGGAAGAGATCATTGATGACAATCATGCGATCGTCTCTACTTCGGTTGGAAGCGAACACTATGTCAGCATTCTCAGCTTTGTAGACAAGGATCAGCTGGAGCCTGGGTGCTCCGTACTACTTAATCATAAGGTGAGTATTTCGAACGTAATTAATCTATGGCATTCCAATGAATGGAATGCCATAGGTTAGTATCTTCATTCATAGATTCGAATAAAACTAGTAGTTCTGTGAACAGTAGACCTCACGCAGTATTCTCATCCACAATATTACCTGATTGAAACTATAGACCTTATGGAAATACAGCAATAGACTGGCTTCTCCACACATCTGTGTAATCACTTGTCAGCTGATTTATGATGAATAATTCTATAGTCTGGTTTTTACTCTAATATTAGTGTATGAAAGAGGCTCCTTTTTCTCGAAAACGGCTCCAACGATTTTGATCAAATTCATACCTCAAAAAGACATTGATAAGCTATATCAACTGCCACAAGTCCCATATCTGTAAAAATTTCAGGAGCACCGCCCCATCTTTGCAAAGTTTGATTTTAGATTCCCAATTATCAGGCTTCAGATACAATTCAAACAAAAACATTTAAGTGGAAAAGATTTAGCATAAAAATCTCTACAATTCATGTTCAGTAACATTTTCACCTAAAATTGAAAATAAGCTCAAAATGCGAGAAAATAAGATTATTAAATTGCAAACTGTTGGCAACTGTTGATTCTATTAAATCATTCACCATGAAGAGATAGCAGAATTCGTGTGTCTCCAGCGTTTTTGGCCTGTCACCAGCTGTCTCAGATCTTAGAATAGTAGACTTGAGATGAACGTGAACGGTTACAGGCGATCTACGCTCTACGAGCTCTGGCAACAGACTGAATTGGAAAAGCGACTAAACTAATGGCTAGTAATAACAATGCAGTGCTACATCAGCATTATAAAGGGGGTTACCAATTGTAACTATGGATTATTAACGGCTACTAAATTCTGTTAGCAAAGCGTCAGTTCAATCCAGATCTAATATACAGAGTGAGCCTTATGAATGGGAACCCATCAATAAGTTGGAGACTATTGTAGATATAATACTGTAACTTTCAGGATAAGTTATTGATCAAAATACTCTACCTTTTGACGTACAACTGAAATAATACTGTAACTTTCAGGATAAGTTTTTGATTAAAATACTCTACCTTTTGACGTACAACTGAATTTCAACCCCTCATAAGGGGGTGACTTAGGGGTTGTAACTCAAATATTTAAAATCTAAATATTTTAAATGTAAACACCCATTGTGTGGCACATCATTTTAAAAGCCTTTTTAAAACAAGAAAGATGGCATCGATAAAAAAGCTCTATAATACTTGTATTCAAAATGGCGACTGATTGAAGTTTCAGTTTTTAAAGAAATGATGGGTTGTAACTAAAATATTTTGTATGTAAACAACCATTATGTGATGCATGATTTTAAAGGCCTTTTCAAAACGAGAAATATGACATCAATAAAAATGTTCTATGATACTTTTATCCAAAATGGTGGCTGATTGAACTTAATCAATTATTTCTTCAAAAATTAAAACTTTAAATTCAGTTGTACGTCAAAAGGTAGAGTATTTTGATCAATAACTTATCCTGAAAGTAACATAATTATATCTACAAGAGTCTCCAACTTATTGAAGGGTTCCCATACATATGACTCACTCTGTATATCAAGTCTCGTTTGTTATGTGTTTCATTTTGAGATTAAACCATCAGTTTATTCAACTCAGTATTTCTGTTTGTATAATATTGTTTGTCACTTTTGTCTTTATAGGTTCATGCGGTTGTTGGTGTATTATCCGATGATACAGATCCCATGGTGACTGTGATGAAACTTGAAAAGGCACCACAAGAAACCTACGCCGATATTGGAGGTAATACGCATTTTAATTTGGAAACTTCCCATTTATTCGTAGCACATTGTAAAGATAATTCAGTCAAGTATAATTAATAATTTCGGCGATAATAATTTCATGATTAGCACTTGGAAATGGATCTAAGGAGTAGAAATGTTGTGAATTATTAAAATACACCGTGATTCAAAAAAATACCACAACTTTGAAAATCTGTATTTAATCAAGGAAACATAATAGAATCTTGGGTTGTTTGTTAATCAAAATGAAGAGTATAAAAAGTAAGATTTCCCCACTAGAAATCAAGTTCACAAATGTTCAATGTGACCCCCTCCAGACACTCGAGTGATATCAATAAGATACTCGAACTCGTTGCACACCCTCAGTAGCATATCGGGCGTAAAGGTGCGTACAGACTTTCGCTCTGCTCCGCAACCGAACGTCACTCCAGCAGAGCGATTGATGATCGACCGGCGAGCAACAGTGGTTCGACCGGGGAACGCGAGAAGATCTAACATCTTCCGTAACGTTCATGATGGGTGCGTGGGTGAGCGACTGTGGTTCGATGGAGGAACGAGGGCGGTACGAGGAAGGAGCGTGCTCGGTGCGGGTTGGAAGCGCGAATATGTGTACGCAGCTCAACAGTTCGTATAGCTGCTGTTATTTCTTGTTTGAGCTCCTCAATGTTAGCTGGTAGAGGCGGACGATACACCTTATCTTTAACGTACCCCCATAACCTCTAGACCGTGCATTCCAAATTAAGGTTTAAATCAGTTTTGGGCGAATGCCTGTTGTTTTTACCTGCATTGTATCTATTGTCTATGAATAAATAAAATAATTGGATAAATAAGGGTGAGGTCAAGGCTTCTTGGAGGCCAGTGATGAAGTGCTCTGTCTCGAGCTGCTTGGCAGCCGATCCATTGCCTCGGATAGTTTTCATTCAAATAGGCACGGACAGATGAGTGCCAATGGGGTGGTGCTCCAAATAAGGAACTAAAAAAAACTCTAGAGCTTCCTTGAATCGATGACAGATAGTGCTCCACTCTCCGTTTATTCTTTGCAGAGTTATCAATTTTCAAAGTTGTGGTATTCTTTTTGAATCACGGTGTATATAATCGGTACTTGTCGATTATTATTTCATTTTAGTGATACGCTTCATACTTGAGTTATGATCCTAATCATGTTTAACAAACTTTCTTTGTTTTTGATATTAAAATCATTTTTAATCTCATTTTAAATTATTATCAATCTTATTTTTAATTATTATTAATCTCATTTTTCAGGTCTCGACACTCAGATTCAGGAGATAAAGGAGTCAGTAGAACTGCCTCTGACTCACCCGGAGTATTACGAGGAGATGGGTATAAAGCCGCCCAAGGGCGTCATTCTGTACGGTCCCCCTGGCACCGGCAAAACCTTGCTAGCCAAGGCGGTCGCCAATCAGACATCCGCCACCTTCCTACGTGTTGTCGGATCCGAGCTTATCCAGAAGTATCTTGTGAGTAGAACTGCATCTCAAACATTACAATTCAATTCCTAGAAAAGGATAGTGCTGTATGGTTTGTCGAATGATAGACAAGGATAGCAACACCAATATTGATCAAATACTGTTATTATAACGTTGTCCTCACTATGGATTGAATTTCTCCTCATAATCTCAAAAGTTTTTTCTTACTTTTCTGCATCAAAAACATTTCTGTTTAGTTGTTTCTATACATTCTACATCGATTGAGATTGACATTGACAAGAGCCATTTTTCATATCCATATTTATTTACTTGTCGTGAATAGTAATACATAATAAACGACAATTGTCATGCAATACAAAATAGAAAACAGACCACTACATAATAAAATGATCAAATAAAAAAAAAGAAATTAAGGTTAGAGCAAACACATAAATGTTTAACAGAAGCAAACACAAGTGTAAATCAATTGAAAATGGTCTTGAAGAGTTGGCTACTACTGTAGTCGAGCTACATCATCAAGCTCATACTCTACCATCATTGAAGAAGGATTAAAGCCCGATATAATTCATCATGTACCCTTTTTAATTTTGAAGAGTTGAAACTACTTGTGTTGTGGTAGGATTAAAGATTGTGGTAGGATGTGTGTGGAAGGATTAAAGCCCGATATAATTCATCATGTACCCTTTTTAATTTTGAAGAGTTGAAACTACTTGTGTTGTGGTGAAATAAAAGGGTTCAAATTCTGTGGGTGGTGACATTTTTTCAGTTTGTAGTGTTGGTACTCATGAAGTTTGCTGAGGAGATTCGTAGAACGTCCCTTTATTTATAAATTTGGTCTGTTTTTTTCGGTAGGGAGACGGGCCGAAACTGAAATAACTAATAAAACTACTGTTATTAATAAATTTGTTGTTTTCTTCGGTAGGGAGACTGGCTAAAACAAACACACACACAACTCATTCACATTCAACCACCCATCACCACTCATGCCCGGTTTCATCAACCTCGATCAAATATAGCCTAGCCATGGTCAATTAGACCATAGTCAAAATTTGATCACTCGTTCAAACATACAACTGTTCCACCAACCTCGGGATTGATCAAAAATCCGTCGGTGAACATGGTCAACTCTTGTAGCTGTAGTTGGCCAACATATTTGCTGGCTTGCTATTTGCTACATCTGATTTTTATGGATAGAAATTACTGAGATATTGCAATTTTTCAAATGCTAATGAATTAATAATTATTATTAAACGAAAATCCAAATTAAATTCTGTAATATAGTAAATATAGTAACACCCCATGATACTCAATATCAGTTTCGCTGCTCATATTCAGAGAGTAATTTGCGCTGAATGCTCTTTTTACTTACCGTCAAGGCGTCATAAATTCAGATTACTGTACTTTTTTCTGTAATTACTTTACTGATTTTTCTTCATATTCATTATTTCGGGGCAGGCCCCCTGGACCCTCTTCTTATATATGCCCCTGGCACAGACGTTTTGTATAGTCACACATCTACATTAATTTATAATAATATTTCAAATTTGAATTGAATTCTTTCGTACAAAGAATTTACAAATCACCATCATTTTTGACAATTTTTTTCATGAACAAAAGAACATTCCAATTCTAATGAGATACATTGAAGCAGCAAGGTTGATCTAAGGATTGAATAATATAGGCCTACTGTGTAATAAAAGAGTAAAGCAAATCTTTTTCAAAATCTACTTTATTTTCTATAATATGATAATTTACTAATTAAAAGATTCCGAGAACAAACCTAATAAATAACTTACAACAACTAGATTCAATCCCACTAAAAACTTTGAAATTTTTCATTGCGTCAAAACATATGGTAACCTACAAACAAGCAAGGATTATAAGAATGTTTTTGTTTAACTTGTTTATAAAAAAAATAATGGCAATGAATTGATTTGATTTGAAGGAAATTGATCGAACCAGTCTTTTGACCGTGTTCAGATAATTTGATCGCCCGTTCGGCGGCAGTCGAACTTAACCATTGGTTTGACCATGGTTAAACTTAACTGGTGTTGGTGGAACGAATTATTTCTGATTTGACCAGCTGACAGACTTTAACCATGTTCAAATACCTTGACCAAGGTTGGTGAAACGGGGCATCAATCTGGATCAGAACACCCATTCTCCTCCCTATTTGAAAGAACTAAGTTAATAAAAAATTTTCAACTGATTCTCATTCATAAAGTTGTTCTTTTTTCGGTAGGGAGACGGGCCGAAACTGAAATAACTAATAAAACTACTGTTATTAATAAATTTGTTGTTTTCTTCGGTAGGGAGACTGGCTAAAACAAACACACACACAACTCATTCACATTCAACCACCCATCACCACTCATGCCCGGTTTCATCAACCTCGATCAAATATAGCCTAGCCATGGTCAATTAGACCATAGTCAAAATTTGATCACTCGTTCAAACATACAACTGTTCCACCAACCTCGGGATTGATCAAAAATCCGTCGGTGAACATGGTCAACTCTTGTAGCTGTAGTTGGCCAACATATTTGCTGGCTTGCTATTTGCTACATCTGATTTTTATGGATAGAAATTACTGAGATATTGCAATTTTTCAAATGCTAATGAATTAATAATTATTATTAAACGAAAATCCAAATTAAATTCTGTAATATAGTAAATATAGTAACACCCCATGATACTCAATATCAGTTTCGCTGCTCATATTCAGAGAGTAATTTGCGCTGAATGCTCTTTTTACTTACCGTCAAGGCGTCATAAATTCAGATTACTGTACTTTTTTCTGTAATTACTTTACTGATTTTCCTTCATATTCATTATTTCGGGGCATGCCCCTGGCACAGACGTTTTGTATAGTCACACATCTACATTAATTTATAATAATATTTCAAATTTGAATTGAATTCTTTCGTACAAAGAATTTACAAATCACCATCATTTTTGACAATTTTTTCATGAACAAAAGAACATTCCAATTCTAATGGGATACATTGAAGCAGCAAGGTTGATCTAAGGATTGAATAATATAGGCCTACTGTGTAATAAAAGAGTAAAGCAAATCTTTTTCAAAATCTACTTTATTTTCTATAATATGATAATTTACTAATTAAAAGATTCCGAGAACAAACCTAATAAATAACTTACAACAACTAGATTCAATCCCACTAAAAACTTTGAAATTTTTCATTGCGTCAAAACATATGGTAACCTACAAACAAGCAAGGATTATAAGAATGTTTTTGTTTAACTTGTTTATAAAAAAAATAATGGCAATGAATTGATTTGATTTGAAGGAAATTGATCGAACCAGTCTTTTGACCGTGTTCAGATAATTTGATCGCCCGTTCGGCGGCAGTCGAACTTAACCATTGGTTTGACCATGGTTAAACTTAACTGGTGTTGGTGGAACGAATTATTTCTGATTTGACCAGCTGACAGACTTTAACCATGTTCAAATACCTTGACCAAGGTTGGTGAAACGGGGCATCAATCTGGATCAGAACACCCATTCTCCTCCCTATTTGAAAGAACTAAGTTAATAAAAAATTTTCAACTGATTCTCATTCATAAATTTGTTCTTTTTTCGGCAGGGAGACAAACCGAAAATGAAAGAACTAATAAAACTACTGTCGTAACTGAGACTCAATCGTCAATTTCCTGCATTTTTCGGCAGGGAGACGGGCCAAAACTGAAATAAAACTATTGTGATAATGAGACTCATTCATAATTTTGGTGTTTTTTTCGGCACGGAGACGGGCCAAAACTGAATGAATCTATTGTGGTAACTGAGACTCATTCATTAATTTCCTGTATTTTTTGGCAGGGAGACGGACCAAAACTGAATGAAACTATTGTGATAACTGAGACTCATTCATAAATTTGCTGTTTTTTCGGCAGGGAGACGGCCAAAACTGAAATAAAACTATTGTGATAATTGAGACTCATTCATAATTTTGGTGTTTTTTTCGGCACGGAGACGGGCCAATACTGAATGAATCTATTGTGATAACTGAGACTCATTCATAATTTGCTGTTTTTTCGGCAGGGAGACGGGCCAAAACTGAAATAAAACTATTGTGATAATTGAGACTCATTCATAATTTTGGTGTTTTTTTCGGCACGGAGACGGGCCAAAACTGAATGAATCTATTGTGGTAATTGAGACTCGTTCATAAATTTGCTGTTTTTTCGACAGGGAGACGGCCAAAACTGAAATAAAACTATTGTGATAATTGAGACTCATTCATAATTTTGGTGTTTTTTTCGGCACGGAGACGGGCCAATACTGAATGAATCTATTGTGGTAATTGAGACTCGTTCATAAATTTGCTGTTTTTTCGACAGGGAGACGGGCCAAAACTGAAATAAAACTATTGTGATAATTGAGACTCATTCATAATTTTGGTGTTTTTTTCGGCACGGAGACGGGCCAATACTGAATGAATCTATTGTGGTAATTGAGACTCGTTCATAAATTTGCTGTTTTTTCGACAGGGAGACGGGCCAAAACTGAAATAAAACTATTGTGATAATTGAGACTCATTCATAATTTTGGTGTTTTTTCGGCAGGGAGACGGGCCAAAACTGAATGAATCTATTGTGGTAATTGAGACTCATTCATAAATTTGCTGTTTTTTCGACAGGGAGACGGGCCAAAACTGAAATAATCAATTAAACTATTTTCACTTTTTGTGTAGTTGAGAAGTTGATATAGTAGTAATTATTCATATTGAATGAAAAAGACTAAGAAATTGTCAAAAAACCACTGATTTATTGATACTTGGAAAGACCGGTTTCGGTTATTACACCATTGTCAATCTCTGATAAACTCAGTTTTATTTGTTTTGAGACCAGTGCGCTTTCAAAACTCAGTTTTATCAGAGATTGACAATGGTGTAATAACCGAAACCGGTCTTTCTAAGTATCAATAAATCAGTGGTTTTTTGACAATTTCTTAGTCTTTTTCATTCAATTAAACTATTGTGGTAACTGAGACTCATTCATAAATTTGCTGTTTTTTCGACAGGGAGACGGGCCAAAACTGAAATAATCAATTAAACTATTGTGGTAACTGACACTCATTCATAAATTTGCTGTTTTTTCGACAGGGAGACGGGCCAAAACTGAAATAATCAATTAAACTATTGTGGTAACTGACACTCATTCATAAATTTGCTGTTTTTTCGACAGGGAGATGGCCCGAAACTGAAATAAAACTATTGTGATAATTGAGACTCATTCATAATTTTGGTGTTTTTTCGGCAGGGAGATGGCCCGAAACTGAAATAAAACTATTGTGATAATTGAGACTCATTCATAAATTTGCTGTTTTTTCGGCAGGGAGACGGCCCAAACTGGTCCGCGAGCTGTTCAGAGTAGCCGAGGAGCATGCGCCGTCGATTGTGTTCATTGACGAGATCGACGCGGTGGGCACGAAGCGATACGACTCCAACTCGGGTGGCGAACGTGAGATACAGCGCACCATGTTGGAGCTGCTCAATCAGCTTGATGGATTCGATTCCAGGGGTGATGTCAAGGTCAGTGCTGTTCAATTAGAATACAAAATAATAGTTTAATTGCTTTAAAAATGTGCATTCTAGCAAGATTTCTAGTATACATTCACTTGAAAAACAGTTCTAGCCCAGTCAATGAAGGTCCAAAAAAGCAGTTTCGATCCAAAAATTAAATATAAGTAATTTAGAAATAAGGCATACACCATACCAAACACGACCAGCAGTATCAAACATTTTTAATATAAATTTTATTAAGTTAGTGGTGTGTAGACACCAATTCTCTTATTTTTGTAATATAATATATTTTCGAACAAAGTTCCAATTATTTTCATAAATACAAAAATTACTAAAAAACTTCTTAAAGAAATAAATATATGGGTTGAACAGAATATTTATTATAGACTACCTAAATTCTAATAGTTTCATAATTTCGTTACCAGCTCCATTTTGGTTATGTGTTGAATGAGATTTCTTTTTTTTGTCATTGTACTACCTATTGGATTTTTGTTACTTTTAATTTCTTTATTTATATAATTTAATTTCCTGTATGAACTCACAGCCAGTGCACAAGTTTACTTTGATGGCTGTGCCAAGTATGTGTAAAAATGTATTTCATCTCATTATTTGTATTGTACATTGGCAAATAATATTCTTATTCTTATTCTTGAAAAAAATAAAAGCTGAATCTCCCACCATCGATAGAACCCTCCCAGAGGGTCATTCTCCCAAAAGTCCCAAGAAATCCCCTTGGAGCTTTCCGCCCCAACACCCTAAAACATGAAAATGCAGGTGAACACGGGAAATCAATTAAACTATTGTGGTAACTGAGACTCGTTCATAAATTTGCTGTTTTTTCGACAGGGAGACGGCCAAAACTGAAATAATCAATTAACTATTGTGGTAACTGAGACTCGTTCATAAATTTGCTGTTTTTTCGACAGGGAGACGGGCCAAAACTGAAATAATCAATTAAACTATTGTGGTAACTGACACTCATTCATAAATTTGCTGTTTTTTCGACAGGGAGACGGGCCAAAACTGAAATAATCAATTAAACTATTGTGGTAACTGACACTCATTCATAAATTTGCTGTTTTTTTTCGACAGGGAGACGGGCCAAAACTGAAATAATCAATTAACTATTGTGGTAACTGACACTCATTCATAAATTTGCTGTTTTTTCGACAGGGAGACGGGCCAAAACTGAAATAATCAATTAAACTATTGTGGTAACTGACACTCATTCATAAATTTGCTGTTTTTTCGACAGGGAGACGGGCCAAAACTGAAATAATCAATTAAACTATTGTGGTAACTGACACTCATTCATAAATTTGCTGTTTTTTTTTTTTTTCGACAGGGAGACGGGCCAAAACTGAAATAATCAATTAAACTATTGTGGTAACTGAGACTCATTCATAAATTGCTGTTTTTTCGACAGGGAGACGGGCCAAAACTGAAATAATCAATTAAACTATTGTGGTAACTGACACTCATTCATAAATTTGCTGTTTTTTCGACAGGGAGACGGGCCAAAACTGAAATAATCAATTAAACTATTGTGGTAACTGACACTCATTCATAAATTTGCTGTTTTTTCGACAGGGAGACGGGCCAAAACTGAAATAATCAATTCAACTATTGTGATAATTGAGACTCATTCATAGTTTTGGTGTTTTTTCGGCAGTGAGACGGCCCCAAACTGAAAGAACCAATACAACTACTGTGGTGATTAAGTCTTTTCCATTAATTTCATTTTTTTCTCCAGGGAGACGGCCCCAAACTGGTCCGCGAGCTGTTCAGAGTAGCCGAGGAGCATGCGCCGTCGATTGTGTTCATTGACGAGATCGACGCGGTGGGCACGAAGCGATACGACTCCAACTCGGGTGGCGAACGTGAGATTCAGCGAACCATGTTGGAGCTGCTCAATCAGCTTGATGGATTCGATTCCAGGGGTGATGTCAAGGTCAGTTGTTCAATTAGAATACAAAATAATAGTTTAATTGCTTTAAAAATGTGCATTCTAGCAAGATTTCTAGTATACATTCACTTGAAAAACAGTTCTAGCCCAGTCAATGAAGGTCCAAAAAAGCAGTTTCGATCCAAAAATTAAATATAAGTAATTTAGAAATAAGGCATACACCATACCAAACACGACCAGCAGTATCAAACATTTTTAATATAAATTTTATTAAGTTAGTGGTGTGTAGACACCAATTCTCTTATTTTTGTAATATAATATATTTTCGAACAAAGTTCCAATTATTTTCATAAATACAAAAATTACTAAAAAACTTCTTAAAGAAATAAATATATGGGTTGAACAGAATATTTATTATAGACTACCTAAATTCTAATAGTTTCATAATTTCGTTACCAGCTCCATTTTGGTTATGTGTTGAATGAGATTTCTTTTTTTTGTCATTGTACTACCTATTGGATTTTTGTTACTTTTAATTTCTTTATTTATATAATTTAATTTCCTGTATGAACTCACAGCCAGCGCACAAGTTTACTTTGATGGCTGTGCCAAGTATGTGTAAAAATGTATTTCATCTCATTATTTGTATTGTACATTGGCAAATAATATTCTTATTCTTATTCTTAAAAAAATAAAAGCTGAATTTCCCACCATCGATAGAACCCTCCCAGAGGGTCATTCTCCCAAAAGTCCCAAGAAATCCCCTTGGAGCTTTCCGCCCCAGCACCCTAAAACATGAAAATGCAGGTGAACACGGGAAATCAATTATCTCTGTAACCATTGATCAGAAACAGTTCTATTATATGCCATTCGATTCGTTACATTATAGACTACAATATTGATTATATTAATTTTTCCAATAAAATTAACAGTTTTCTTGATAAAATAATATATATGTAAAAATTTAGGGGGTTTGCGATTTGATTTTTTTGTTTTCTTCGATTAACTACGAAACAAGTAGTTTTAAAGGAAAATGAGCCAAATAATTAATGTAGCCACTCTCATTGCAAATCCATTGATGTATATTGTTATGTATTTAAGATTTGATTTGACGCTGTGGAAGGGGAAACAGTCGACGCGGAACGGCGCAGCTGACTCTCTTAGCCATAGTTAAGTTCGATTTATTGAGGAAATAAATCCGACTAATATTGTAGTCCTTAATTTAACGAATCGAATGACGACATATGATAGATTTTTTCCGATTAATGGTTACAGAGATAATTGATTTCCAGTTTGCTGTTTACTATGGCTAAGAGAGTCAGCCGCGCCGTTCCGCGTCGACTGTTTCCCCTTCCACAGCGTCAAATCGAATCGCAAATACATAACAATATACATCAATAGATTTGCAATGAGAGTGGCTACATTAATTATCCGGCTCATTTTTCTTTAAAACTACTTGCTTTGAAGTTAATCGAAGAAAACAAAAAAAAATCAAATCGCAAACCCCCTAATTTTTACATATATATTATTTTATCAAGAAAACTGTTAATTTTATTGAAAAAATGAATATAACTAGTATTGTAGTCCATAATGTAACGAATCGAATGGCATATAATAGAACTGTTTCCGATCAATGGGTACAGAGATAATTGATTTTCCGTGATTACCTGCATTTTTCAACTTTGAGGGGGGCTAGGGGGGAAAGCTCCAAGGGGATTTCTTGGGACTTTTGGGAGAATGACCCTCTGGGAGGGTTCTATCGATAGTAGAAGATTCAGCTTTTATTTAATTTTCGGATCGAAAAAACCTTTATTGACTGGGCTATTCATAGACACAGATACTTACGAAGCGCTATAGCCCTGCGTGAACCTTGGTCTCCTCAACAATTCGCCTCCATTCATCGCTCTTATTAGCCAGTCTCTTCCAGTTCCTAGGCACGCTAGATCTTCTTTTAGGTCCTGCAGCCAACGTCGTGTTCTCGGGCGACCTCTTTTCCTCGTTACTTCCATTCTTCCAACAAGCATCTGCCTCTGCATCCTATTGTTCTCCATTCTTTGCACATGTCCCAGCAACCTGATTCTTCTAGACTATGAACCATGCTATATCTTTTTCCTACAGTTACGTTGAAAAGTGGCCATTGCTGCACTGATTACAGAACGCCAAGAATCACTTTTCCGCTCTAGTGCGGGAAAAATTTTTCTGCACTCCAGATTTGCAACATGACAACGCAAAATACTTAGTAGGTTATATGGAGCAACAGTGCAGCAAAATCAAAATGAAGTTGGTAACAGTGACTGCTGTGGCTGCTATAGTGAGCAGAGGTGCAACGAAGCACAACGCGCTAATTATTATTCATTATATATTATAACCAAGGACAACGAGGACTTTAGGATTTTACGATTAAGGTTTTTATCAATAATAAAATTACACAGAAAAACATTTGATGCATTTCAGGCAATTTTACCCATAATTACCCACTTTTCATATTCAATGGTAACTGTAGGAAAAACTTAATGTGAAATACGTGCGCAAAGTTCCTCTGCTGCACTCAAGAAACCATTCCGCCCTCGCCTACGGCTCGGGCGTAAACGTTTCTTTCGGTGCAGCAAACTGTCACTTTGCGCACTAGTTGCACAAATAACTATTCCCCGCATAATGTTTCTCTGCATTGCTTCTGATTCTCCACTCTCCATTTTCGCATATGGGAATTCTTATCATTATTTTTCTTTTGAAAATCCTCAATGCGTTCATATGTTGGGAGTTGAGAACCCATAGACACAGATAGCATGTGCGAATTAGTATTAATACTCCCATTTGAAAGTCCTTCCCTGTTCATTCATTCAAACAAAAAAATCTGATCATCAAAACTGATCACAGAGTATGACAAAGTGATGAAAACAAGTCATTTGGCAACAGAGCAAAGCGAGAAAGAGATAACGCTATCCGCTTTGTTGAAGAATAGACATGGATAGCAATACCATTTCTAATCAAACACTGCCATTTTAACGTAGATCCCACTATATTCACAAATATCGGGGCACCGAGCTTCGCTCGCTATTTATTTATTGATAAACAAAACTCAATTCTTTAAAATGATTGGGAAAGGACTATCAGGCACTGCCCAAAACTGTTTCTTCCCCGAATTTTGATTTATGCACTATGAATATTTCAAAAAGTAGGTTATGTTCCATACACTTGAATTCAGGTTAAATTTTCAGTCCAAATATTTGATAACATAAAAGTTCTAATTTAGATTGTTTACAAACCAAATTGAATAACAAAAAAATCTGGTGTGGCGCACTCACACAACTTTCCTTGCCGTTATGAAAATTGGTCACCTGACGCTAGTGTTCCCGCGCATCTCAAGTCTACTATTCAAAGATTTGAGCCAGCTGGTGACAGGGCAATAACGCTGGAGACACACATGAGGTCTGCTATCTCTTCATAGTGAATGATTTAATAGAATCAACAATAATTTGCAATTGAATAATCACATTTTCTCGAATTTAAAGGTAATTTTCAATTTTAGGTGAAAATGTTACTGAACATTAATTGTAGAGATTTTCATGCCCAATCTACTCCACTTGATTTTTTTTGTTTCAATTGTATCTGAAGCCTGATAATTGGTAATCTATCTGCATTGATGGGGCGGAGCTCCTGAAAATTTTACAGATATGGGACTTGTGGCAGTTGATAGAGCTTATCGATGACTATTTTAGGTATGAATTTGATCAAAATCGTTGGAGCCGTCTCCGAGAAAATCACGAAAAACCCTGTTTTTGACAACATTTTCGCCATTTTAGCCGCCATCTTGAATTGCATTTGATCGAAATTGTTCGTGTCGGATCCTTATAGTGAAAGGACCTTAAGTTCCAAATTTCAAGTCATTCCGTTAATTGGGAGATGAGATATCGTGTACACAGACGCACATACACTCATATACACACACACACACACACACAACACACACACACACACACACACACACACACACACCACACACACACACACACACACACACACACACACACACACACACACACACATACATACATACAGACCAATACCCAAAAACCACTTTTTCGGACTCAGGGGACCTTGAAACGTATAGAAATTTAGAAATTGGGGTACCTTAATTTTTTTCGGAAAGCAATACTTTCCTTACCTATGGTAATAGGGCAAGGAAAGTAATAACACTCACTAATCACTTAGAACTGTAAAATAATGATTAACTTTGAATATTATGATATACCATCTCATGTCAACAAATCAGATTATTTTGATCGAGTCAAATTAAAATTTCTAGATATCTCGTAAGATACGGTAAGCTAATTGATTACACAGCTGATCTCCCACACAGGCACACGCATCTTCTGTTATCGATCGACGACAAAATTATCATCAGTTTTTCCAAGGATGAATTATCCTTTTCATGCCCTTCAGCGAGTTTTCCCAGGGATGAGACCTAGTGCAATCGAATGTTTATATCATAAACCTCTCTCTCTGTAGTTTTCTGCTCGTAAGCAGGTCCTTCTATGTGGCAGCAGCCCTCCACTCTCTTCTATTCTCTGCCATTCGCTTCGTTGCATAGTAGCTCATCCCCTCCTTGATGTCGTCCAACATTTTGTATCTTCTTCTCCCTCTTCTTCCCTGAATGGTCCCCTCCATGGCATCCACCAACAAGCATTGCCGTCTCATCCAATGTCCCAGCCATCTCCTCTTTCTTCCCTCTATCACATCCAGCAGACTCCTTCTTTCCCCAACCCTCCTCAACACCTCCTCGTTTGCAACTTTATCCCTCCAACTGATCCCCTCCATCCTTCTCCATATCCACATTTCCAATGCCTCAAGCCTCCTCTTATTCTCCTTTTCTCAGCGTCCAAGTTTCTGCACCATACAGTGCCACACTCCAAACATAGCACTTTATTAGCCTTTTCCTTAGTGTCTTGTCCAGTTGGCTACAAAGAATTCTCTTTTTCTTATTGAATGCTGTTTTTGCCATAGCAATTCTTACTTTGATTTCTTTGTTGCATTTCATATCCTCTTCCATTATGCTTCCTAAATACTTGAAAGATGATACCTGTTCACCCTCCAGTACAGCATTCCCCATTCTTGCTCTCCTTGCACCAATTCTCATGCACTTTGTCTTCCTGACGTTTAAACATACTATGTTCTAAATTTCGTGAAAATCGTTAGAGCCGTTTTTGAGATCCGTTGAACATAAATAACCAGATATAAAAATATATACAGAAATTACTCGCTTAATATAATAGGATATAATTATTTTGATAACTGTATCAGGAGCCTTCGAGATGGTTGACAACATGTCGTTTGGATTTTTGTTTCGTAATTCTCTAATTGCGATTAACACCGCCTAGTAAAGAATTTGTTTATTTCATTTCAATTTTCACAAAGATTTCCTATTTGATAGTCTTCATTTTTAATTGATTAGAGTATCGTTTACATCTTGATGACATCGTTTACATATTTTGCTTGCAGGTTGTAATGGCCACCAACCGTATTGAGACCCTGGACCCGGCGCTGATTCGTCCCGGCCGCATCGACCGTAAGATTGAGTTCCCTCTGCCCGACGAGAAGACGAAACGGCGCATCTTCAACATCCACACTTCGCGCATGACTCTCGCCGAAGGAGTCAACCTGGCTGAACTCATTAATGCCAAGGATGATCTGTCGGGGGCCGATATCAAGGTGACCTAACCTAACCAACCCGTCTTTTTCCATTCTTCTTTATCATGTTCAGTTGTGAAGACTCAATTGTAGAGTTTTTTCATTCGTCAATTTTCCTTTTTTTATCGTGATTGTGTGATAGTCGTGTCAGTATACAAAGTTGTTTATAGACTTATACTTATACTAGCCGTCAGGCTCGCTTCGCTCGCTATATCAGTCTAGCCTGGACCCCCGACTTGATCGTCCAAAAATGAGATCAGCGGGCTAGCTTCGCTCGCCTGCATTTTTCATTTGAGCATGCTTCATTCCATCAGAAAGTCAAAGTACTGAGAAAAACGTTCGTAAAACGCTGATTTTGGGCGTATCTTTGACGTTATTGCAAATTCCTTCCAACACAACATTATTACACCCTAGCTGAGCTTCTGTACTAAATTTGAACATTTTCTGGTCATTTGTTCTCGATAAAGCTGAGAAAATGCTAAAAACTCTGGAAAAACGCAGATTTTGGGCGTATATCTGGATTTTTTTCCAAATCCGTTCTTGGTGCGCCTCTAAAGGGCCAACTGAACATACGTACCAAATTTGAACGTTTTTGGTCCGTTAGATTTTTTTTAGTTCTGCGAGTGAGTGAGTCAGTCAGTCAGTCAGTGAGTGAGTGCCATTTCGCTTTTATATATATAGACTATACATAGACACGCGCATCTTATTTTCCATTAGCTGATTCTATCTTGAGAACATGTTCACATGACAGCGATTTACACTCGATTTGCAAATCGCTCGGTTTGCCAGCCTCAAATTCAAATTCTTTATTAGCAATTACATTCTTTACATCACATTTACAGTATGTAGAGAATTTCTGTAGAGAATTATTTGAATTACAGTCAATAAATTAATCACAAATAAAAGAAAAATTCTAGAACTAGAACTAAAACACACACTGGAGGCCTTGAATAAGTTAATTAACAACTTAGATAGGTCTACTTGTTGAATCCAACTAACATTGAATCAAGTACCTTGTATTAATGGGTTGGATCTCAGGAAGGTAAGCTGTCAATGGTCATCTAAAAACTCTCGGACTGAATAAAATGCTTTATGTGTCAAATAGGTCAAAACTTTTTCCTTGAATTTAGATTTTGAATTTATGATTCTGGTTTCGTTTGGGAGGTGGTTGAAAAACTTTACTCGTACACATGACAGCGATTCATGAGCGGTTTGCGCTCGGTTATGATAAATAATTACTACAATATCTATGTACTCTATCTTTATCACTATATGACTCTAATATTACTGTTTCTTACATTATTTATATTACTATGTGTAGAATATTATTATGCTGGTGTTATTTTAAAAAAAATCAATACCTAATGAAATTATGTACTAGCCCTAGTATACCTAAGGCTGTTTTTTGCTCCTGTGAACTGCTGCCCTCTGAAAAAATGTCTGTTATCTCCTGCCAAGCAGACCTTTTCAGAATTCTATTCCTGTCATCCGAAGCACTCCATGTCCCAAATGCACTTTCTTTTCGCCACTTCATCGATAAACAATTCAGTGTCAAAGGATTCTAGGCCCACTTCCATATTTATACTAAGAAGTACTTGAAACTTAACTGAACTAGATACTATTATGAACTATGATCCTCTACGAACTAACTTAAACTGAACTTACTAAGTAACTGAACTAAAAATTGTAATAGAATAAATTTCGATTGAAGTGAATTGTAATAGAATGTGCACTATTTGAACTGCTCTGCTCGAAACCGCTCGGTTGACTGAAGACATGTGTACGCTCTCATAATATTTCATGGGACTATTGTATAATTACAGTATTTTATCAATGTATTATTATATGTGTTGAGAACCTCCTTTAGGTTGCTCTTCTTGACTTATCCTCAGTCTGATTATTCGGATGTTTGGGATGCAATGAAAATAATAATAATAATAATCTCATGCCTGCTCTAGTATATATAGAGCCGCCCGGCAACCAAGCGACAACCGAGCGGTTGGACTGGAAACTGCAACAGCCGCGATTCGCCGGCGACTACTCAAACCGAGCGATGCATGTGTACGGCACCATGTGTTTCCCTATACCTGGCAACCGCTCGGTTGGTCAACCGCGCCACAACCGTCATGTGAACAGGCTCTGTATCTTACTGTTTCAGTACAAATACAGATAAGAATAGCATCAGCTGATGGGAATGAAAATACGCGTTGTCGTGGCGCATAAGTCTGTCCGCACCTCACGACACACAAGTATACAAGACAGTGTGACGCACACCGACGTAAGAAATGGGAATGAGTCATGGCTTAGCAATGAGGATGCCACATCTAATTTTCAAATTTATACGTCTTGCTATTCAAATGCTGTCTTATTATATACTAGCCGTCAGGCTCGCTTCGCTCGCCATATACGTCTAGCCAGGGGGCTCCGCCCCCTGGACCCCCGACTGGATCGTCCAAGAATGAGATCAGCAGGCTCGCTTCGCTCGCCTGCATTTTTCGTTTGAGCATTTTTATCATATGTTAGGACAATCCAGTCGGGGGTTCAGACTAAACGTCTGGCTAAACGGATATGGCGAGCGAAGCGAGCCTGACGGCTAGTAATATAATATTCCCAGGATTGAAGTAGCAGTGCCCAATGAATTATTTTTCCGCGATAAATGCATTTAAATCTTCAACTTGGTGCCAACCTAACAAAGTCAACTCAACTTGATGCCAACCTGACAAAATTATTAATTTAGTTGCCAGTTAACAACTGTTTCGAAGAGGTACTCTATCTAGATTATAGTTCTATAAAAACATATGATATGGACATTTCAATTATAATTAAGAGATTGGGGGAAGAAGAATATACATGCTAAAAGACGAACTTTAAACCCTTAAAAACAACCCTTAGAGTTGGAATATTGCCAAAAGATCTCTTAGTGCGCCTCTAAAGGGCCAACTGAACAAACCTACCAAATTTGAACGTTTTTGGTCCGGTAGATTTTCAGTTATGCGAGTGAGTGAGTCAGTCAGTCAGTCAGTGAGTGAGTGCCATTTCGCTTTTATATATATATAGATGCAATATTTCCTATTTTAGAGATAATGTGGAATATTTCTTCTATGTTTGGTTTTGAAGCATCTAAATTTAAAAATCTACTCTGTGAAAATAATTAAGAACTGAATTTTTTTTTTTGAAGTGAACAACTACAAGACTTAACCTATTTTGGATTATGTGTAACCTTATCTAAAATATCGGGGCACCGAGCTTCGCTCGTTATTTTTATTTATTGATAAACAGAACATAATTCTCTAAAATGATCGTGTTTATATTTTACAGCTGGCTATACGTCAGCTTATGAATTTCGGGGATGCGATATTTTGATTTTCCACAGAATCAGTCGCTCACTTTTCACTGACGACGAAAGTCTCAGCTGTTTCAGCCAAGGATGAATTATCCTTTTAATGTCGTTCAGCGAGTTTTCTCAAGGATGAGATCTAGTGCAATCGAATTTTTACATCATAAACCTACTATGTTCCAAATTTCGTGAAAATCGTTTAAGCCGTTTTCGAGATCCGTTGAACATAAATAACCAGATATCCTATACTTTTAAACGAGCAACTTCTGTTTATATGTTTAGATATGTCTATATGTTTATATGTTTGTATTTCACCGGAGCTCGAAAACGATTCCCACGAAATTCAGAACATAGTAGGTTTATAATATAAAGATTCGATTGCACTAGGTCTCATCCCTGGGAAAACTCGCTGAAGGACATTAAAAGGATAATTATTATTCATCCTTGAAAAAACATCTGATAATAATTATTTCGTCTTCTGTTGGTCATGGAAGTGAGTGAGCGAGTTCATGTGTGTGGGACTGTGCCAAAATTATTACTCAGCTGTTGAACTTTTGTAATCATTCAATCAGGTACTTAGTGCCGGTTGCAAAAACGCCGGGTTTTTTTCAATCCTGATTAATTCCAGTAGATCCATCTTTTTGAAATGGTCTTCTCTGATTTGGTTCACGTGAAGTTAATCAGGATTAAAATTTAACCGGCTTTTGTGCAACTGGGCCTTTGTGAGGGAAATTTTGCATTCCTCTGGGAATTAATCTCAATTTACTGTTATTAGATGGAACATTTCTGTATGAATGTTATTATAATTTCTTCTTTCGTAATCAATTTTTTATGTTTTTGTACTCCAGAGCGAAGCTCGGTCCCCGATATTGAAAATATAAACAGAAATTGCTCGCTTAATATAATAGGATTTGGGATAGGAATAGCACAAGGTTACCTTATTTTTTCCTCTCCGTATCATTTTGATGATGTACCTATTGCATGAATGAATAAAGCAATTTTTGTTTGTATTTTGCAGGCTATCTGCACAGAGGCTGGATTGATGGCGTTGCGTGAGCGCCGTATGAAGGTGACAAGTGAGGACTTCAAGAAGTCCAAGGAGAGTGTTCTCTATAGAAAGAAGGAGGGAACCCCTGAGGGGCTATATCTCTAAATTTGTGTTTCGTCTAACATCTTTATTGTCATTCGTTTATTTGCATTTTGTGAAATTAACATTTCTATTAAACTTTGCTGAAAAGTATTTTCTCGTTTTATTTCGTCTACGGTGTCTTATTATCTGAAAATCTAGTTGACCGAGCGAAGTGAGGTCTAAGATTCAAGTCGACGGTTTGGCATTTCTCTTAATGTTTAAATGTTTATATATTCATATGTTGCGCATTTACGGCGAAACGCGGTAATAGATTTTCATGAAATTTGACAGGTATGTTCCTTTTTTACTTTCCTTGCCCTATCACCATAGGTAAGGAAAGTATTGCTTTCCGAAAAAAATTAAGGTACCCCAATTTCTAAATTTCTATACGTTTCAAGGTCCCCTGAGTCCAAAAAACTGGTTTTTGGGTATTGGTCTGTATGTGTGTGTGTATGTGCGTCTGTGTACACGATATCTCATCTCCCAATTAACGGAATGACTTGAAATTTGGAACTTAAGGTCCTTTCACTATAAGGATCCGACACGAACAATTTCGATCAAATGCAATTCAAGATGGCGGCTAAAATGGCGAAAATGTTGTCAAAAACAGGGTTTTTTGTGATTTTCTCGGAAACGGCTCCAACGATTTTGATCAAATTCATACCTAAAATAGTCGTCAATAAGCTCTATCAACTGCCATAAGTCCCATATCTGTAAAAATTTCAGGAGCTCCGTCCCATCAATGCAAAGTTCGATTTTAGATTCCCAATTATCAGGCTTCAGATACAATTGAAACAAAAAAAAAAATCAAGTGGAGTAAATTGAGCATGAAAATCTCAACTATTAATGTTCAGTAACATTTTCACTTAAAATTGAAAATAAGCTTTAAATTTGAGAAAATGTGATTATTCAATTGCAAATTATTGTTGATTCTATTAAATCATTCACTATGTAGAGATAGCAGACATCATGTGTGTCTCCAGCGTTATTGCCCTGTCACCAGCTGGCTCAAATCTTTGAATTGTAGACTCGAGATGCGCGGGAATAGTTTCAGGTGATCAATTTTCATAACGGCAAGGAAAGTTGTGTGAGTGCGCCACACCAGATTTTTAATTGTGCGTCGACGTATATACAAGGTTCTTGGAAATTTTGCATTTCAAGGATAATTTAAAAGGAGCCACCTTCATACGCCAATATTAGAGTAAAAATCATTGAATTATTCATCATAAATCAGCTGTCTAGTGGACTATAAAGCTGCGTACACATTTTCGCGCTTCCAACGCGCACCGAGCACGCTCCTCCCTCGTACCACCATCGAACCACGGTCGCTCCTCCCACGCACCCATCATGAACGTTATGGAAGATGTTAGATCTTCTCGCGTTCCCCGGTCGAACCACTGTTGCTCGCCGGTCGATCATCAATCGCTCTGCTGGAGTGACGTTCGGTTGCGGAGCAGAGCGAAAGTCTGTACGCACCTTAAAGCTGCGTACACACATTCGCGCTTCCAACCCGCACCGAGCACGCTCCTCCCTCGTACCGCCCACGTACCACCATCGAACCACAGTCGCACCGCCCACGCACCCATCATGAACGTTATGGAAGATGTTAGATCTTCTCGCGTTCCCCGGTCGAACCACTGTTGCTTGCCGGTCGATCGTCAATCGCTCTGCTGGAGTGACGTTCGGTTGCGGAGCAGAGCGACAGTCTGTACGCACCTTATTACTACCCGTTCAAAAACATCGAACATCTTGAAAATGTATCCAAATTTGTAGACAGTTGCAGCCAGACCTGATAACAGCGCTCACACTCACATTCCGGGACGACACGTCACGGTACGATAGGACAGGAAGCTCTATGTTTATTTAGAATTTTTTCTAGGCATTTTAAATTGATAAATTATTTATCAATTTTTGAGAAAACTAATAGTTTCATAACACTTATAAGCCACGTAATACAGGATTATTACATGCTCAATACAGCCGATAAAATCAGCTGTTCCTGTATTACATGACTTCCAAGTTTTTATGAAACAAGGGACTGGCTCATGACAATCTAGAAGACACTTAATACAGGAACCGCTGATTTTAACGCCTATATTGAGCATTTAATAGGAGTTATGATTCTCCTGTAATTTTATAGAAAGTAAACATTTATTTATGACTTATGTTTTATGAAACAGGCTCCTGAAATAATTATGTATACTTTTGCTCTACCTGTATTTTGAGCAGATCAGAATCTCAAACTCTCTCAAGGGACTCCCAACCAACAAAAATCCGTACGAATTTTCAAAGTATAATCAAATAAGTAATATCTCAAAGTATTGCAAATTAGTAGGTACTGTATTTTGCTGGGGTTTCCGCCAGTTTGAAGTAAATTTGTATAAACTGGATAGAAATGTTGACTTTCTATAAAATGGTAAAAGAACCGAGGCAGGAAAAACCCTGTTATGGCTTTTCAATAGTACTAGTAGTTCTGTGAACAGTAGACCTCACGCAGTATTCTCATCCACAAGTACCTGACGTCAACTGTTTTAAATGTTAACAAAATCAGTTCACATTTGAATTTGTATTCCATAATTTATTAATATTTATGTTAATTTAAACAATGAATAGAATATATTTCTATTCAGAATTTATATAATATTCATCCAGTTCCGTGATAATCTTTCCATCTAATGAAAATTTATTTTTTTCAATCAAAAATATTATAATTTCTTCAGCATTATTTAGTTCATTTGATTATTTTTAATCACCTATTAAATTAGGTTTTTCGAATGTGAGAATATTGATACTGATGGACACGCATAATAATATACCATGACTGCAGAACAAAATATTGAAACCAAAGACCTTAAAGCTGCGATTAGACCAAATTTATTAACAAATTGTTAATTGTTAACTCAATCCTTATAGATTATAATATAATATTATTAGATTGAACATAACTTATCATACACATGATGAACATGTGTGTTTGTCAACTTGCGTTCAATCTAATAGAATCTATAGGTAAGGATTAAGTTTTTAACATTTTGTTAATAACTTTGTTGTAAACCCAGCTTAATGATCCTCTTCAAGGACTTTGATTGAAACTATAGACCTTATACAAAAACAGTAATAGACTGGCTTCTCCACACATCTGTGTAATCTCTTGTCAGCTGATTTATGATGAATAATTCTATAGTCTGATTTTTACTCTAAATATTGGCGTATGAAGGAGGCTCCTTTTTCCTTTTATATTATCCTTGAAATGCAAAATTTCAAAAACCTTGTATATACGTCGACGCGCAATTTAAAAAGGAACATAGGAACATTTTTAACAATTTAAAAAAGGAACAAAAATTGACAGGTACCTGTCAATTTTCATGAAAATCTATTACCACGTTTCGCCGTAAATGCGCAACATATAAACATTTAAACATTAAGAGAAATGCCAAACCGTCGACTTGAATCTTAGACCTCACTTCGTTCGGTCAATAACTACTTATAAAGCTGGATTCGCACAGCTCAGAACTCGTGACAGAATAACAGAAAGAATAATTCTCACGAGCTCTAATTCTGAACAAAAATAAATTCTTATCGTGATTAATTTCACGAGAATCAATCAGAGAAGACTTCGTTGCACAAAATCCGGTTGAATTTTAATAGTGATTAATTTCATGAGAACCAATCAGAGAAGCCTTCTTCATCAAAGAAGACGAAGGCTTCTCTGATTGGTTCACGTGAAATTAATCACGATTAAAATTTAACCGGCTTTTTTGCAACTGGGCCCATAACTTATATCTTCTTACTTTATTTGATCTATGCAAAATAAAACTACAGTTTCTCATTACACAATTACATGTATTTCAAACACAAACAATAAATTTGACCCCACAATATAGTTTTTCCAAGTTGGATGATTCCAATATTTGAAATTTAATTTTAAATTTTCATTTTCTCTAAACACGTTGAAACAGTTGAAACTCGGTCTATTGATGAATTGAATCACTTTGGCGTTCAACTATTGAGATTCTATTATGATCCTTGTTGTAACACCGCGGTCTAATGCAGCATTCGACGAGATCTGTAAAAATAAGAATTATTTAAATTAAATGCAAGATTCCACTAATGAATGAGTATCTGAATTCATTAAAATTTATTTATCAATATTTCTTTATATTTGTTTTTTTAGCATAGCTGGAAAATGTGGCTAATGACTCTTGATTATAATTATTATGACTGCATATGGCGATGTTTAAATGAGAAATATTCCATTGTATTTTTAAGGTGCGTACAGACTTTCGTTCCGCTCCAAGACCGAACGTCACTCCAGCAGAGCGATTGATGATCGACCGGCGAGCACAATGGTTCGACGGGGAACGCGAGAAGATCTACCATCTTCCGTAACGTTCATGATCGGTGCGAGTAGAGAGCGGAGGCGGAGCGATTGCTGTGCGATGGTGGTACGTGGGTGGTACGAGGGAGGAGCGTGCTCGGTGCGGGTTGGAAGCACGAGTATGTGTACGCAGCTTTACATTGTTATATTTTTGATCCATAGCATTTGATAAATTTGGCTAAATATCTTTTGTTTTTTCTTGTAATATTGTACTGTTGTTTATGAGAAACAATAAATTCTATTCTATTCTAAAAAAAATCTTCTATAGTGAGGTCCACGTTATAATGACAGTGTTTGTTTAGCAAAGGTATTGCTATCCTTGTCTATCATTCAACAAAGCTGATTGCGCTATCTCTTTCTCGCTTTGCTCTGCTGCCAGATCTAAAAATCTTTAAAAATCTAGTCTTTAAAAAATCTGTCTTTTAAAAATCTAGAATTAAGAATTGATTAACAAAATATTTCATCTTAATTATGAAATGATTGAAAAATATAATTTCTTGCTTACTGAAATATAATTGATTATTTTAAACGAGAATGAACAGTTAATATTACATTAGTAAACCTGTATCAGCTACCGACTATAGAAGACAATGACATGACAGAGGATCGGCAATGTTGTTCTCCTATCTTTCTTCACTGCCATTATAAGTTGGACCTAACTATAGATATTTTCTCTGAACATAAACACCCTATACCATGAGCTATCTTTTATTTATAGTAATATTCTGAATGATTGAATAAATAAAATGTACAAGTTAGTAGTCGCATAATTACCTCTCACAAATTTTATGTAAAGTTATCTTCTCATGCTATCTTTTCTCTACAGTGATTCTGAATCATTGAATAATATTCACAAGATACGGTAATAGATAGTATATTGAGGTACACGTTATAATGGCAGTAGAGAAAGATAGGAGAAAAACGTTTCCGATCCTCTGTTTTGTCAATGCCTTCTATAGACGGTAGCTGATACAGGTTTATTGATGTAATATTAACTGCTCATTCTCGTCCAAAATAATCAATTATATTTCAGTAAGCCAGAAATTATATTTGTCAATAATTTAATAATGAATTTTCATAATTGAGGCTGTGCAAAGGCTAAAAATGAACTTTCTACTCGCGATATTTTTCAAAGTTTTTCGATTCGTATATCATCAAGCTATCAAAATGAAAAAGTTTTCTTCGGAAAACATTTTTTTCCGATCATTACTTTTGGAGATATGAGCGCCAAAAGTTTAAATTTTTGGGACAGAACATTTCAAATTCGGTAAGAGATAAATCCATGAGATTCAGAGGATAGATTCTTCATGGTATTGTTGATCTAGTAAAACAAAAATTTTCTGAAAATATCATTTTTTAAGAAGTTGTTCAATTTAATAAAAATAACTTTTAGTTGAGTTATTTTTGGTAAATTGAATAACTTTTCCAAAAATTGATATTTTCAGAAAATTTTTATTTTACTATATCAACAATACCATGAAGAATCTATCCTATGAATCTCATGGATTTATCTCTTACCGAATTTGAAATGTTCTGTCCCAAAAATTTAAACTTTAGGCGCTCATATCTCAAAAAGTAATGATCGGAAAAATTTTTTTTTCCGAAGAAAACTTTTTCATTTTGATAGCTTGATGATATACGAATCGAAAAACTTTGAAAAATATCGCGAGTAGAACGTTTATTTTTAGCCTTTGCTCAGCCTTAATATGACATATTTTGTTAATTAATGAATAATTCTACATTGTTAAAAGAGAACAGAGCAAACCGAGAAAGAGATAGCGCTATCCGCTTTGTTGAATGATAGACAAGGATAGCAATACCATTGCTAATCAAACACTGCCATTATAACGTGGACCTCACTATAGTAGATAGGCGCATAATTACCTCTCGCAAATTTCATGTGAATTTATGATTCAGTAGCTTGAAGTCTGGGTCCATCCCGAATAGGATCATATCCGGCCGGACATATGGTACCGCTTTCGTTGGTCTTATGCTTATTATTGTCAGCTGTATCAAAGCATTCAGCGTCCTTTACACAATAGCAGCCTGTAAAATAATTATTCAGTCATCAATGATTAAGTTTGTAGAGTGAATATTGATGTGTAACTTATCCATAATTGGAGAGACTTCAAATGTTATGAAAAATCCACTTTTTTAATAAAAATTATTATTCCAAAGGAGCATGAAATAATATTTCAATTCAGTCATCAATTTATTGTTTAAACTTCCAGGTCACTAGAGACTGATAATGGTGTAACCATTGGAACTAGTATCTCAAATTTGTTTCAATAATGGATTTGACAACATCGAGTTGCTTTAATTTAATATAAATCCTATTTACCACAACATCTCCTTCACAACCAAACAGGAAGTGAAAAAGTAAAACTTGAGTTTTGATTACTTTCATACAATCAGGTGCGCCGTTTGGGGGGGGGGGCAGGGGGGTGCCTAGGCCCCCCTCAAGGATCAGATAAATAATGAAAATGATGGTCTATCTACACGAATCCTTAGAGTCTCATAATGATTTAATACTTTTTTTTAACAGCAGTAGTATAATTATTTCTTCTACAGTATCAACAATGTAGCAAAATTGACTTGAAAGTATGGATACGGGTACAGAGTAATAAAGAATATATTATTACTCAGAGAAATATATTTCTCTGTGGTATAGTTTGAATACATAATGGGTACACTTATTTATTAGAGCACAATAAGTGAGTTATTGAATAAATTTCAAAGTGAGAATTAACAAGTAGCAAGATGTCACAGTGAAAGCAAAAGAAAGGGCACAATCAGACAATCAAAAATGTATGTGAAGAGTTGTTGAGAATTATGGGAACAGCTTGATGTATCTTTAGCTCTCTAACTGAAAGTTATTTTCCAATTAGAATATGATCCCCAATTGAATTGTTGAAATTGTCATTATAAAAGAAAAATTTATCTTTTTCCATGATTTTTAAGAAATCTGTTTCAGTGTATTCCTACTTTAGGGCCTCTCTGTAGGATTGTATTTCTAATAAATATTTCATGATTGAATGGAAACTAATAATGTATATGTTTGTATTGATACTTCAACCACATTTGTATAAAAGTAAAAAAAATGAAGCATATAATAACATATTCGAATGTAAAATTTATGGGGAAAACCCAGGTCCCTCTATCCTTTGGGGGTATTCCTCCCCCCCATACCTCTTGGTTTTGCTCCCCCCCCCCTAGCAGTTTGGTGAAATGGCGCCAATGCATACAATTATTATCATAGCCACCTCTAATACATTTATAGAGATTATATACGGTATTTATACATTTGTATAGAATTTATACATTTATAATACATTTATTAGAGATGGCTATGTTATTATTAATTGGTGGAAGTCAGTATTTCAATTTCAATAATTATTGTGTAGTCTGTCTAAAAACTAATTACAAATCAAAATGTATTATTCATTTAATGTTGTAGATTCATAAAGCAGGTAATAAGCCATTAGCATAGAGAAAAATAATAATAATATCGAGTGACCTGGCTGACTCAGGTCTGGTGTCAGTTTTCAGGTCGTAACTGATTAATTTCAGGGCCTCTGACATGACGCTAACGACCGCTTTTTAAGCAGCCGAAACTTGCTTCATGTTCTCTTTCAGCCGAAGCATGAAAAAATATCTGATGGTAAAGGGCGTTTATATTGAAAATGTAATTGTTTACTCAATCCGATATTCCCAGTAGTGATTTTTACTTTCCTTGCCCTATTACCATAGGTAAAAGGAAAGTATTGCTTTCCGAAAAAAATTAAGGTACACCAATTTCTTAATTTCTATACGTTTCAATGTCCCCTGAGTCCAAAAAAGTGGTTTTTGGGTATTGGTCTGTATGTATGTATGTGTGTGTGTGTATGAGTGTATGTGCGTCTGTGTACACGATATCTCATCTCCCAATTAAGGGAATGACTTGAAATTTGGAACTTACACTATAAGGATCCGACACGAACAATTTCGATCAAATGCAATTCAAGATGGCGGCTAAAATGGCGAAAATGTTGTCAAAAACAGGGTTTTTCACGATTTTCTCGAAAATGGTTCCAACGATTTCGATCAAATTCATACCTAAAATAGTCATTGATAAGCTATATAAACTGCCACAAGTCCCATATCTGTAAATATTTCAGGAGCTCCGCCCCATCTATGCAAAGTTTGATTCTAGATTTTCAATTATCAGGTCTCAGATATGATTTAAACGAAAAATTTTGAGTGGAAAAGATTGAGCATGAAAATCTCTTCAATTAATGTCCAGTAACATTTTCACCTAAAATTGAAAATAAGCTTGAAATTTGAGAAAATGTGATTATTCAATTGCAAACTGTTGATTCTATTAAATCATTCACTATGAAGAGATAGCAGATCTCGTGTGTATCCAGCGTTATTGTCCTGTCACCAGCTGGCTCAGATCTTTGAATAGTAGACTTGAGATGCGCGGGAACACTAGCGTCAGGTGATCAATTTTCATAACGGCAAGGAAAGTTGTGAGAGTGCGCCACACCAGATATTTGTGAAGATTTGTGACCATGTAGCCTCTTCTACTGTACCGTTCTTACACTCTCAATAATAATAATAATTATTATTATTTATTTATTGATACATACATATCATTCTCAACTATGAATAATAATAATAATAATAATAAACAGTAATCGGCTTGATTTGACAAAAATCGGCTTTAAATTTGGAACATAAACGACCAATACCATGTTATCTTCTTATGCTACCTTTTCTCCCCTATTCCGTTAGTTTCCTCCCTAATTAAGCTATTCGAGAGATCCCATATCAACCTTAATGTAAGATAAGATTGTTTACTTATGAAGCATATTGATAAAGATGGAAATTATGATGATCAGTGATCCGTGGTCTAGTGGATAGAGTGCTTGCGTAGCAGCATAAAGATCCCGGGTTCAAACCCTCTCAATACCATAAGTTTTTTAACCAGATCACTCCCGTGTTATCGGATGGGCACGTTAAACTGTCGATCCCGGCTAAAGTAGTACAGTCGTAAGGCCCATTGACGGCTTAAATTATATATTCCGGCGGTGGGACCTTCCCGCAAGGGACTCCCCACCAACAAATTTACTTTACTATGATGATCTAATTATTCTGTAGTGATTTACCTGAACAGGCAGTGTCTTCGACGAACTGTCCAGGTGGAAAGAAGCTGAAAACATGTTTTTGATTAAATATCTCAGATAAGACAATGCAAATTGAAGATGATGATTGAGGCTCAACTCACACTTACGCGACTCAGGTCGAGAAGAGACTCGACTCTAGTCGAGAGCATATGTGTTTCCAAATGGTGACAGTCGCGGAGACTAGAGTCGACTGTTCGAGTGTCACCATTTGGAAACACATGCTCTCGACCACGGTATTTAGATGAAAATACTTAATCTTCTTCTATATACCGTGCTCTCGACTAGGGTCGAGTCTCTTCTCGACCTGAGTCGCGTAAGTGTGAGTTGAGCCTAAGACATGTGAATGAAAAAGCACATAGGCTGCTGATTTATGGAAGATGTAGGTAGGCCTATTATAAATTATTTAAAGTTTTCATCATTTAAAGCCTATTTAAAGCTCACTGCAGTATTCCACATTAGATTTCAGTGAGAATTTTAAATAAATTCTTCAGAAGGCTATAGCTTCTTGAGAAATTTATTGAGAAATAAATCTTATTCAAAGATTTCATTTTAAGATATTGAATTTATCTTGAGAAATGTCAAGAGAACTATTGAGCTATATTGAATAGGTGGAAAAGCCATATACTTTCTTCCACATGGTAGAATGGGAAACACAAAAATTATATTTAGCAAATCACTTTGCTACTCATATATAATAAATACTTTGCTATATAATAATATACAAATTTTTATTGAGGAAAGTTAACAAATCAGCCACCAATTGAAAATAATTACACCCAAGTACACCGTAAGAATTAAATGAAGAAGAAGTGAACTAAGTATCAATAAATCTGTGGTTTTTTGACAATTTCTTAGTCTTTTTCATTTAATATGAATAATTACCACAATATCAACTTCTCAACTACACAAAAATTGACACCGTAAGAACACCCAAGTACAGTCCACATTCAATTCAATTATATTCAGAAATAAATACATTAAATAATAAATAATTAGATGTACTATCACCAATATAATATTTGGACAATTTAAGACAAAATTAGGAAATTGAAGAAGTTTTGGGCAATAGGCGCCTGTTTTTTTCTTTTCAGACTATAGTATTGTTTTCTCTAATAAATTAAGGCTGTGCAAAGGCTAAAAATAAACCATCTACTAATTGATGCATTTACGGTATACTAATTTATTTGTATCAATACTAATATTACACTTTTATTTTCTATTTTTACTCTTGTAATTCATTTATCAAGGCTGTGCAAAGGCTAAAAATAAACTTTCTACTGGTGATATTTTTCGATTTGTATACTATCAAGCTATCAAAATGAAATAGTTTTCTCAGGAAAGTTTTTTCCGATCATTACTTTTTGAGATATGAGCGCCTAAAGTTTATAAATTTTGGACAGAACATTTCAAGTTCGGTAAGAGATAAATCCATGAGATTTAGAGAACAGATTCTTCATGGTATTGTTGATCTACGGTAGTAAAATAAAAAGTTTCTAAAAAAATCAATTTTTGAGAAAGTTATTTAATTTACCAAACGTGACCGAGAATGACCCAACTAAAAGTTATTTTTGGTCATTTTTAGTAAATTGAATAACTTTTTCAAAAATTGATATTTACAGAAAATTTTTGTTTTACTAGATCAACAATACCATGAAGAATCTATCCTCTAAATTTCATGAATTTATCTCTTACCGAACTTGAAATGTTCTGTCCTAAAAATTTAAACTTTAGGCGCTCATATCTCAAAAAGTAATGATCGGAAAAATGTTTTCCTGGGAAAACTTTTTCATTTTGATAGCTTGATAGTATACAAATCGAAAAACTTTGAAAAATATCACCAGTAGAAAGTTTATTTTTAGCCTTTGCACAGCCTTCATAAATGAATTACAATAGTAAAAATAGAAAATAAAAGTGTAATCTTAGTATTGATATAAATAAATTAGTATAGGTACCGTAAATGCATCAATTATTATAGAAATCATTCCTTATACTTTTTTATCTAAACACAACTATAGTTTCAGCACTCATGATATTTTCCAAGTGTCAAAGTTATAAATGAATGTCTCCTTGCTTGGACGGTAAGTCCCTGTGCAATGATGAGGAAAGTAATGAGATCTTACCTATTGCCATAAATAGTCTCCGCACACATTTTAGCTCGTGGGCTGGAATAGGCTGGTTTTTTCTGCCAGGGAAAAACCTCTTTCTTCGGAGGCTCGAATGGTTTAAAGCTCAGTTTTTGTGTTGTCTCTCCACACATCTTATTATCAGATTTCCGGTATCTGCAAGTATTTATTTATTTATTCATTGATAAACAAAACACAATTCATTAAAATGATTGGGAAGGACCAACAGGCACAGCCCAAAACTGTTCCTTCCCCGAATTTCGATTCATTCACTAGTCCAAAAATTATGTATTCATATTTCTGATAATATTAGAACTCCACTACAATATTATTAACAACTTAAACTAACATTTGATTCTGATATACCATGTTTATTTGTAATATTTAATACGGTTGCTTAAAGAGGGATGCAACAATATTATTTAGAATATGATATTTTATGTAAATATTCATTATTTTATGTTTGTAAGTACCTATGAATTGTATATTAATTTTTTGTTGACATTAATAAATTGAATTGAATTGAATTGAATTGAATTGTATTGATGAAATTTACACTTCAGCGAGGTCAATGGCAGTGGAGAAAGATAGGAGAACAGCGATGTCGATTCTCTGCCTTACCACTGCCTTTTATAGAGGATACTGATACCGGTATATCTGATGTAATAATTGTTTGAAATTATCAATTATTTTTTATTCGTCAAGAATTTTTTTTTCAATTATTAAATTATGAATTTCTACAATATTGAGATTGAATTTATGTTTTGTTAATTTATTACATTTCTACCTTGTTGAAAAACAATCTGGCAACGGTGAAGAGCTACAAAAGCGCCATCTGCTTTGTCAGCAAAACCAATATTGATCAAATACTTCGATTATAACGTAGATAGTCTCACAATAGGAGAATATATGTCGTGGCATTTCTCCATATTAGGGTAGAATTAAAAAGATGTCAGTTCTACATAATTTATTTAAGCCAAATTATAATTATTTCAATGCACTCAAGGCATTAATGGTATTTTTTGGTTTGAATCTAATGAGTCTAATAACTTGAGTGCATTGAAACATATAGCTTCGCTTGAATAGATTATGTGGAACAGACAATATCGCTTTCATTTTACTTTAATATTGTTGTTTAAGTGCGGTACCTAACTACTATAACTGGCTCGAAATTGAACTGGCTCATCCAGAATATACTAAGAATAATTCTATTACAGACAAGATTTATATTCCTGAGTAAATCCGAGTAATTTCTGAATACACAATAACTTACTTTTTAGAATTGCAAATATCAGGAAATTGTGATAAATTGAATAAAAATATGTTTGGATCTTCAACCTGTAACCAATAGTATATTATCATAGAGAAACAATAGCGTAAGTAGATATCCCATGGTATAGGGAATTTATGTCGCAACTTTTACTGTTATCTCAAGCCGATTACTGTCGATTATTGTCAATTTTTACTGTTTTGTTGGGGTGAGAGTGTATGAACGGCACAATTTGAGAGACTACCAGCGTCACACAGCTGCATGGGAAAGAACTACGTGAACTATCGGCTTGGGATAACAGTAGAAGTTGCGACATAAACGCCCTATACCATGGGATATCTACTTACGCTATCGTTTCTCTATGATATTATATTGTTAGTCGACTTCGTTCAATAATATCATAGAGAAACAATAGCGTAAGTAGATATCCCATGGTATAGAGCCGATAGTCCACGTAGTTCTTTCCCGTGAAGCTGTGTGACGCTGGTAGTCTCTCATATTGAGCCGGTCATACACTCTCACCCCAACAAAACAGTAAAAATCGACAGTAATCGGCTTGAGATAACAGTAAAAGTTGCAACCTAAACGCCCTATACCATGGGATATCTACTTACGCTATCGTTTCTCTATGATATTATATTGTTAGTCGACTTCGTTCAATAATATCATAGAGAAACAATAGCGTAAGTAGATATCCCATGGTATAGAGCCGATAGTCCACGTAGTTCTTTCCCGTGAAGCTGTGTGACGCTGGTAGTCTCTCATACTGAGCCGGTCATACACTCTCACCCCAACAAAACAGTAAAAATCGACAATAATCGGCTTGAGATAACAGTAAAAGTTGCTACCTAAACGCCCTATACCATGGGATATCTACTTATTCTATTGTTTCTCTATGATAATATTTACTTGATATTATAGGTATTACACTTGACGGGTTGAGTTCAGATACAAATATTTATTTCAGAAAAAATATCACCAACCTGGCATCTGGTTTGAAAGGTACCGCTGACTCGTGCTCCCTTGGCCATAAATACGACAAGCTATTGGTTGTTCGAGCTGAAAATAAAATCAAATTGAAATGGAAATCAATAAAGTGACAATATTTCATCAAGTTTTAACACTAAAATGATGGCTTGCAGCAGACTACAATAGTTATTGTAAAAAATATGAATGTTATATAGACTACTAACTGACTGTGAAAATTGTAGCAACTTTGTAAAAAGAATAACACCTTTGATGAGAGAATGATACGTTGATGATAACTAATAATTTATCAAGATTATTCCAAATTTGTCAAATGAATTGTTTTGAATAGTAACTATTGCAACAAGAGTTATTGTGAAGAATATGAATGTTATTATAAATACGGTACTCAATGACTGTGAAAATTGTAGCAACTTTGTAAAAAGAATAACACCTTTGATGAGAGAATGATACGTTGATGATAACTAATAATTTATCAAGATTATTCCAAATTTGTCAAATGAATTGTTTTGAATAGTAACTATTGCAACAAGAGTTATTGTGAAGAATATGAATGTTATTATAAATACGGTACTCAATGACTGTGAAAATTGTAGCAGCTTTGTAAAAATAATAAAACCTTTAATGAGAGAATGATACGTTGATGATAACTAATAATTTATCAAGATTATTCCAAATTTGTCAAATAAATTGTTTTGAAAACTTGTAAGCAGTTTATTTACAATTATTAATTTAGCATTTCAGATACAGTGGACCTACACTAAGCCAGTTCAGCTTGTCGAAATTCACCTTACAATTTCTTGTCAAGCAAAATCAAGTTTTCAAAAGAGATATGAAACTGCATACTAGTATGTCATTGTAAGTGAAAATGATTATGTAAATAAGTTATTGAATAGAAAGTAAATTCGTATGATTTTTTGTTGGTGGGGGTCCCTTGTGGTCTCACTTCGCCTTAATATATATCATTTTAGCCGTTAATGGGCCTCACGACTGTCATACTGTGGGCATACAAGGAAAATCCATCAAGTCCATAAAAGTAGATTTTTCAGGAAATCAAGTTCTAATTTTCAACATCAGTCATAATTTCCTTATAGTGATTTCTCACAAAATAATCTCATATTGCAAGAAATTAAATATTGAATGAAAAAGACTAAGAAATTGTCAAAAACCACAGATTTATTGATACTTAAAAAGACCGGCTTCGGTTATTACACTATTGTCAATCTCTGATAAACTAAAACTAAATACAAAAGCAGCAGAAACCGGTCTTTCTAAGTATCAATAAATCTGTGGTTTTTGACAATTTCTTAGTCTTTTTCATTCAATATGAATAATTACCACAATATCAACTTCTCAACTACACAAAAAGTGAAATTAAATATTCTCCATTTGTTTGATAATTATTGAACATCCATAGTTTATAGAATTAATTAAAGAATAATGATAAATCAAAGTTTGGAAAAACTGGATTTAGTGCATTTTCCTTTTACGCCCACGGTACTTCAGCCGGGGCCGACAGTTTAACGTGGCCATAACATATCAGATAACACAAGAAAGATCTGGCTGAACTGTTGTTCGAGAAGTGATTGAGTGAATTTATATTACTACTTACAAATTACAAATAAAATCACAAATGACAGGTATATTTTGTTGGTTGAGGAAATGTATCAGGGACTGTATTCCCGGGCTGACAAATAATTTTTGTATAATAGCGCTCATCGAATTTCCATCAAGCTGTTCACCCTGTTGTCAATATTTGCAGTAGCAGAAGTCTTCGGGGTGATTTACAGTATTTAATTGGGTTTTTCGTTTGATAATAATTAAATGTATCAGGGTTAGTATTCTATATCCTTACTTTCCATGGGTTTCGTGGACAATCCGAGACATCCAGGCTGTTTCACTTTGTCAACTACATCAATGGGTTTAGGCATGTAGTCATGTCGGTTTGTGGTCATATCCTGGAGAGGTCCTTCCCCCATCAGGCAGTGATCTCTAGGGTAGATCTTCGGCTGGCGGTGGTATCCTTTCCACTCTCCGTAGCTCATCTGTAACACAAGTTTTTCGAATAATTTACGTCATAAACCATAAATACATGGTGATAGAATGATATCATAGTATCCCCTATACAGAAACTATAGTTCCTTACAGTTGTGTTGTGAGTAAAAAGTAAATTCGTATGGCTTTTGTTGGTGGGGAGTCCCTTGCGGGAAGGTCCCACCGCCTGAATATATAATTTAAGCCGTCAATGGGCCTTACGACTGTCATACTTCAGCCGGGACCGACAGTTTAACGTGCCCATCCGATAGCACGGGTGTGTTGTGAGTGATGTTGTGGTACGTTTCCATAATGAAAACACAAATTTAAATTGTCAACCACTTTTTATTATTATAAATTATTATAATAGCCTATATACAGAACCAGATTTCGTGGCTTTACCAGCCACATCTTCAGCTGTTTGTTTACAAACAACTAAAGTTCCAAATGGGCCGCTATATGGGGCTTGTAGAGCTGTGGTTCAATTACTGTTTTAGGTGAGAAATCCTGATATAAATAATTATAGAGTGAATTATAAGTGATAGAAAATTGTTATATTTTTAATTCATAATAGAACACTAGAATATTGTCTAAGAATATCAAGAATGTTTTGAAAAGTTACAAACATGTTATAACACTTTTATATTTTTAATTCATAATAAAACACTAGAATATTGTCTAAAAATATCACTAATTCATTAAAAAGTTACAAACATGTTTCAACACTTATGGTGTCATCTTCAATTGAAAAATTTCAAGTTTTCCAATTCCAATTCCAATTTCAATTTATTAAAAACACACAAAACAAGACAAAACAAAATTACAAAGATTTACGAAACAAATAAAACACAATAAAATGTTACAAATATAAAAAACCATGGGCTTAGTGTTTGGGTGTGTTGGAGAAGAGAAAAAAAAGAGAGGAAGATACCTAGCCAACTATGGTTTCCCATGTAATAGGCAGGCAAAAAAGAGAAGTAATGAGGAAAAAAGGAAGGGAGAAATGGGGGGAAGGAAGAGAACAGAGGAATAGGTACTCAAAATAAAGGTAAGCGAGTCCACTGAAAAATGAAAAAACTAATGAAAAAAAAATGCTGGAGCAGAAATCTCGAGTCATATATCTAAATGGAAGAAGAAATTACTGTATGTCCAGTTTTTTATATCCAGTTTAATTTTTCCGCTGATCTTATTGTCCAGCATGAGAAAGTGATTTGGAATGAGGTTTATTATTTTAGTACCTATGTAAATTAATTGCCTCCTTATACATTCAATATTAGTGTTATAGGATACATATTTGTTAGCAGTGGCCCTTAGATTATAATAATTAAGAGTAGAGTTTATTGTGAGAGGAAAATCGGATCTATATTTTATTAAGTACTCAATTACGGTTTTTATGTATAATTGACGTATAGTCATGACCTCAAAATCACTAAAAACCATATCCGTTGGATAGAGCCTGGGTTTGCTTAATATAGTTTTAATTATCAGTTTTTGTGCTACAAATAATTCAGCAATATGACAGTTGAAACAGCCTCCCCAAACAACTATGCCATACTGCAGAATTGACTTGACTAGAGCATGATACATCATTTCAGTTTTGAATTATCACACTGCAGATGACATCATAGATGTTTAAACATGTTTGTAACTTTTTAATAAATCCGTGATATTTTTAGAAATATTTTAGTGTTTTATTACTGTATTTCAATATCAAAGCCTTAGGTTTTGTTAGAACAAGAGTTCAGAGTTTCAAATTTTGAATCACATTTAGTAAAACCATAGAGCAAAGATGGGTATGGTAGCTTAAGAAGATATCCCATGGCATAGGTCTTTCATGTTTCAAATTTGAAGCCGATTTCTTGATAACTGAAGCCGATTATTTGCCTTAGGTTTTGTTAGAACAAGAGCTCAGAGTTTCAAATTTTAAAACACATTTGTTTAGTAAACTCATAGAGAAAAGATGGCTACGGTAGCTTAAGAAGATATCCCATGGCATAGGTCTTTCATGTTTCAAATTTGAAGCCGATTTCTAGATAACTAAAGCCGATTATTGTCGACTGTTGTCTTTTAATACTGTTTTGTTGGAGTGAGAGTGCAATCCAGTAAAACCGAAGAGAAAAGATAGGTAACTTAAGAATATATCCCACCAGCGGATCGTTTATATGTTCCAAATTTGAAACAGTTTTTTATCAAATCAAGCCGATTATTGTCGACTGCTGTCTATTATTACTGTTTTGATGGGTGATAGTGCAATTCAGTAAAACCCTGGAGAAAATATAAATAAAGAAGATATCCCATGGCATAGGTCGTTTATGTTCCAAATTTAAAACCGATTTCTTGTTAACTCAAGTCGACTACTTTCTATTATTACTGTTTTGTTGGGGTGAGAGTGAAAACACAGTTTATGAAGAACAGTATATGAGAGACTTCCAGCATCAAATAGCTTCACGAAAAAGAACTAATACAATTAAAGGATGAGTTAAAATTGAAATTTAGAATATAAATGCCCCATACCATAGGATATCTTCTTGTGCTAATTTTCTTTATGGTAAAACGTACATGGATTAATGATTTGTATGTCAAAGGCTACCTATATTCATATTTTCTTACAAGGAAAGACTTTCCATTTTTATTAAATTATTTCCTTTGAAAATATTGTACGGTATTTGACCGAGCGAAGTAAGGTCTAAGATTCAAGTCGAAAGTTTGGCATTTCTCTTAATGTTTAAATGTTTATTATGTTGCGCATTTACGGCGAAACGCGGTAATAGATTTTCATGAAATTTGACAGGTATGTTCCTTTTTAAATTGCGCGTCGACGTATATAAAGGGTTTTTGAAAATTTTGCATTTCAATGATAATATAAAAGGAAAAAGGAGTTTCCTTCATACGCTAATATTACCGTAAAAATCAGACTATAGAATTATTCATCATAAATCAGCTGTCTTGTGGACTATAATAATACTACCCGTTCAAAAACATCAAACATCTTGAAAATGTATCTTTCCATCAACGTTAGTAGACAGTTGACTATAATACTACCCGTTCAAAAACATCGAACTTCTTGGAAATTGTATCTTTCCATCAACGTTGTAGACAGTTGCAGCCAGACCTGATAACAGCGCTCACACTCACATTCCGGGACGACACGCCACGGTACGATAGGACAGAGAGCTCTTTGTTTATTTAGGATTTTTTCTAGGCATTTTGAATTGATAAATTATTTATTAATTTTTGAGAAAACATAACAGGTCAATGTAACTTACTGGGCGTGAGGTCTAATGTTCACAGAAATACTAGTAATAATTGATAAGTATAATTATATATATATTTAAAAATATGTAATATTATTTTACATACATATTATTCTACAGTATATAATTGTACATGACAAAATAAGTAAATTTTGAAGATCTTACCTTGTTTGTAGTGTCAGAGCTGAAGTCTCCAGCTGTAACAATGCTACCTTTCGGAAGACATGGCTTTCCTTTGCTACTCCGGATAGCATTCGGATCAAATTTCATAAACGAATTTTTATAAATTGTGTCATTAGATACTGGTGTCGTATTGCCTGCATACACCTGTAACATCAAGTTAATTAGTTATTTATTTATTTGTAAAAATAATTCACTTAAATGGGCTACTTCTTCACAAGTTAATAAAAACAATATGAAAACTTGTAGTAGCCTTTATTTAAAAAAAAACAACTTTAAAATAGTTTAACAACTAGTTTCGGTGATCACACCATCGTCGTTTATAAACTGATCACCGGCACTAGTTGTTAAACTATTTAAAGTTTTTTTTTTTTAAATAAAGGATGCTTTAAGATTTTTATATTGTTTTATCTATTTAGTTATTTATGTATTTATGAAAATACTTCACTTGAATGGGCTACTTCTTTACAAATTGATAAAAACAATATGAAAACTTGTAGCACCCTTTATTATTTAAAATATTACAACTTGATATTTTATTACTATTACATTTTGTAAAACTTCAAAGTGAAAAAACACTCACATTCTCTGATGTTTTATATTTGTAATATTTTATATAATAAAGGGTCCTACGGTACAAGTTTTCATATTTTTATTTATTTTATTTTTTATTTACCGTATTTATTTATATTTTTTACAGTGAAGTACTGATTGGGAAAGAAAAACTAAGGATACTTCTTGTACTATTTCTTTCCAAAATTTAGATAACACTTTAAAAGTCCAAAATCGTTGTTATGATTTCACTTTACTAAAATTTAGTCCATTTTCACTCAAAAAAAAAACGAAAACTGAGATTTTAAATTTTGACGGTTGAAAACAAAATAAAAAAACAAAAATATCACACTCAAATCACCATTGTAAAATTGTTGAGTAATTTTTGTTTTTATTATGTATTTATACTTACACTAAATATATATCACAGATAACTAGGCTACAAAAACTTATATTAAATATTGTTTCAGTGCATTAAATATTGAATGAAGTGCATTTTTCACTTCACAACTGTTTTTAGTTTTAGTGATAAATAGCTATAAAATAGTCAGTTTAATATTTCCTGAAGTTCATTCATTACAGGAAATAGTCTATAGTGAGTTCCACGTTATAATGGCAGCGGAGAAAGATAGGAGAACAACGTTGCCGATCCTCTGTCTTGTCAATAATGCCTTCTATAGACGGTAGCTGATAAAGGTTTATTGATGAAATATTAACAGTTCATTCTCGTTTATAATAATCAATTTTATTTTATTAAGCTAAAAATTATATTTTTCAATAATTTCATAATGAATTTTTATAACAAAGATTGCTATCTTGTTAATTATGAATTTGTTGTTGGTTATCCATCTTGTTTCCACTATTATTATCACTATTAAATTTTATAAAACTTTAAAGTGAAAAAGCACTCAAATTATTTGATGTGGCGACGTCCGTTTCGTGCTGGTATCGCACATTTTCAAGCCAAAGCCTTGAGGTTTGGCTTGAAAATGTGCGATACCAGCATGAAACGGACGTCGCCACATCTACATTGTTAAAAGACGATCTGACAACAGAGCAAAGCAAGAAAGAGATAGCGCTATCCGCTTTGTTGAATGATTGACAAGGATGGCAATACTATTGCTAATCAAACACTGCCATTATAACGTGGACCTCACTATAATACCTAGATTATTCATGGATACTTTCTAGCTAGTACTAGAAAGTTTGTATTGAATAATAAGAATAATTTTCTAACTCACCAATTTTGGTTTGAATGAGGCGGGAATATCAGGTTGAAGGTATCTCACTCCTTTCTGAAATTATAGAGAATTTATATAAAGTTTTATCATTGAAATGACGACTTGCATACTATAATAATTGAGGCAAATATAAATATTGACTCACTGACTGGAGCATGCTTTCGAATAGCATGGGATTCATTGTCAACAAATTTATATTATTGAAACATAGAAAGAATAAAATTTATAATATTATTATCATAAAATCAATTTGTTATGGTGGTGTTTATATTCTCCTGTCAAATTAATGGATAAGATCTTTCTTATAGCAATTTGAATTGTGAAAAATTTGGATTGTGAAGGTAATTTTCATAATATAGCCTACTATCAAGAACATCGTCAATTTTGGTTCTCAAAAATACCTGAAGAAGAATATTTTTTATTTTGTATTAAAAAAAATATATCTTATTATATTAATAATCATTAGACAATAATCCCATTATTACCAGAGACAAACAAATAGTTATCGCTCATCCTTCCTCTATGTTATTACATATCAGTCAAGAACAATAATTCTCTATAAATTATTAATTTGATTATTTTTTTCAACTCAAAGTTGTGGTTGACAGTTTTACTATTTTTTGATATATAAATTTCTGTAAAGAATATTATTTTACAGGATCATTGTACGATAGGAATAGTGCAGTATTAGTAGGAATACATTTTCTTGAAATCCATTCAAATTCGATTTGTGTATTTAGAATAACAAAACTATTAAAAAAACGTTTATTTGAAATTTATTCTTAAAACCTGAAGATGATGTGAAACATCGAAACTAGTTGTTTTAATTTGCGTTTTTAATATGTTATTTTATATTTAAAACTTTTCAAAAAAGGGTACCTACTATGATGTTATTCTATAAATAAATAGGAATGAATTTATTTTGGAGAATTTTTGATATGTTTGAACAAAAATCCAAATTGAATGCTAATGAAATCAATCTATTATTTATTCTCATATCTGTTGATGAGAATTATACAATAGTTCAATTCTAATTTAATAACATTGTTAATAAAATATTATGAGACTTGGATGTAAATTTATTAATTTATTTTTATTGATGTCGAATTATATATTTAACCATTGAAAGATACAGATATTACAAACAGGCTCATGTTAGATCTCAAATAATTTAATTATAATGTTTCCCTTTTTTTTGTTTTGTTTATCAGAGATTGGCAATGATGTAATAACCGAAACCGGTATTTCTAAGTATCAATGAATCTGTGGTTTTTTGACAATTTCTTAGTCTTTTTTATTTATTTTGATTAATTGTAATATGCATTTTTTTCATTAACCGTTGAGACATAATTATTTAATCCTTTACTTCTATCTTATCAAGACCACTACACAATTTTAAAGGATCAATTACTTGTTCTTATTCAATGAAAACTCTATCAATAAACACACAAGCTTAAATCAACTGAAAAATTAAAACCTTCATCAGTCTACAGTACAATATTTCTTATTAGATCTCCTCACAACACGCAAATAACAACAAAAGCTTCCGGTATAAAATAAAACAATCGTAAGTTTTAGTTTCCTCTGCTTCAGGTTACACAACTTAAAAGAAACATTCGACGCCACTAACTGTAGCTGACGTTCCAGCAAATTGAATGGATCAAACATCCCCCTAACAACCAATAAATTCTATTCTATGAAGTGGGGAGGTGTGAGCTGACACCTCAAATTCCAAAAAAAATTGGTCGGCTAGACTTCATTGCTAGGAGAGAATCAATAAATCAGTCAAAAGCTAAAAATACACAACACGTACCTTCACTCCACATTTATCCCCGGAGTCACATGAGCATTCACATTTACCTCCTGGATTGTAAATCCATTTCTGGAAGTAAAAATTCAGTATTTTACTGATGTTTTTAAAACAATTTAGTGGCAAAATAAGGTTACAGATAATACAGTAATGTAAACTTGTGAAAATTCAGTATTTTACTGATGTTTTTAAAACAATTTAGTGGCAAAATTGGGTTGAAAACTATACAATAATGTAATCATCTGAAACTAACAAATAAAGCTCAAAGTCCAGGTTGCAAAAAAGTCTGTTAAATCTCAATTGTGATTGTATATTGACAATGCCTGTACAATATTTTATATAGAGTAATGTGTCTCAAGCAATAAATGCAATTATGTATATTGACAATGCCTGTACAATATTTTATATAGAGTAATGTGTCTCAAGCAATAAATGCAATTATGTATATTGACAATGCCTGTACAATATTTTATATAGAGTAATGTGTCTCAAGCAATAAATTCAATTAGAATTTGAATACGGTAATAAACTGTCACAAAAATCAATCAGAGAAGCCTTCTTTCTAAAAAGCCTTCTCTGATTTGGTTCTCATGGAATTCAATTATTATCAAAATACAACCGGCTTCTGTGCAACTGGGTCTAAAACTTTTGAAAGTAAAACTAAATAAGTTTTTTCAAATTTTCAATATTTTAGTCTACATTGTTATTTTCAGAGATTGAATTGACATTGAAATAATCACTGTATCTTTAGATTATGACAAAAAACTCTATTTGAGGTCCAAGCATGAATTAATAAAATATATCTATTGATTTATCTATACCATACACTTACTTTTTTGGGAGGTTTATCAACCTCCGCTATTACTTCCATGTTACAGACAATAATTTATCCTGCACATATAAAGACCCATTACATTTTTGTTTCATTCAATCTTATCTGAAACAAAATAAAGTTTGTTATTAAAATGGTTTATTTAAATTGCTCGTCATTCACTATTAAAACCATGAGGGTAGGCCTACTGTATGAAATATTTTGTGATATTTTACAAAAAAAAAAAACTGTGAGTCTGAGTCTACAATATTTACTGCCAATATTATGGGCCTGCAATGATTTTTTTACGTTTATTTTATTTTGTAAGCACTTAATTTGTTCAATTACAATAACAAATATAAAAGTTTTAGAAATATGGAATACGGTAATAAAATGTCTAATAATAAGAGAAAAAAGTACCAAGTAATATATTATTAGAATACCCTATTCCACCCTCTAATTGCGAAGTATTGCTACAACGCGGACTAGCTACAGTCGGATATGGGTCGGGGTCAGTAGCCGTACTGACTGGTGGAGACACCGGACCTACGCTTCTCCCCCTATCCTGATTCTTTACCCTCTGCTTCTTTCGCGAGATTTTTACTTTCAGAGGATGAGTGTTTGCCCGTGCCGTTACTGGCCGATTCGGCCCTCGGCCTTTGGAATACAGGGTGGGTGTTAAAAGAGATTAAGATAACCCTATACAAGGAGACGGATCTGACTATCAGATCCCTACCAATAATTCTATTTATAAAGGTAGTACGCAATCTGAACCATCTGCGAATTGACGGCAAGCAAGCTGTACCTGCAAGCCCGGGATGGGGTTTTTCTATGGGGTTTAAGGTGAGAGCTATGGGGTAAAGGTATGACGGAACTATGGAGTTATTAGTGGTGTTCGAGATATAGATAAACAGGGTACGGTTTAGGGTATAAGCTATAGAGAATAGGGTACAGGGTCTGAGGTATAGGGTATACGGTACAGAGAATACGGTATATTGAGGTTGAGTGGTAGAGAGGACTTAAAAGTCCTAACTCCGCCTAATAAAGAATTTTTTAATTTAATTTCATTTTTTTCAGAATCAATAATAAAATTATTATTCTCTACAGCAAATAAATATCTGCTCAATAATCCGCTAAACACAGTATACCTATTCCAATTGTATGGTGATTAAAGTTTAGAGTATAAGGTTTTAGGTGTAGGATTTCTGAATCGCGAGCCTGCAGCTGCGAAAGGATTTTCAGCAATTCTGGAACTGCTAAACAGGATTTCCGCGCTAATCTGGTGACTGCGCGCCGGTTATTAAGGGCCAATCTGTGACTGCCCTTAAGGGTATGGGAATCACTCTCAATCGTCCGAAACGCTTTTAAATTAATAGTCAGTATGTCGACTATTATAAGAGGATAGAAAAGATTTTTCACAGACACAGTCTGTATACTATCGGGAAGGCAACAGTCTGTCGTTGTCAGGATAGGAAAGGATTTTTCCAGGACTTTCCACAAGGAAAATATCGAGTCAGAGACTCCCAATTCAGGAAAAGATTTCAATGGGCTTTTCCAAGTAATTGCCAGTCTAAGGACTACCACAAAATCGATCTCTACGGTCGATCACGGGAAAATTCGTGAATTTCCCACAGGGAAAACCAGCAAATAATATTTGCTATTGAAGAAGACAGGTTTCTAAGAATTTTAGAAAGGATTCGCGGGTCTGAAAACCCGCGACTAGGACGATCTCGAATCTGAAACTGAGATCAGGAAGGATTCTAGAACAGGAAGAAATAAGAGAAAGAAAGAGAAAGGATGTCGCAATCTAGGACTTCGACAAGGAGGAAGTTCTCAAGCTGTACCTGAGAGCTGGAAGGATTTTAGAATAGGAAAAATTAGGAGAAAGAAAGAGAAAGGATGCCGCAGTCTAGAAACTTCGGCGAGGAAGTCCTCAAGCTGTACCTGAGAGCTAGAAGGATTTTAGAATAGGGAAAGTTAAGAGAAAGAAAGAGAAAGGATGCCGCAGTCTAGAAACTTCGGCGAGGAAGTTCTCAAGCTGTACCTGAGAGCTAGAAGGATTTTAGAATAGGGAAAGTTAAGAGAAAAAAAGAGAAAGGATGCCACAGTCTAGAAACTTCGGCGAGGAAGTCCTCAAGCTGTACCTGAGAGCTAGAAGGATTTTAGAATCTTCCTTCTAGGAATTACAGCAAGTCAGAAACTGCTAAGCAAAGTTAAAATACAGGGCCACTCTATAGTATGAAAACTAAGCAAGGAAAATTTACTAAAAATGATAATAATCTCTCTACAAGCATAAAAATTAATCGAGAAAACTATTCTCAAAAAGGACAGGGATTTTCCCACAAGAATAAAAATTAATTGAGAAAAACTATTCTTAAAAAGGACAAGGATTTCCCTACAAGAATAAAAATTTAATTGAGAAAAATTACTCTTTAAAGTGAAGGCCAGCTTACTACAGAGAAGGAAGAATATACGGACTACCAGTCCTGACATACAACATAGAAGCAAAGCACATAGAAATCCATGTATAGAGTATATTGTTGACTCAGGTAATCAAGTTAAATATAAAAATGATCAGAATTACGACAATTTTAATACTATTATTTTCCATTGGAACGTTCAAAGCATCAGAAATAAGCTTGACTCTGTTGAATATCAACTTAAAGACTTGAATGTGGACATTGCTTGTATAGTTGAAACATGGTTGGAGTCAGAGGAGGTTGACTTGTATGGAATTAATGGCTTTACAATTGGGAATGCTTATTGTAGGGTCACCAGGAAACATGGGGGGTGCCTGATCTATGTGAAAAATGGACTAGATTTTGAAAGGCTTGAAAGCATAAATCAGATGTCAATAGAGATGGTTTTAGAGGCGACAGCTATCCATTTAGTGCATTCAAATACAATAGTTTTAGCTTTATATAGACCAAACTCTGAAAACAATAATTTTAACATATTCCTGGATAGACTAAGTTGTATATTGGAACATGTCTTGAAATATGCCAATAACATAATTTTATGTGCTGATTTCAATTATGATTTTATAAGCAATGACAATAATATTAAGGAATTGAAGGACTTATTTGTTTCTTTTGGATTGACGATGAGTTATAACAATATTACCAGACCTAATTCATCTAATGGGGGAACCTGTATTGACAATATCATCACTACCATCAGTGAAGGTTCTTTTACATGTGGGGTTGAAAAGACATGGTACTCAGATCATTGGGCTCTCACATTTAAAACAAGATTATTTTCAAAACATTCAGGAAGCAATTGCACAGAAACCAAAACTATTCGACACATCAACAGTGACAGTATTATACATTTTCAAAATTTGCTACATAAAATAAATTGGACGGACCTATATAGAGATGGCAATCTAGAACTAAAAACCTCCTTTTTCCTGAGTACACTCAAGAATATTGTGGATTTGACATTTCCATTGAAGACTGTAAAATTAAAGACAACAGCTCCTAAGCCAGGCAAAATCTATAGTGTTGAATTAATGAATATCAATAATATGTGTGATCTGCTCTATGATGTTTATCTTAATACTGGTGATAATGAAATAAAGATTCTGTATAAAATTAGAAAAAAGGAATTCAAAGACATGTTAGTGACTCTAAGGAAGACACAAAATGACAAAAAAATTATTGAATCCAAAAACAAGAGCAGGGCAATTTGGGGTATAATTAAAAAACTGAGTAAATCCAAGTCAATGATTAAAAAAGGCTCACTAAACTCAAATCAGTTCAACAAATTCTTTACAGAAAACATAGATAAAATTGTAGCTGAAGTTGAAAGTAAAAGTTGCAGTCATAGTGCAATGGACTTTTTGAGAGCTGGTTACTGTGCGCCCACGTCCAGATTTGAATTTGAATTGATTGAAACAGATAACATAATTAATATACTCAAGAAAATGAAGGGGAGTAATAGTGCAGACGTCTATGACATTAGTCCTAGGATGCTTAAACTCAGTCTTGATTATATTATAGATCCTCTTACACACTTAGTTAATAGTTCAATCCTTGAAGGTGTTTTTCCACAAAGCTTGAAGATGAATAAAGTTCTGCCCATATATAAAAAAGGCTGTAGATCAGATTATAATAACTTTAGACCTATTAACATAACCACTACTGTTTCAAAAGTACTTGAAAAGGCTCTAAATGATCAAATTGTGGATTACTTCGAAAGAAACAATCTTTTCAACAATTCTCAGTTTGGATATAGGACTGGGAGAAATACGGTTAGAGCTGCAATTGATCTATACAGGGATTGTCTGAATTCTTTGGAAAACAAGAAATTTACTCAGACTAAATTGTTTGACCTGTCAAAAGCATTTGACACTGTATCGCACAAATTGTTGCTAGATAAGCTTGCATTTTATGGCTTCCAGGAAAGATCTTTGAGACTGGTAGAATCTTATTTGGGGGATCGATTCCAGAAGGTTGTTTTTGAGGAATCTGAGTCACAGTATCTACCTGTCTCCCATGGCGTGCCTCAGGGTTCTATTTTAGGGCCTATTTTGTTCATCGTCTATATAAATGATCTACCAACAATTGTAAACCCTCCAGCCAAAAGCTATTTGTTTGCGGATGATCTGTGTGTTTTTCTGAGCTTTCCCACAGTAGTTTCATTGAGTCAAGCTTCCCAGGACTTGGCCGATTCGATCGAAAGCTGGTGTAATTCAAATTTATTATGTGTAAACTCTGATAAAGTTCAGAACTTGACTATCAGTTATAATAGAAGACTGACTATGAATGAGGAGAAAGAGGCAAAGTTTCTGGGCTTCAAACTTGACACTTGCCTTAGTTGGTCCCAGCATATTGACATTGTTGCTAGCAAGCTGAATAAGGGAGTCTTCTTAATTAGAAAACTGAGGTCATATGTCAGTTTGGATGTTTTAAAGGTGATTTATTATGCTCACATCAATTCTCATCTGTCATATGGCACCATACTTTGGGGTTCCAGAGCTTACAGTGGTAGACTTTTTAGAATACAGAGAAAGGCTATCAGACTGATTTGTGGGCTTTCTAAGCGAGCACAGTGTGATGAGCATTTTAAAATTCTGGGAATATTGACTCTACCTTCAATATTTGTTCAACAGAGCCTTATTTATGTTAAGGAGAATTTGGAGAAGTTTGTGGAGCAGGGGGTAGTTCATAGCCATAACACTAGAAATAGGGGTAATTTGACTACTTATCGGTATACCTATTCTAGTACACAAAAACATTTCTATTTTTATCAATAAAATTGTTTAATTCACTTCCTGAAGATCTTAGAAATATGGAGAATGGAACTTTTAAAATTCATATGAAACGTTTCTTAGCAGCTAACCCTTTAAACAAGATTGAAGATTTTTATACATTAGCTAGGAATATTCGGTTATAAGTTGAAAATCAGGTGACATATTAACATAGGGTACTGATAGTGTAACTTACTGATGTAATATATTTTTATTTTGTATCATGTTGTATATATTTGACACTTGTATTGTATCTGATGACCTCAGATATTGCTGCAATAAAGATTCTATTCTATTCTACAATCACCTGAATCGATGTGGATACTGATACGGAGAATAACGAATCGATTCCCACTTCCCGTATTAAACTTAAACGTCGTGAAGCGACAGATTCGAGACTTATAAATCAAGCACTCAAAAAATAATCCACTATAAGAGCCTAGTTAAATTTCCCACTCAACTATTTTGTAGCACAAACTTGAGATCCCTTACAGGTTTCAAAACCAAGGATAACTCGTTCACCCCCAGTGATACGAATTTAGGAAAAATAGCCGACAAGAAAGGAAATCCCACAAGGAAGTTCTAACTTCGAGTTGTCTGGAACTCGTCCTACAATATTCTATATTAACACAAAATAGAATAATTCCCCTAGAAATAACTAGTACCAGGAACGTCGTAAGGAGATGAGGAGATTCGCGACCCGATCTCACGCTCAACCACCAAACAACTGACTCTCTCCCAGGTTTCCCTGAAGCAGCACCGGGTCGCTGAAAATTAGGCGGCCGGGGGAAAAGAGATTGCCGACCAATGGGAGTCTGAAAAGACGATCATGCCACTGGTCGTGACAAGGTTTGACTCAGCTGCTCCTGATGTTAAGGGTGCAGCTAATGATGACGAAGATACTAATTACTACACTAAATTAGGCCGGTAAACAATCTTTCTATTCCAGAAATTTCATGAAGAACGATACTGACCCGACTCGGTAGCCGCTTATCGTTTTGATGATACGGGTGCTGCTAATGCAATACAAGATACGAGAACGCTCAGAGTGGCAAACAAGATCTGGAACTTTCTGGTTAGGATGAATCTGTTGCTGATGATTTATAGGGGTTGACAGCGATGGTGATGATGCATATACACAACTACAAGTCCAACAAAATATATCTGGCAGTCGACCCTATTCTTATTCTAAAAAAAAATAAATTCGCTAAATTTTACACTAGACAACGGCTCTCTATCAGTCACAAAAATTCACTTTGTGACAATATATATATGAACTTATAACTAATAGCTTGGCATTACAAAAATTATTATTTTAATATTTTTCATTAAAAAGCACTTGAAATACGTACGGTTCAAGCATTCAACCAGTTTTAGTATATTCTTAAACTAAGCTCGAAAATAAGAATAAATGTCTTAGAAATATGCCTATTGTTTTCGCAAGATTTTGCAACTTAGATTTGTTTCTTGCATCCCCTCCACCATCTTTAGTCATCTTTTCGCAAACCATCTCTTTTCCAACATTGGCCATACATATTTTTTGGCCTACCTCGCTCAATGGAATTCTTTCCGTATTCATTCGGATATAATGAAAATGCTCTATATAGTAGTGATTTAGTGAAAACAACCTAGTGATGATGAAAACTGAATAAAACGATAGTCGCTTATAAACAAATTATTTTTAAATTATGAAAAACAACCTATGCTAAGCTTAAAAAAGAAACCTAAGTTCTTATAGAAAAGAAGAGTTTTAATGTTTGGTGTTCTAGAATTCTTTTCAACCTGGATTTTATTTGGTGGATTCTAATTTTGTAGTAACCACTTGTAGACTAATGTAGAAAACCATTGTAAATCTGACCCATTCTTTGTCAATCTTGTAATAAGTACCATAGCAAATGAACAACCTATGCTAAAATATTCATAAATTCTACACCCTACCAAAATGTCAAAAACTACTCACCAGATCGCTCAAGTTACTAATTTTGAAGTTAGATTAATCAAATTTTCGGAGATTTTGAAGACATTTAACGACTGAATTTTATAATAAGTTCAATTTCGTAGAATTTTTCTTGAAATAAAATAATGAAATAAACCGGTGCAGGTGTGGAAACCTGGTTTGCAATAGATGTTTGAGTAAATAGAATTCAATCAAATAATTTCCTTCTAATTCAAAAACAGCTGATGATTTGAAAAAATAAGGCTTTTAGATATTTATTTCATTGATGAACGCCCATTCTCTCACCTGAGAAAAATCTATAGATTTACTCTGCAAAACTAGTGTTCACTAATTTCTCAAATAACTTGCAATGAAAAACAACGTAAATCTTGAGTCGTCCTTTCTTTTCTTCAATTTTATAAATTCAAATTCATCACAATCAAAATTTTTAGATCAAATTTTTTATGCTATCTATAATGCTAATGCTAAAGTACTTGGTCATGCAAGCATAAAAGTTTTCAATGGGGAAAATGAAACAGATGATGATCTTTAAATCAATAGTCTTCAAGATTCACAAGAATTAAGTTTTTACTTTCCTTGCCCTATTACCATAGGTAAGGAAAGTATTGCTTTCCGAAAAAATTAAGGTACCCCAATTTCTAAATTTCTATACGTTTCAAGGTCCCCTGAATCCAAAAAAGTGTGTTTTTTTTATTATATTAAAACTGTATTCAACTGCTTATATATGTCTAAAATATAATAGATTGTAGAGCTTTCATTAATATGCGCTATAAAATAAATAATAAATCCAGTCTCGGAATAATTTTGCAAAATGTAATGCTGGAAGTTTCACCTCTGAAAACAGTGTAGACCTGTAGTGTGAGATAATACTGAGGTGGAGCATATATAATTATTGTGACTTGCCTTCTCATTATGCATATGCACTCATAGGCCAATAAAAGAATTAGAAACATCCACACTCAATAACTTCTTTGACCTATATGTAGCCGGAAGACATTGCTGTGTCCGACCTGCAAAAACTGAGCTTCAAATTGAGAATAATTCAAAATCTACTGCACAATGAAACTTATCATTTGAGTTTTTATAGGCCTACTCATCTCAGTGAAGATAAACAATCAAAAATATGGAAGTACTATATTGATATAGCCTGAGAGTTACTTTTTTACTCATGCTTTAATCATTTTGACTGTTCCAGCCATGAAAGATTCCAGCTCCTTTGAGAAAAGAAAGCATATTATGCTCTCCTCTCTATATGATAGAACTATACATTCTTCACAACTCAATCTTTCACTTTTTGCAATAATCTATAGAAATTAGAGATCATTACAATGTCTAGTGTACAGAGTGTACACAAGGCTATTTACCACTCTGTACAGATTATGTAAGGATGGCCTCTCACGATCCTTGCCTTGATCGTGTCATTCTGGAGATTTTCCTGAAAAGTTCCACAATTTTCTTCATCGCCAGGAAAAAAATGCAGTCTTAGTTCTGGGTTGATTACAGAAGAGTATCAACTCCTGCCTTCAGCATTCATGCAATGTGATAAGGCATCTTTTATAATGATAAATGCAACAATAAACTTTTTTGCACTGCAATAACCTATTACAACATCAGGCTGATTCATTCTTGATGCAAGCTTTGCCAGATTTGACCCAAAAGCTGGTACGTGAGAAAATATCAACCACCCTCTGTACTCACTGCATGAGAGATGATGAAACCAGTGGACTTGTGGAACAGTTTGAGACTGTTTCATAATTTAGAATTACAGTCCATCTACAGAGCTACATGAAACGACGACCTGTCTGCTATATAATAAAAATCTGGTGTGGCGCACTCACACAACTTTCCTTGCCGTTATGAGAATTGATCACCTGACGCTAGTGTTCCCGCGCATCACAAGTCTACTATTCAAAGATTTGAGCCAGCTGGTGACAGGGCAATAACGCTGGAGACACACATGAGGTCTGCTATCTCTTCATAGTGAATGATTTAATAGAATCAACAATAATTTGCAATTGAATAATCACATTTTCTCGAATTTAAAGCTTTTTTTCAATTTTAAGTGAAAATGTTACTGAACATTAATTGTAGAGATTTTCATGCTCAATCTACTCCACTTGATTTTTTTTGTTTCAATTGTATCTGAAGCCTGATAATTGGTAATCTATCTGCATTGCTGGGGCGAAGCTCCTGAAATTTTTACAGGTATGGGACTTTTGGCAGTTGATAGAGCTTATTGATGACTATTTTAGGTATGAATTTGATTCGTTGGAGCCGTTTCCGAGAAAATCACGAAAAACCCTGTTTTTGACAACATTTTCGCCATTTTAGCCGCCATCTTGAATTGCATTTGATCGAAATTGTTCCTGTCGGATCCTTATAGTGAAAGGACCTTAAGTTCCAAATTTCAAGTCATTCCGTTAATTGGGAGATGAGATATCGTGTACACAGACGCACATACACTCATACACACACACACACACACACACACCACACACACACACACACACACACACACACACACACACTCACACACACACAGACCAACACCCAAAAATCATGTTTTTGGACTCAGGGGACCTTGAAACGTATAGAAAACTTGAAATTAGGGTACCTTAATTTTTTTTGGAAAGCAATACTTTCCTTACCTATGGTAGTAGGGCAAGGAAAGTAATAACAATAATACCTGTCATGAAACGAAGTCTGTCTTTCAGACTTCCGGTCATGGACTGATTATACTGGATTACTGCACGATCCTGTTAGCTGTCAGCTTCTTTTCATTTTCCCAAAGTCTACAGTGACAAATGCACCCTCTGCAAGCAGACATTATCTTTATCCTTGCAACGTCAATAAAATGTTCAATCAGCGTTTTACATAATAATCCTCTCTTCTTATTTATTGGATCTGTTTAATGCTCTGTAGATAGGAACCTAGATTACTTGGGCACTCTACTATGTGAATATAGATGCTAGAACTTACGAAAGTCAAGCATACCGCGGTATTATAAAATATTCTTATGCATTAAAGTAGTAGAAGTAAAAACAGTCCTTCGTTAATCAAGTACCAGAGAAAGGAATTTAGTGATTAGTTGAGTAATAATTCAAAATATGAATCGATTCTCCATTATTTAATAATAGTAACTTGAAGAATGATCACCAGTATAAAATATATTGATTCTTTTTTATCGCTATACAGAAAGCTTTTCAAGAGAACTTGCCAGAGATAGGGAAAATTGTTAAAATCAGACTTGGAATAATAATGAAATTATTGCAGTAACTTTTTTTTATTTCTAATGAGATATTTGAACCATCATCAATACTCAATAGCTCAAAATAGGTACTCAGACAATCTGTTCTGATTCCATGATTCTATGCACGGCAAGCTGAATTCACCTTGTTTTCAAATTTGGCGGGTGCGTAATGGCGTTTGATACAAAGTTGATATGTATCGTTTCGTTTTGATACTGTATCACACCAATCTATTTTTGTGGTTGATGATCAAATTATTTGATTAATTGATATTATGATATTTTAATTTATCTTGAACCAAGTGAATTTTAAATTACTGAAATTCAGTCACTTTGAACACATAAACATCATTGAAATTCAGTAATAATTTTCAAGCTATATTGATACAGAAGTCATGATACAAGACAAGACAGAGTTGTTTGGGCTTGAGACTTGAAAAGCAGAGGGCAGAGGGCATTGAACCATGAACGTTGAACGCCCGAATTGAAACTTCGGTGCGGAACTTTTTATATTTTTACGGTGTTAATTGGTAAGCTAAAATTAATTTAATTAATTATCTGTATTGTTGATGAAATCACAAGTATTGTCATCATTTTAATGCATTGTTTTTCAAAAAATTAAATTTCAGTAGACGGCTTTCTATTTACAACAGATGCTTCTTTCATGTAAATTTTCAATTTTTTGGGAAATTTAAACCCGTATTTTTATAGTCTTGTCTTAAATCAAATACAATTTTTATGTATCAAACCAAATTTAGAATTTAAAAGAGCTTTGAGAAGTGTTTGATTAAAATTACTGATGCACAAACGTAACCTATTTTGCTTTGTTCACTTCCCTGTTCCTCAGTAAATAAAGCTTACATTTCTTTATCATATTTATAAATGGTTTGAGTAAATACTGATAATAGTTCCAGTTTATTTACACGCATTATAGCCTAGACTTCTAAATAAATTTACTTATTAGTTCGATCATTCAATTTCATATTGAGTTATAGGTTATGTAACCATTTTTTACGTCGGTGATCCAGTTTTGGTTAGTATCAAATTTTGCTGAATTAACATATTGTTTTAATTTTTCTCTTGGATTACCATGTTATATTATTGAAGTTCTAAATATCTGTGATCTAAACTAAAACTTTTTACATTCATTCAAGTTTGAATATTTTTTTATTTGTTGGGTATTTGAAGCAGTGTTTATGTCGGTGTCAGAAATGAATTACCAAATCTTATCAAAACTTATGACTTATCACTATTACAATAGGCCTACTGAATAATAATTGGAAATCACAATACTGAATAATTATTTATTTATTAGGTTAGCACAAACAATACTATGATCAAAAAAGAAAAAAACAGTCTTTTGCCAAAATTTTTTTCAATTTCCTAATTTAGTTCCAAATTGTCCAAATATTATACATAGGCTATGTCCATTTCAATTTTGTACACCATATCACAATTAATTGGAATAATTCCTATTTTATTAATGGTTTATGTTAATTAACATTATTTTATTCTCTCATATCAAAATTCTTATATATGCAATATTAATGACATCCAGTGACCATTAGTTAATAGGCTACGGTACTCAGTTAGCCTAATTCAAATATATAGTTCATGTCAAAGTATAGTGCTCCTCTATGAGCAAATTATATTTGTTTCGTTTGTAAACTTCAATTAAAAAATCACACTAATTAGACAAAAAATTAATAATGGTCCATTTTCATTTGTTTTTGTTTGAACAACTCAGATTAAATGGCTTTCATAGAGTCCTTAAATTTAGCAAAGATGACATTTGCCACCTTATAGAGCAGTGGAAAATTTGTACAAAGGTAGCAGTGATTTGTATACAGGTTTAGGGCCGGTTGCACAAAAGCCGGTTAAATTTTAATCGTGGTTAATTCCACGAGAACCAATCAGCGAAGCTGTCTTTTCAAAAAATCTTTCCTTGTGGAATCAATATGTCTCGTTATGAATTAATTTGTCTCGTTCATTGTTATGAATTTTATTATCAAATAGTATTTTCATGCAATTTCTTTGCGATAAATAGTTTTTAATGTTAGATTGTTTTCCAGTAATTTCCAGAGTAAATTTTGTTTGAGTAATTCCTACCAACTTACTGTTTCTCGAGTGACAACGTCAATACATTTTTTTCTCACCAGGTTGTCACTTAGAAATGGAAAATAAACGACAGAAAAAGTCTTGGACAGAGCTGAAAACGATCGTCAGTGAGTTGAGACAACAGCTGTCTGATCTCTCAGCTGTCATACCAACATTCATTTCATTTCGGTCTCTGGGAGATGGTAGAACGAGAATATTCTTTCTAAGCACCTCCCCGAACAGTTATGAAACGACTTTGCTGTATGCTGATGTGTCCACCTCTGACTCAAAGGTAAGTCACATGATATGCTATGTCAGATTTTATCAAATTTTCAAAAATACCTACACATTTTTCGTTTCCACACGTTGATTGTTGGAGCCGACACCTGTGCAAAGTTCACATTGACCCAGTTCCGATTTTACAAGTTGATTGTTTGCCGTCATTTATCGGAGCCCAGTTCACATTCTTGATCCAGTAGGCTGGCCCAGACTGGTAGGCTTGGCCGCATTGGTCTTGACATCCACACTGCGTGCCCAATCAATCATGGAAATATCCTTCCTGGGACTAGAAACACTCTATGGTGAGGTCTATGTTGTACTAGCAGTGGGGAAAGATATGGAACAGCGTTGAACCAGAAAGATTTAGGACTTGAGTTTGTGCAAAGGCTAAAAATAAACTTTCTACTGGCGATATTTTTCAAAGTTTTTCGATTTATATATCATTAAGCTATCAAAATATTGCTATAATATAGCTATCTCAGAAATTTGAACTTTAGGCGCTCATATCTCAAAAAGTAATGATCGGAAAAAAATTGTTTTCTCAGGAAAAAAAAGAAGAAGGAGGAGAAGAAGAAGAAGAAGAAGGAGGAGAAGGACAGAACATTTCAAATTCGGTAGCCTAATAGATAAATCCATGAGATTTAGAGAATATTTATTTTTTTTAAACATCTTTATTGCCCATAAAAACAAAATACAAAATAAAAACTTACAAAAGAAATATTCTAGATTATGATATTATGCTATTTTACAAATAAATTAAAATTACATGGCACCACCCAGCAAGGGCAAAACCCTGACCGCTGAGTGAGAGTATCAGCTGTTTAGACACTATAAAAATGTACTAATAATCAAAGCTACAAAAATCAAAGTTAACAACAAATTACTAGTAATTATAATATTTGACTGATGTCGAAAAAAAATTTTTGTATCACCCACTTATTTATCTGTTCCATCCTCTGTCTACCCCTATTAGAAAGAGATTCTGACAATGCATTTGGTATGATATTTATTATTTTTGAGCTAAGATACCCCAATTGTCTTCGCACTATTGTCAAATCTGAATAGTTAATATTATAAATGGTATGAGATGTAACTCTCAGGTTATACATAGAAACGTTATTATTCACTGTAAATTCATCCTTCCTCATCCATGCATAGTAGAGAAGTTTCTTTATATAAATTTAACGTACTGTCATCACTTTAAATTCGGCAAATGTTTCACTACTAGAAAAAGCCCTTGGCTTATTAAGAATTGCTTCTATTATCATTTTTTGAAATGTAAAAATTTTATTCATGAAAACTTCATACGCTCCTCCCTATACCACTAACCCATATTGCAGCACCGATTGAACATAGGCAAAGTGAAGGACCCTAAGTAATTTAATGTCTAATATTTTACGGACTTTATAAAAGATAAAGGAAATAAATTTCAAGCGTTTACAAATATATTCTATATGAGGCTCCCACTTAAGGTTACAATCAACCATGATGCCCAGATACTTTATAGATTTTTCATTTTTTAGTTGAAATTCTTCATGGCATTGTAGATCTAGTGAAACAAAAATTTTCTGAAAATATCAATTTTTGATAAAGTTATTCAATTTACCAAAATTAACTCAACAAAAAGTTATTTTTGGTCATTTTTAGTAAATTGAATAACTTTTAAAAAAATTGATATTATCAGAAAAGTTTTGTTTTACTAGATCAGCAATACCACGAAAAATCAATCCTCTAAATCTCATGGATTTATCTCTTAACGAATTTGAAGTGTTCTGTCCCAAAAATTTGAACTTTAGGCGCTCATATCTCAAAAAGTAATGATCGAAAAAAATGTTTTCCTGAGAAAACTTTTTCATTTTGATAGCGTGATGAGTATATTATACAAATCGAAAAATATCATCAGTAGATAGTTCATTTCTAGCCTTTGCACAGCCTTACTATTAGCTGTTGACAAAGCCGTAATGATAAATCTAAAAAGAATAGACTCTGTAAAACATGTATTTTCGCAGCTTGGATTCTCACAGTTTACGGGCAATATGTATCAGATGTGATTATTTATGTTAAGAATTACTCTGTACAAGAACTACGGAATTCTCATCCACAAGTACCTGATTGAAACTAAATACCTTATAAGCAATAGACAGCAAAATACAGCAATAGACTGGCTTCTCCACACATCTGTGTAATCACTTGTCAGCTGATTTATGATGAATAATTTTATACTCTGATTTTTACTCTAATATTGGCGTATGAAGGAGGCTCCTTTTTCCTTTTATATTATCCTTGAAATGCAAAATTTCCAAAAACCTTGTATATACGTCGACGCGCAATTTAAAACGGAACATACCTGTCAAATTTCATGAAAATCTATTACCGCGTTTCGCCGTAAATGCGCAACATATAAATATACAAACATTTAAACATTAAGAGAAATGCCAAACCGTCGACTTGAATATTAGACCTCACTTCGCTCGGTCAACTAGAATTGGGAGGATAACGGAAAGGCACAGGCTAGAATTCTTTAAGAAAAAGACGTACTACATGGGAAGGAATACTTCACAATGCTGCCTTTAGAATTACAGGCAATGGAGAACATAAAAAAATTAAGTATAAAACTCAGGAGTATTTAATATCATTGTCTCTGTACTCATAACAAGAGTTTACAGGTCACACTGTAGGTTTATGACAGCTGCTTATCACTTTTTCCTATTTCGATTGATTGATTGATTGATTGATTGATTGATTGAGTACTTTATTTATGTAGATTACAATATATACTGGCTTATACACTTATATACAATAGCTTACAATACAGCAAAGTTATAGATGAATTTACATAATATAGACTAAGAAAATAACTATTGAACTGTATATGATATGAAAAAGCAATTTGTAATATAATAACTATAGATAATAATCATATTGTTATGCATCTACATAAATTGGCGGAGCTTTGGACATATCAATGTCCATTCTTTGGGAAGAATATTAAAAATATCCTCCCCACTAACTCTCTACCAAAACGTTAATTTCGTTATTTAAACTAAGGATTTATTTATTAATGGAAATATTGTAAAAGTTTTATCAATATGAATATTGAAGAGAAAAAAAACAGAAAATTGATAAAGTAAAATAATTATATAGGTAGATAAGATCAAATAATTGATTAATAAATGAAGTAGGCTGAAAGTAGATCAGGGTAATCAACTTTCAGTAATATACAGCAGTATGCAGTGGATAAGTGAAATAACATGAGCTTATATAATATATATATATACAATTCGTTCTATAACAGGTTTAAAGGTTTGTATTTGTGGGATGGGTGGGGGATGGTTGTCATGTGATCGCTCTAGGGCCGGACAGTTTCAGTCATTTGTTCCAAAAGATGTTTTTTTAAAGTCATGTTGAAGCTCGCTCGGCTCTCGATAGACCTGATAGAAACAGGAAGTGTATTCCATGCACGACAGGCACTGACTAAGAAGGATTTTGTGAAAATAGTAGTTCGATGATTGGGTATCCTTAAAGTACTTTCTCCGTTTCTAGTATGTGAAGCATCTATCCTCCTACCTTCAGAGACAAATTTGAAATCATCTTTAAAATAGTTCGGATTACCGTATTTCAAGATATCTCTAACAAGCTTGACTATTCGAAAAAGCCTCTGATCGGGAAGCTTCAATGTTGAACTAGCAATGTGGGCTGGGGTGATATGATCATGGCGTTGGAGAGAGTAGACGAAACGTAGACAATAATTTTGGCAACGCTGTAGTTTATCATTCAGAGTGACTTGCATATCATTAAGAACAGAATTACAATACATTAAATGTGGGAAGATGAGAGATTGAACCAATAATAATTTAATGTTTCTAGGGAGGATATCGTGCATTTTCTTCAATGCATGCATGGCTGAGAATACCTTTTTACAAGTTTTGTTCACTTGTTCTGACCAGTCAAGAGTATTATTCATAATAATGCCTAAATTTTTAACTGAGCTACAGTAAGGAATGTCATTACCGTCTACACTAATTTTGTGAATCGATTCAAGGTCAATATTGTTTATAAGACGAGAATATCCAATTATAATGGGTTGTGTTTTGATGGGATTAAGCTTAAGGCCATTTTTCTTTGTCCATTCCACTATCGAATTGATATCCTGATTCATTATTCCAACTGTTTCATTAATTTTTGTTATGGGACAGCTTAAATAGATTTGAAGGTCGTCTGCATAAGTATGGAAACTGGAGAATTTGATAATGGAAGAAAGGTCATTAGCATACAAAGTGAAGAGGAGAGGGCCTAAAATTGAACCTTGTGGTACTCCATGCATAACGTTTTTCCAAGTTGACTTTTTGTCACCGACAGATACACATTGTTTCCTACCTAATAGATAGGATTTAAACCAAACTAACGAGTTGTGACTGAAACCAAGAATAGCCAACTTATTCAGAAGGACTGTATGATCAACAGTATCGAATGCTTTAGAAAAATCAAATAGGGTGAGGATGGTGCATTTTCTTTGGTCCATAGCTAACCTTATATCATCAGTGACACGAAGCAGAGCTGTCTCAGTTGAATGGAATTTTCTAAAGCCTGATTGAGAGTTATGAAGCTTACTATTGTTGTCTAGAAATTTTACAACTTGAGCATGAATGAGTCTTTCTAGCACTTTGGACAATGCAGGTAAAATACTGATTGGTCTAAAATCCTCAACTTTATTGGGTGATGGAACTTTATTTAGAGGGCGAACCAGAGCAAACTTCCAGTTTTCAGGGAAAATGCCTTCTTCAAGTGACTTGTTGAAAATGTATGTAATGGTTGGTAAAACAGCAAATAACATCTTCTTGATAAATTTAATAGGAATTTTGTCTACACCCGTAGCATTACTATGAATACGTTGAATTGCTCTGAAAGTGTCTTCTTCTGAGATTGGATGGAAATGAAATTGATCAGTGATTGGTAAATCTAAGTTTGTAACCTGCTCTTCAAGATCATCTATATGATTAGCAATGACAACTTCGTCGCGTTGGTTAGAGTGTGAAACGAAATGGTCATTTATATTATTCAATGGTAAGTCAATTTGTGGATTCGATTTCTGTTTGCCAAGCCCGAATTCTTTTATTCCAGCCAAAGTGATTTAGAGTCTTGTCTATTGTTTGTCATAAACGAATTCAAGTACCTAATCTTTGAGTTCCGTAATTCCTGTTTAACCCTATTTCTAAGGCTCCTATACTCTATCAAACTGTCCAAGTCAAATGTCTTTTTAAATTTTCTATGTGCTTTGTCTCTACGTCCCATCATCTTAAGTATGTCTTCAGTCATCCACGGTACTCGTCGTTTTCTATTAATCCTCCTTGTCACATAAGGTGCATGTTTGTCATACAAAGTCAAAGTCCAATTCTCGAAAGTCTTGACCATGTCATCAACTGAGGGTAATGCTTCAATTTGATGCCATGGAGTCTGAGCCACATCAGTCAGGAAGGCGGCTTCATCAAAGTTTTTGAAGTCTCTATAAGTGATAATTTTCTGTTCTGGCTTGGGTATCTTATGGGAAAGTACACAGTAGATCAAATCATGTCTAGAAATAGCTGGGACTGAGATTTGGCCTGCTTGAACAACCTCATTGGGATCACTGACAATGAGAAGGTCAATGAGTGTGTCTGATTCATTAGTATGATGAGTTGGATCGAGAGGTAAAATAGTCATGTTTAGGCATTGGAAAATTGTAGTCAGTTGAGAGTAGTCAAAGTTACGATTTGTCATGTTCAAGTCGGTGTTCATATCCCCCATAACTAGTATACGGTTATAACAAGGCATAAGAGAAAGCAAGGCACTTTCGAAATCTGTGAAATGACCTATTTTTGGTGGGCGATAACAGATACCAACGAGTAATTTATCAGTACTAGATAAGGATAATTCAAGTAGCATAAACTCTGGTCTGGAACAATACTCTTGTTTAGATGTGATTAAAACTTTTGTTTTGATACCATCTTTCACATAAATTGCTACACCCCCACAAGCTTTATTTAATCTATCATTCCGGAAAAGATTATATCCAGGCAATGCAACAAAATTTGATGAATACTAGGCTTCAAAAATGATTCGGAAATTCCGATTATATTGAAGTCCTGAAAACGGAAGATTGCTCTGAGTTCATCAATGTGGCAACTGAGGGATTGTACGTTAAGGTGAGCAGCCTTGAAAAGTTTTTTGAAAGAGTGGAGCTTATTTGCTAGAAACATACCTGCGTCATTATTACTATTATTGAAATAATCATACCTACTTGAGGGCGAGCGAGCTGACGTGTCAGTGAGAGGCATCATGGAAGCAGCAGACCAATCGTGAACCGACCTCAGAACGACACATGACGGGGGAAATGGGGATGAAACTGATAAAACTTAACCTAAATGAAAAAGTCTCTTGATTCGAGTGCATTCAGTATGCCTTGACAGTTCGGCTCCCTTCACTATTTAAAGCACTAGTTCAAAAATTCACTAAACACAATAAGATGTAGATGTGTGGAGTTTCGGTGATGAATAATCCTAATGGTGAATAAGATGAAGATTGAGGAAGAACTGGTGGATTGGTTAGATAGGAGATTTAAGACTGTTTTCTACTACTTTTCATGTTATGTTTGTTTGTATTGAGGTGCGTACAGACTTTCGCTCTGCTCCGCAATAGAACGTCACTCGAGCAGAGCGATTGATGATCGACCGGGGAGCAAGAGTGGAACGCGAGAAGAGCGTGTAACAGAGGTCGAGCTTGGCAAGCTCCTAGGTCGAACTAACCAATAGTTGCGCATGCGTGGTCAACGTGTTTGTTTGTAATGTTTGTTAATAGTTACGATCTCTGTGTTAGCAAATGAAATTATCAAAATCAATAATTAATTATTAAATTAAATAATATAAAGTTATAAAAGGATTTATAAGAATAATAATAATAGGTAGGCTACCGGCTTATTAGCATTTAGAAGAAAGAAGCCGAACTCCCCAAGCTTTTCACCTTTTGAAACATTGACAGACATTACCTTTTATAATTAAACATTAAAATAAATGAAATAATCATAATATTCATTATAATATTATTATATATATCAACTAAGAAAACAAAATCAATGGCTTTCAAAGGTAAATATCCATCCAGAACCAAGATAGAATTGAATGGGAAGATAATAGAACAGGTGAAAAATTTCAATTATCTTGGCAATGATGTAACCTATGATACAGATAAAGATATTCATAACAAAGTATCAAAGTTCCAACGAATATGTGGCAATATTCATAGAAACCTCAAAAATAAAACAAGGCAGGATACTAGAATCAAATTCTTCAATACCATCGCTGTACCAACGCTGCTTTACGGAAGTGAGAATTGGACACGTAGAGTATTTATTGAATACGTAGAGTAGACAGCAGGATTCAAGCTGCAGAAATGAGATTTCTAAGAAGTGTGTTTGGCTGCACTAGAGCAGATAGAATCAGAAATGAGGAGATAAGAAGAGCTCTGTTACACCTTTACATGGAAAAATCATTCAAAACAGAATGAATTGGTGCAGTCATTTGAATAGAATGCCTCCTGGACGAATACCTTTGGAGGCTAAATGCTATAAACCTACTGGGAAAAGAGACGTGGAAAGACCGAGGAAAAGATGGGTGCCGGAACAGGTTCTTTAACAAACCTAATCCTTGAAGTGAAGAAGAAGAAGAAGATATTATTATATAAACATAATGTATTATTAGGCTACCCAGCAATCCCCTGGTCAGAATAATATTTCATTATTAGTTTTGTCACCCGATCAGCTGGATTGAAAGTTTCTCATTTGTGAGGTTAGGTTGTAGCGAAGTCAACAATAAGAAAAGAGCGGATCGATCATCCTTCGAACAAATTACGAACCTCATTCATTCATTATTTTACAAAGGCGACTTCCTAGAAGTATTTTAAGCCTAGGTGATGATGATGGGATGAATGATAATACAATGAAGGTAGAGTTATGAATGAATAAAGATGATGGGTTATGTCTTCCACTTGAATTGATTTGAGTCCACTTTCCAGTCCAGAAATAAAAAAAAAACTATAAATTTGAATTTGATTTGATTAAAAACCGAATATAATAGATTACATTCAATAAACTATCAGAACTTGAAAGTTCAATCGAACCCTTGCGTAACATCTCGCTTAACGTTCATGATCGGAGCGATTGCGGAGCGATTGCGGAGCGAGTGCGGAGCGTGTTGGAGGCGTGTATATCTGTACACACCTTAATATTGACGCTGCTCCTGATGTAACTTACCTGTACATAATTATGAATAAACACTTTTTCAATTCGATCACTGAAAATCCAGTATAATACTTGAGAATCGTTTCATTTTTAGTTTGACCTGGACACGGAAACGAACGAACAAACCAACCAAAAGTTGTAAGAGTTTACTTTTTATCAATAAATTGTCAAGTTTCATTATAGAATACGTTGTTTTGCTTGTATTGTAGACTGACAAGATTCAGTGGCACCCCGTGATCGAGCCGAACTTCCACTTCAACCTTGGCAGTCGCTATTCGAGGGAGGAACAGCTGATGTTGGAGCGGAAGCGACTCGCCTCGTGGGGAATCACCTCCTATCAGCTCGACGCACACTCGGGCAAGCTCGTGTTTCCGGCCGCCAGCACACTCTTCCAGTGTGTCGACACTTCTCATATGGTCAGTGTTTGCTTACACAACATTATTTTGAAAATACAACCATAGAGAAACGATAGCATAAGTAGATATCCCATGGTATAGGACGTTTTTTTACATCTTTATTGCCCATAAAAACAAATACAAAATAAAAAACTTACAAAAGAAATATTCTAGATTATAATATTACTAGCCGTCAGGCTCGCTTCGCTCGCCATATCCGTCTAGCCAGGGGGCTCCGCCCCCTGGACCCCCGACTGGATCGGCCAAGAATGAAATCAGCAGGCTCGCTTCGCTCGCCTGCATTTTTCATTTGAGCATTTCTATCATATGTTAGTCGGGGGCCAGACTAAACATCTGGCTAAACGGATATGGCGAGCGAAGCGAGCCTGACGGCTAGTAATATAATATTCCCAGGATTGAAGTAGCAGTGCCCAATCAATTTTTCCGCGATAAATGCATTTAAATCTTCAATTTGATGCCAATATAACAAAGTCAACTCAACTTAATGCCAACCTGACAAAATTATTAATTTAGTTGCCAGTTAACAACTGCTTCGAAGAGGTACTCTATCTAGATTATAGTTCTATAGTAACATATGATATGGAAATTTCAATTATAATTAAGAGATTGGGAGAAGAAGAATATACATGCTAAAAGACGAACTTTAAACCCTTAAAAACAACCCTTAGAGTTAAAATATTGCCAAAAGATTTCTTAGTGCGCCTCTAAAGGGCCAACTGAACATACCTACCAAATTTGAACGTTTTTGGTCCGGTAGATTTTTAGTACTGCGAGTGAGTGAGTGAGTGAGTGAGTGAGTCAGTGAGTGAGTGCCATTTCGCTTTTATATATATAGATGCTACTTTACAAATAAATTAAAATTACATGGCACCACCCAGCAAGGGCAAAACCCTGACCGCTGAGTGAGAGTATCAGCTGTTTAGAGAATATAAAAATTTATTTACTAATAATCAAAGCTACAAAAAATCGAAGTTAACAATAAATTACTAGTAATTATAATATTTGACTGATGTCGAAGAAAAATTTTTGTATAGGCTAACCCACTTATTTATCTGTTCCATCCTCTGTCTACCCCTATTAGAAAGATATTCTGACAATGCATTTGGCATGATATTTATTATTTTTGAGCTAAGATACCCCAATTGTCTTCGCACTATTGTCAAATCTGAATAGTTAATATTATAAATGTTATGAGATGTAACTCTCAGGTTATACATAGAAACGTTATTATTCACTGTAAATTCATCCTTCCTCATCCATGCATAGTAGAGAAGTTTCTTTATATAAATTTGACGTACTGTCATCACTTTAAATTCGGCAAATGTTTCACTACTAGAAAAAGCCCTTGGCTTATTAAGAATTGCTTTTATTATCATTTTTTGAAATGTAAAAATTTTATTCATGAAAACATCATACGCTCCTCCCCTTACCACTAACCCATATTGCAGCACCGATTGAACATAGGCAAAGTAAAGGACCCTAAGTAATTTAATGTCTAACGTTTATGTCGCAACTTTTACTGTTATCCCAAGCCGATAGTTCACGTAGTTCTTTCCTATGCAGCTGAGTGACGCTGGTAGTCTCTCAAATTGTGCCGTTCATACACTATCGCCCCAACAAAACAGTGAAAATTGACAATAGTCGACAGAAATCGGCTTGAGATAACAGTAAAAGTTGCGACATAAACTCCCTATACAATGAGAAATCTACTTACGCTATTGTTTCTCTGTGATACAAATATGGATATTTACACTTACCTTTAATTATGCATATTGATTCATTGTGATATTTTGAGACCCATTGAGTTGTTTACTAGTACAGTAGTAGTAAAAAAGTAAATTCGTGTATGGCTTTTGTTGGTGGGGAGTCCCTTGCGGGAAGGTCCCACCGCCTGAATATATAATTTAAGCCGTCAATGGGCCTTAGGACTGTCATACTTCAGCTGGGACCGACAGTTTAACGTGCCCATCCGATTACACGGGAGTGATCTGGTTAAAAAACTTTTGGTATTGAGAGGGTTTGAACCCGGGATCTCTATGCTGCTACGCAGGCACTCTATCCACTAGACCACGGATCACTCCCAGAATCACAGTAGTAGTAATTCATAGAGACAAGAGTGGCATTATTGGTAGCCGCTGGTAACTTAGTGGCTAAACGACATTACACAAGCCTGGTTTTTATTAGTAGAGTTAGCGGTAGAGTTTCCTGGGCAAGTACTTACTATCTTGTGTACTCTCTCAATGAAAACGTTCTTGGTAGAGTACTAGTTTTCAGTAGAGTAAAATGGGATAGTACTCTACCACTTGCCTTCCCCCATTCTCACTCTACGGGTGTATTTCGATTAGCCCAGGTGTTCGATTATCCCAGGTGTTCGATTACCCCAGGTCGGTCTTTCTCGATTAGACCAGGACCTGGTATAATCGAACTACTGGGTTAATCGAAGCATTCTGTCTCGATTAATCGAGTAGTTCGATTTTACCAGGTGATATAAACGATACCTGGTATAATCGAGACACAGGACCTGGTATAATCGAACTACTGGGTTAATCAAAGCATTCCGTCTCGATTAACCAAGTAGTTCGATTTTACCAGGTGGTATAAACGTTACCTGGACTAATCGAGATACAGGACCTGGTATAATAGAACTACTGGGTTAATTGAAGCATTCCGTCTCGATTAACCAAGTAGTTCGATTTTACCAGGCGGTATAAACGATACCTGGTCTAATCTAGACACAGGACCTGGTATAATCGAACTACTGTGTTAATCGAAGCATTCTGTCTCGATTAATCCAGTAGTTCGATTATACCAGGTGGTATAAACGATACCTGGTCTAATCGAGACACAGGACCTGGTATAATAGAACTACTGGGTTAATCGAAGCATTCCGTCTCGATTAACCAAGTAGTTCGATTTTACCAGGCGGTATAAACGATACCTGGTCTAATCGAGACACAGGACCTGGTATAATCGAACTACTGGGTTAATCGAAGCATTCTGTCTCGATTAATCGAGTAGTTCGATTATACCAGGTGGTATAAACGATACCGGGTCTAATCGAGACACAGGACCTGGTATAATCGAACTACTGGGTTAATCAAAGCATTCTGTCTCGATTAATCGAGTAGTTCGATTATACCAGGTGGTATAAACGATACCTGGTCTAATCGAGACACAGGACCTGGTATAATAGAACTACTGGGTTAATCGAAGCATTCTGTCTCGATTAATCCAGTAGTTCGATTATACCAGGTGGTATAAACGATACCTGGTCTAATCGAGACACAGGACCTGGTATAATAGAACTACTGGGTTAATCGAAGCATTCCGTCTCGATTAACCAAGTAGTTCGATTTTACCAGGCGGTATAAACGATACCTGGTCTAATCTAGACACAGGACCTGGTATAATCGAACTACTGGGTTAATAGAAGCATTCTGTCTCGATTAATCGAGTAGTTCGATTTTACCAGGTGGTATAAACGATACCTGGTCTAATCGAGACACAGGACCTGGTATAATCGAGACTTGGGCTAAACGAGACGGAATGTTTCGATTAGCCCAGTAGTTCCATTGTACCAGGTGTCATAAATACTGTAATGGCAGAAGAACGAGTTGTTATATAAAGTACAGTCCATAGCTACGCTAACATAAAAATCTGGTGTGGCGCACGCACACAACTTTCCTTGCTGTTATGAAAATTGATCACCTGACGCTAGTGTTCTCGCGCATCTAAAATCTACTACTCAAGATATGAGACAGCTTGTGATAGTACAATAACGCTGGAGACACACGAGGTCTGCTATGTCTTCTTAGTGAATGATTTAATAGAACCAACTCTTGCCAACAGTTTGCAATTTAATAATCACATTTTCTCGAATTTCAAGCTTATTTTCAATTTTAGGTGAAAATGTTACTAGACATTAATTGCAGAGATTTTCATGCTCTATCTTTTCCACTTGAAATTTGCTGTTCAAATTGTATATGAAGGCTGATAATTGGGAATCTAAAATCAAACTTTGCATAGATGGGGCGGAGCTCCTGAAATTTTTACAGATATAGGACTTGTTGCAGTTTATAGAGCTTATCAATGACTATTTCAGGTATGAATTTGATCAAAATCGTTGGAGCCGTTTTTGAGAAAATCGCGAAAACCCCTGTTTTTGACAACATTTTCGTCATTTTAGCCGCCATCTTGGATTGCATTTGATCAAAATTGTTCGTGTCGGATCCTTATAGTGTAAGGACCTTATGTTCCAAATTTCAAGTCATTCCATTCATTGGGAGATGAGATATTGTGTACACAGACGCACATACACTCATACACACACACACACACACACACACACACACACACACACACACACACACACACACACACACACACACACACACACACACACACACACACACACACACACACACACACACACACACATACAGACCAATACCCCAAAACCACTTTTTCAGACTCAGGGTACCTTGAAACGTATAGAAATTTGGAAATTGGGGTACCTTAATTTTTTTCGGAAAGCAATACTTTCCTTACCTATGGTAATAGGGCAAGGAAAGTCAAAATAGAGCCCGCCCGGCTGAAGCGTATATCTTTATTGTCAATGCCTTTTCTAAATCTGAATATTCATGAACATTTTTTAATAGTATAATATTGGATTTGTGTTTTTGCAGAGCGGTCCCATGTTCCCAGCTGAGTTGAGAACGAACTCGAGCGGGCCGAAAATGTTGCCCGAAATATGCCCAACAAATCCAGATCTAGTCGCCTATGTCTGTAATGCTGACATTTGGGTCACACACACTATATCAGGTAAGACACATCAATTATACGGCTATTAATTAATACTGTTCAGCAGAGTCTATCACAGTAAATTATGGTTATCAATAATTCATATTTAGTAGAGTCTATTACAGAGCCTGTAAAGAAGTTTCAATGTGATGACATATGAGATTTATTTATTTATTCGTGGACAGAATCACAAATCATATAAATATGATTAGGGAGGAACAACAGGCTTGGCCCAAATCTATTCCATTCCCAAATTTTGATAAATTAATAAAATGTCCAAAAATAGGTTATGTTTCTACTGTAAACCGTTCAAGTTCAATTTTCGTCCAAAAATATATATAAGCTAAAAATTTTGAATTTAGAGAAATCAAAACACCAAACTATATTAAAATATAACACTTAATTATCACTTCATATTGAATTAATCAAGTTATTTTATAAAATTTTGAACGCAAAAATACACACATCTTCTCTCACTAAGCACAGCTGTAAATCTAGATTCTAAAGGTATAGTACAAGGATCGTTCTAGAATTAATTAACACTATTGTTTTAGCTCTGTACATATATCAAGGAAAAAGCTGAAATTCTATAGTGAGGACCACATTATAATGGTAGATTAGATTTCTTTATTTACAATATTTACATATCTCTGTATGTTACAATATTTACTGGCGTATGTATACCTTAATTTACATTAAATGACGGTAATGCTAATTATTCAACGAATTTTACAAAGTATAGATAATTAATCAATGAGAATAAAGATTAAATGCAATTATTAGAATAACGATAGTATAAAATTGTAATGTAACTTCATAAATCGGCGGTGTTTCAACAAATAATTATCGATTTTCTAAGAAAGATGTAAAATAATCTCCTTCCCATCAACACACGACCGGGAGTGGAGAAAGATAGAATAACGTTGCTGATCCTCAGTCTTGTCAATGCCTTCTATAGACGGTAGCTGATACAGGCTTATTGATGTAATATTAACTGTTAATTCTCGTTTAAAATGTTCAATTATATTGTATTAAGCTAGAAATTATATTTTTCAATAATTTAATAATGAATTTTATAATCAAGATGAAATATTTTGTTCATTAATTAATAATTATGCACTGTTAAAAGACGATCTGGCAAAAGAGCAAAGCGAGAAAGAGATAGCGCTATCCGCTTTGTTGAATGATAGGCAAGGATAGCTATACCATTGCTAATCAAACACTGTGGACCTCACTACAGAATCGTTCCAGAATGAAGTTACACTATTTTTTGATCGAACGAAGTGAGGTCTAAGATTCAAGTCGACGGTTTGGCATTTCTCTTATGTTTAAATGTCTATATGTTGCGCATTTACGGCGAAACATGGTAATAGATTCTCATGAAATTTGACAGGTATGTTCCTTTTTCAATTGCGCGTCGACGTGTATACAAGGTTTTTGGAAATTTTGCATTTCAAGGATAATATAAAAGGAAAAAGGAGCCTCCTTCTTACGCCAATATTAGAGTAAAAATCAGACTATAGAATTATTCATCATAAATCAGCTGTCTAGTGGACTGTAATAATACCCGTTCAAAAACATAGAACATCTTGAAAATGTATCTTTCCATTAACGATAGTAGACAGTTGACTATAATATACTACCCGTTCAGAAACATCGAACATCTTGAAAATGTATCTTCTCATTAACATTAGTAGACAGTTGACTATAATACTAGCCGTTCAAAAATATCGAACATCTTGAAAATGTATCTTTCCATCAACGTTGTAGACAGTTGCAGCCAGACCTGATAACAGCGCTCACACTCACATTCGGGGACGATGCGTCACGGTACGATAGGGCAGAAAGCTCTATGTTTATTTAGGATTTTTTCTAGACATTTTAAATTTATAAATTATACATTAATTTTGAGAAAACATAACAACAGGTCAATGTAACTTACTGAGCGCGAGGTCTACTGTTCACAGAACTACTAGTATAGCTCTGTACATGTCAGGAAACGGCTGAAATTTCCAGAGAACTTTCTTCCAAATTTAGTAGCAATGTTGTAAAATTTTCATGCGGCTGCCTGGGCTGCCATGATTCTTTCGTCAGTTACGAGCAATACAATATGAAGCTACAACTTACTAAGCCTAACACTTCAAATGAAAAATTCGTAGTGTAATTATTTTTAATGAAAAAGAATTGAAGTGAATCTATTCTATTCTGAATAATGGCCTGATTAAACCGGTCAAACTTCTTGGACTTTATATGGATTACAAGCTGAACTGGGACACACATATTGAGCATCTTTCAAAAAAATTATCTCGAATAGTCTATTTATTGAGAAAACTGAGAGGCTGCGTGAATTTGGATACCTTCATATTGACCTATTTTGGGCTTTTCCACTCACATTTGAATTATGGTGTGCGTCTATGGGGTAATTCCGTTCATGCTAAAACAGTGTTCTTATGGCAAAAAAAGGCTCATAGAGCTATCCTAGGACTAACACAGCGAGATTCATGCAGGCCACATTTCCCTAATTTGGGTATACCAACCCTTCCATCTCTCTTCATTTATTCCAATCTAATTCACGTCAAGAAAAACTCAGAAAAATTTTCCATTCATGAAGATTACCATGCATATAATACTAGGAACAGTAGGAACATTGTAGCACCACAAATAAGACTCACTAAAACTATGAGAAGCCATACTTTCCAACAGTGTATATTGTATAATAAACTGCCTCAAACAACCAGGAATCTGCCTCCAAACAAATTTAAGAAAATTGTATACAGTTATCTGAAAAATAATGCCTTTTACTCACTTGAGGAATACCTGAATACCTGAATTGAATGTAACGTAGATATGCTTTATCTGTTCAATTTGTATCGATTTTCTGTTCAATTGTGTGTAGCCTACTTTTTAAAAGTATGTATTATGACTTGCCTAATGCTAAAATTGTAGCCTGATGGTTAATAAAACGAATCTTGACTCTATTCTACTCCATTCTATTCTATTCTATTCTACTCTCAACCTCAGGCATTAGCTCATGTGGTGGAGTGCCTTCTTCATACTGATTGTATATTTTTGTTGTAGATCGTTGTAAACGAAGAAGAATAAATACCAATTTCAATAGTTGATGTTTTGTGTTGTTTAATGTGCGCAGGTAGTACGGAAAGACTGACTTACGCGCACAAAGGTGGCCGAAACATGGCCGACGATCCTCTGACGGCGGGAATTCCCTCTTACGTCATTCAGGAGGAGTTCAGTCGCTACGAGGGGTACTGGTGGCAGCCCGTCTCTAAAGGTATCTCATCAAAATTTATCTGATTGTAATCTTATATAATAAGAGAGAGTAGGGTCGTGTTTGTTTGCATCAAAACATGCCGACTTGTCGATTGCATACCGGAAAAATGGGAATGATTCAGATCTCCAAATTTTGCACATAGATTCTAAAAATATCAATCTCGTGCACCTCGAAGCCTGAATTTCAATTTTCCTTCTAGATTTCTTAGAATTAATGTTCAAATTTCAATTATGGGACATGAATACGTGTACCATGTTAATATAGAACTATAATCTAGAGAGACTACCTTCTCAAAACAGATGATTAAAATTGGCAACTAAATTATAACCAGTTCAATTTTGTCAGGTTGGCATTAAGTTGAGGAAGGTTTCTAAACAAGATTTGAGTTCTGTCACTTTATTAGGTTAGCACCAAGTTGAAGAATTTATCTATACTGTAATAAAGGAAAGAACCGCCTTATACGGGATAGGAAATTCACGAATGATTCATCAGCACGTCTGAACTACTTAACTGATTAACTTGAAATTTTGCATATATGTTCTTAATTAACCGTGGATAGTTATGAGCGTATTTTAATTTCTTCAAAATCTCAGTAGGTCCAGTTTGTCAAGTTTTTAATTAGACCCGTATGGAGCACGGGGTTATGCTAGTCTTAAATAAAGTAATTCAATCAATCAATCAAATATGTTGTCCAATGTACTTGAATAGTTTCATCCGATTATGATAAGCTTTGAAACTGGAGTTTTGTGGGGGTACAATAATAGAGAAACAATAGCGTAAGTAGATATCCCATGGTATAGGGCGTTTATGTCGCAACTTTTACTGTTATCTCAGGCCGATCACTGTCGATTATTGTTTATTTTTACTGTTTTGACCGGGTAAGAGTGTATGAACGGCACAGTATGAGAGACTACCAGCGTCATAAAGCTTCACGGGTAAGAAATACGTGGACTATCGTCTTGAGATAACAGTAAAAGTTGCCACATAAACGCCCTATACCGTGGGATATCTACTTATGCTATTGTTTCTCTATGGTATTATCATACAGAAAAGATAGCATAAGAAGATATCCCATGTTATAAGTCGTTTATGTTCCAAACTAGAAGTCTTTTTTAATTAACTCAAGCCGATTACTGTCCACTACTGTCTGTTATTACTGTTTTGGCCGGGTGAGAGTGAAGAACGGCACAGTATGAGAAACTACTAGCGTCACATAGCTCCATGAAAAATAACTACTAGGACTATCGGCTTGAGTTAATAGTGGAATTTGGAACATAAACGCCCTACACCATACGATATCTTCCTATGTCATATTTTATCTATGATATTCTATTTATTCAATTTCAAGCTGGTTTTTTGTTGATTAAAGCCGATTACTGTCGACTACTGTCTGTTATTACTGTTTTGGCCGGGTGAGAGTGTAAGAACGGCACAGTATGAGAAACTACCAGCGTCTCATAGCTTCACGAATAATAACAATTGGGCTTTGGAATTTAATTGATAGTGAAATTTGGAATATAAACAACCCATACCAAGGGATATCGTCTTTTGTCATCTTCTCTTTAAGATGATTGTCTGTTTTCTCATAGTCGTTTCTAAAGGTGCGTACAGATTTAGCGCCGCGAACATGAGCAATTCACTTTTAATCAGCTGATGCCAAGCTTTTTATAGCTATATATCTTATACCGTTTCTGTAAAAATACAGATATTGTCAGCTGATTGAAAGTGAATTGCTCATGTTCGCGGCGCATATATCTGTATGCACCACCTTAAGATGATCGACACTCATCAGCCCACAATATTCTAACATTCATAAAATGACAACTGATCAATAATAAACTATTTTTTATTTGCAGATAAAGTGTATAGGATATTGTATGAAGAAACTGATGAAAGTGAAGTGAAACTGTACAGTTTTCCTTCCTCCAATGCTCACCTCAACGGCGAAATTGAACAGTACAGGTAACATTCACTATGTTTAAATCTTGTTACAAAATTTCACTCTGTTTTGGAGAATTGGATCGTGATTTCCCTCAACTTATAATAAATAACTAAATAAATAAATAAATAGATTTTATTGTCGTAGACCAATATAGGTAATTGACAAAGTCATAGTAATACAATATTACAAAATAATAGAGTCAAAGCAATAGTTTAAAGTCACAAAGTAGAATAAATTACATCAAGTAGAATCGAAGAACTCTGTCAAACAATAGAAAGGTCTTGAAACCAGCCACTCAAAAAGTAATTTTTTAAAAATAACAATATTTTCACAACATTTGATATCCAATGGCAACTTATATAACACAAATCACGTTTCTTTGGAGAAGTATAGTGCGTTCCATGTTATAATGACAGTTAAAGATAGGTCATTATAATGACAGAGAAAGATAGGATAACAGCGTTGCCGAGTGTCTGCCTTGCAAGTGCTTTCTATTGGCTAAAACCTTGGTTTCTATAGATCTTGGCTATGAGCATCTACTGATCCGCACTCTGCCGGATGGTCATTGGAATTTAAATTTTCAATTAAGCCACAATTTAACACCTAAATTATAGGGGAGAAGTATGTAAGAGCCCTTTCATAATTGACTATAAATTTATTGTGGATTTTTTTTGTGTCCAATGATTGTAGAATCAACTTTGATATGATAAATTGGAATACCATGATTTCAATATGCACTCTTAAGCTGCATTTACACCAAAGTTATTAAAAAAAATGTTGATAACTTAATCCTAATAGATTCTATTAGAATGAACATAACTTATCATACACATGATGAACATATGTGTTAGTCAAGTTATGTTCAATCTAATAGAATCTAGAAGGATTAAGCTATTAACATTTTGTCAATAACTTTGGTGTAAACCCAGCTCTATTGACCGAGCGAAGTGAGGTCTAAGATTCAAGTCGACGGTTTGGCATTTCTCTTAATGTTTAAATGTTTGAATGTTAAATGTTTATATGTTGCGCATTCACGGCGAAACGCGGTAATAGATTTTCATGAAATTTGACAGGTATGTTCCTTTTTTGATTGCGCGTCGACTTATATACAAGCTTTTTGGAAATTTTGCATTTCAAGGCCTAATATAAAAGGAAAAAGGAGCCTCCTTCATACGCCAATATTAGAGTAAAAATCAGACTATAGAATTATTCATCATAAATCAGCTGACAAGTGATTACACAGATGTGTGGAGAAGCCAGTCTATTACTGTATTTCCATGAGGTCTATAGTTTCAATCAGGTACTTGTGGATGAGAATACTGCGTGAGGTCTACTGTTCACAGAACAACTAGTATAGAAATTCAATACAGGTGTGATGAACTGACGTATCGTCACCTGCTTTTATACTTAGGTCCGTATGCGTATACTCTGTTCAAACGGAGAAATGTCAGCCGTTCGTTTAAACCCCGTATGAAACAAATTAGGATAAATGTAACCATATCTGCAAGTAAACGTGGTTTAGCGTTAGGCGTAGTGTTAGCATATGACCCAGTCTTGCTTATCTGTCAAACATTTGATTCGAACTTTTTATAATTTTATCAAATAAATTTTCAAATTTTTCTCAGGTTTCCAAGTGCTGGATCGCCAAACGCCAAATCGCATCTGAAGATTGTTCAGTTCGAATTGAACGAAGTATTCCAGATAATCAATCTGCAAACGCTAGTATTGCCCAGGCCTTTGTTCACCGTCTTTCCAGACCTCGAGTATCTAGTCAGAGTTGGCTGGCTATCCGATGGAGAAAAGTGAGTGTAATAATATGTATAAGTAGTCAAAAACAGTGAATACAAAGTTGGATCATCTCAAATTATATTAAACTAGTAGGTAACCCGTGCTTCGCAAGGGTCTATTTTAAAACTGCAAAATGAAAACTTGACGTAATAAAAAATCGAAATTTGAAAATAGACCTATAACCATCCTCGGTTAATGAAGAGTCTATATATGCAACATTTCAAATTAATCAGTTGAGTATATTTCAGACGTGATGATGCGTCAAACATAATTCCCTATTCCTTACGTGTATAAGCCAGTTCTTTCATTTATTATAGTATAGAAAACTGAAGAATACATAATACTTGGAAACCTCACAGAATCATATTGATTTTTCCAATACATCAATAAATTTTAGTTCGATTAGGATCCTCCTCAATTTGAATCAGGCAGCCTTTTGTTTTCCCAATTCCAAACAAAATACCTAAAATACTCGTTTCACTGGGAATTCGTGTCTGATAGTACATTATAACTGAAGATTATAAATTATTTCTTATTTTATTGTGATCTATTCATGTTTTTCTTATGAAATTCAATTATAGGCCTACAGCATGAAGACTATGTCCAATTCATTTGTACTGGTGGCAAAATTTTACATTAAAAATAATTATTTGATAAAATCCAAGTTCAATAGTAATGAAAACGAATTCCTTCAAAAAATAATTGATAATAATACGTGTCGAGGGAAAAAATTAAGAACTAAAAAATGGGAAGCCTCGGGGATTCGAACCGAGGAACCATCGCTCCGTAAGCAGGCCTTTTACCGCTGCGCTACATAGACGTTCGTAAATGGTAGTCCTATAACCTGCTCATAAATAGACACACTTTGGGCTATGAAACTTCATGTAGCCTACGGTAGCATAGATGAATTTGAACATTAATTCTGAAAAATCTAGAAGGAAAATTGAAATTTGGGCTTCCAGGTGGACGAGATTGATATTTTTAGAATCTATGTTCAAAATTTGGAGATCTAAATCATTCCCGTTTTTCCGGTATGCAATCCACAAGTTGACATGTTTTGATGCGAACAAACGAACACACGAACAAACACAACCCCACTCTCTCTTATTATATAGATCTTGAAAATGTATTACTCAAGGTAAAAAAATACGATATCCTAATATTCTGGAAAAAACAGTCTATCAACATTTGTATTAATTTTAATTACATTTCTATTGATAACAATTAGAATGATAATCTTTCACCATCCCTGGATTCTGCCACATAGATTGTTCAAATTATTCATCTCACAAAATTCATACAATTTGTAACCGGTGGAGGTATTTTTAACCCTACACCACACCTGACATCATTTCTGTAACCGGTGACATATTTGTCTCTATTTAGTTTAATCTTCCAAAATATGAAATAATATAAGAATACATGTGGTTCGATAGTCATTCTTGCAGACTATACCACCGCTGGCCACCAATGTAAACGGAGGGGGGTTTGTTTCTTCTCTTCTATAATTATTTGCTAAAAATTATGCTATTAAATCTCTATTTGAATCCTTGATTGGTTGGGAGCTTTTATTGGATTCGTTCATTCAAATGCACAGATTATCATCATTATCTAATTGTCACCTATTTTAGCAACTAGCAACTACGAGCCAGGAACTTCAATGAAAAATACTAATAAAATGCAACTTCGGGTTTATTGAACTCTAAAATAGGTAGAACGAATTAATAGTCAGGTAACATGTCAAATTTTCAAACAGAACAAAGTGATTCAGCAATTGATTCACAAAAAAAAATCAATTATTCCAATCTACACATTTTGGGAACCTGCTAACTTGCTGCATTTAAATTTGGGCCTCGGTCATTCTATGAAATTGAATTTTGAGCTTAATAAGAAAAACAACAAAAGTTTGGCACTCACCATTTTAACAATATTCAAACTTGGACTCTTCAGAAACTCTCACATACGCTTTAATAAAACTCACTATACTTGAACTCACACGCACAAAAATTTCCTGATTCTACTCCTACTAACTCTATAAAATTTGGTTTCCTATTGAACTGGATAGAAATTACTGATAACAGAAAACTTAACAAATTGTCCCTCTGAATGGGAAATGGGCCCAATCAGAGGACCGAGGCTCGCATACCGTTACATGTTTTCCCAGTTATGCCTCAATTCGAACTGTGTCTTTTCACTGAAAATTATTCCCCCTCCACGAGCGTTGAGTATAACTTCCAGTGGAAAAGCCAAAGCTGCAAAAAGGTCAATGGTCGTACAATTCCCAAATACAGTAGCTTTTTCGACAAGAAATTGAAACTGCATTTGAAAAATGCACGAAAATTGCTTTAATTCCGACAACTAAGCAACAGTTAGCAAATTCAAACAAGACAGAGTTAATTCTCACACTAAAAACGCAGGGTTCAACAAACAGTAAAATCAAAGTTCATTTCAGTTCAAGAACCTGAAAAATAATATAAGAAACACAAAAAGAACTACAATAATACCCTCTCAATATCACACTATTACATTACCCCCTCCCCTAAAAAAGACGATTTCACCCAAATTTCATTCACTCTTAATTTGCTTTCACACTAACACTTGACACTATTATCTGGTCGACATCAAGCCTGGAGCTGGGTCCCGGAACAGCCCTTCGATATGGATGGGGGTGGTCGAAGAGATGCACCCATGCACCCGACGGTAGTACCCAGACATCTCAGCCCGTGGTAGGTGGTTGACATCAGCGCAAACTGCAATACAGCTGTTGGTCAGTTCTGGCAGTCGGAAGCCAGTCAGCTGTTCGCTGGCCTCAGCGACATCAGGAAGTCAGCATCCTCCCGGAACAGTGGACATCACATCAGCAGTAGCAATGATGTCATCGGGAGTGGAGCATAGATGGAATGGCCCAATCACTCTTGCACACAGTAGCCTCTTGTAGACAGGCCGTGATATCCCAGAAGACAAATCACTATTTCTTCCAACAGGAACTAACCTTTTCAACAGTTATCACTCAACATTTCATCAAAACTCACAACTTACATGAGAGTTGGGTGTGCCAGACCCAGAAAAATTTACTAACACTGTAGCTCAAAATAGAAATGACCGGGCCCTTTAAAATTAATTCAATTCAAAATATTCACTTTTCACATAAGACAACAATAAATTCGAACGCATAATATATTTCCTAAAACTTCAAATAATTTCCTAAGTCATTATCAACTGTCATTTCATTATCTCGTATCAATTAATTTCGAAATAAATTACAATTATTCTATCTCTCTAACTACGCTTTCAGAACAATAGCCTGCCAGCTTGCATTTTCAGATTAGCCTTCAATATTGTAGTCATAACGTCCAACTAATTATTGATTCAATTATCTATTACGTTTTCAACTATTTTCCGTTTGTCTCTACCACGGTTTATTCTATATTCCTTCTCATGTTCTTCTTCGCCTTCTTCCGTTTCATTTCTACTCTCGTTCACAAAATAATATAATTACGATTTACTGTTCTACTCTAATTTTCATTGTTCTCATCGTACAAATAGTCCAAGGAGTATTTTCTTCCAATCCGTTACTTTCTCTCTCATTCTCAATTACACTTGTTGATCTTAATCACTCTTATTACACAATAAACAGATTCTCTCTCTCATACACACTTGTTGATATCTATACCATCTACACTGTTTCTCTCTCTTACCAACATACACTTCCGAGTCAGCTATCTCTCTTTCAATTATTCAGGTCAGATCTACTTCGCAGCCTTAGCTTAGTCGAATAATAGATCTAAACCATGAAATAAAACACTTCCACTACTTCTTATTGATTGGCCAATTTCCCTATCGCCCTCAAATTTTCATAAAATTCATACAATTCATTCATTGATTTCGTCTTATTTTGCAACATATGGCTTCAGATGGTAGACAGAAAGCAAGTGAGGCTAGCTTTATTCATTCTATCGGTCAACTTTAATCATAATTCTCATTTTTTAAATAGAAATCTCTTCCTGGTTGTTCGGAATCCACCTACAACTGTCGGTCCTCCCATCTCATAATCATCCGTTTCATTACCCACGCACAAGCCTGGAGCTCATGTGGACATCACCCTAAGCAAAAAAATAATGTAAACCGATTTTCCATTCTTGCCACAGGGTGTCATTCATATTGTCTGGTGTTTCAAATGTGCAAGTATTTCAACTTTTTATTATTTGTGTTTATTATGTACTAGCAGTTAACCCGTGCTCCTCAAGGGTCTATTTAGAAACTTGACAAACTGAAAACTTGACAAACTGAAAACTTGACAAACTGAAAACTATACCTACTAAAATAAATAGGCCTATAACCACCCTCGGTAAATTGAGAATCTATTTCTGCAAAATTTTAAGCTTATCAGTCCAGTAGTTCAGACGTGATGATGCGGCATTCATGAATTTCCTATCCCGTAAGTGTATAAGCCAGTTATTCCCTTCATTATATTATATATTATAGATTTTTGATTTCGTGTTATTTTACAGTATATGGCTCCAGATGGTAGACAGGAAGCAAGTGAGACTGGACCTGTTCATTCTATCGGTGAAGAACTTTGTGGAGCCCCCTCGGAATATCTGGAATCCCCCTCAGACCAACTCCGCCAGTCCGGCCCCTCTACCCCCTCCACCAGTCAAGTATGTGTTCACACAAGAATCCGACGTATGGATTAATGTAAGTACTATCAGTTGATTAATGTAACAAGTAAACAAATGTAGACAAACTTATTGTAAATTTATTTCATTCTTTTCAACACTACATAAGGTGCCAACAATTGTATGTAAACAAAAGATTTGTCGTATATAATAAATAATCATAGAAAAAGAAAGAAAGAAACCTTTGGAAGCCAATCGCGCTTGGGACCAAGAAAAATAATTTACAAATACCTTATTTGGCTTTTGCAGATGATCTTGCAATAATGGCAGACTCGGGCGAAGTTGCAATAAAACAAATAGAAACTTTGAAAGAATGTGCAGAAAAAGTTGGCTTACAAATATCCTTCGAAAAAACAGTGTTCAAAACCACAAACCTAGAAGTTACCAGACTACAAACTAAATATGGAACAATCAACAGGGTTCCAGGTTTTAAATATTTAGGAGAGGTTATTTCGGAGAGATTATCACAGCAGGATAGAATAAAGAAAGCTCGTAAAGGCCTAGGGCTGGTGCAATCCATTTACAATAAAAAATGCTTGTCTCTTCACACTAAAATTATACATTATAATACAGTAATAAAGCCATCAATGCTATATGCCAGTGAGACCCTAAATCTCAACAGGAAAGCTGATCTAGAAAATTTGAAGAAAGAAGAAAGGAAAATAATTAGAAAAATTCTAGGTCCGAGATTAACTGAGAATGGTTATAGATTACAGAAAAATAGCACAGTTGAGCAACATTCAAATATTGTAACAGACATGAGAAAAAGACGTCTAAAATTCTATGGTCATATCATGAGGCTCCCTGACCATAGAATCACAAAAAAAAATAGAAAAATATGTAGCTTCGCTTGCCTATGGAGGAGAATGGATTAGGAATGTTAAGAAAAGATCTAGTTTTGGCAGGAATTAATGATGATGAAATTAAAAATAGAAATAATTTCAAAACAAAAGTGAACAAATGGGAAATTATTCCAGAGATAAAAGCACCAAGAGTTGGCACAAGATGGAGTGAAGAAAGAAAAGCTGCATTTTCTCAGAGAATGAAAAGCTGGTGGGCGAACAAGAAAACCGCCAAGTCTAATAAAAATCGATGGTCATGATTTTACTCAGCGTCTTCCACTTCGGGAGCTCTACGACTAATAATAATAATAATAATAATAAATAATCATAGATGTGAACAATCTGCTTTGTGTTAATATTTTTGAAACTGAAAATATTGTGAAAAACTTCAAGACTTAACATATTTCGGTCTAGTAGAGGACTTAATTAGACTCTGGAGTTGAAGATCACGTTAGACTCTGGAGTTTACAATTTTTCTTTCTGAGTAAAGGAATTATAAGTTCAGGACTTGAATTAGATTTTCATCTCTTTTCAAGTCAAGGGTTTATCAAAAATCGTCAAGTGCAGAGCTTGAAACAAAACATCTATGCATGTAACCTTGACTAAATTAGAGAGAGAATAGCATGAGGTTACATTAGGCCATCTTTCCCTCTACCTATCATTTTAATGATGTACTTGTAAGAAATGAAGAATAAATCAAATTGGAATTAAATTAATTTCCATCTTTTCAACACATTATTAGCTGTCAGCAATTGAACGTAATGCCGCATCCACACTTTCGCCCAATGCGTACAAATCACGACGAGCGCAAGAGTGTGGATGGCTGCTTTGCCAATGTTCGCCTTCACTGGCCTTCTCTTGTTATTGCTCCGATTTTTGTCGAGCAAAGGCGAGTGGCCAGCCGAGCATCCACGAATGGTCACATTGCAGTGTGGATCACAAGACTAACGTGGCCAAGCTGGTAAGACTTGACGAGAGTGTGGATGCGGCATGAACAATAAAGTCGGGATAGAGAAGAGACATTGGAGCCTTGCTCCCAATTAGCTTTGAAGCAACCTTTTTTAGAGTAAATTCAAAAGGTTTTCTCGGGGACACCCCCTTCTGAATAACACTAAGAATACCTACAAAAATGGCACAGATTATTCACTGTAATGTGTTTTTCCTATTATTCTGGTTATATCATTTATTTTATTCCATTGCAGGTCCATGATTTATTGTACATATTTCCCACGGTAGAAAATGATAAGATAACTATGATTTGGTCCAGTGAGGAGGCTGGATACAGACACTTGTACTTAGTTACCGTCTCCTACACATCACAGATTGTTGAAGACTCACGTGACCGTAAGTAAATTATTTGAATAATTTGGAAATTGCTATATTCCTTGTTGTAAAAGCTTTTATTCATGTTATGATAGGAGGTAATGCTACTTGTATCAAATCAAATCAAATCATTCTTTATTGATGTAAAACATTACAATAATGTTAAAAACAAACGTCATATAAGTTAAAAGAATGTCAGTTATACAAAAGTCCAGAATTATTCAAAAGAAATGGTTTTGTCTCAGTTTAATTATTTAATCATGTATGATTATAACACTTGTGAGATTGCACACCAGTTAAATCTATGATTTGAATAACTAATTTAAATTTACTAACTACCCAACAGTCAGCTTGCCTGTTCTAATTGAAAAACGAGTTAAAACTGTGAAGATAATAACCTGCCTTAGGTGTTTGATGCCATATTTGCCTCACAGGTATGTTCCTTTTTTAATTGTGCGTCGACGTATATACAAGGTTTTTGGAAATTTCGCATTTCAAGGATAATATAAAAGGAAAAAGGAGCCTCCTTCATACGCCAATACTAGAGTAAAAATCTGGTGTGGCGCACTCACACAACTTTCCTTGCCGTTATGAAAATTGATCACCTGACGCTAGTGTTCCCGCGCATCACAAGTCTACTATTCAAAGATTTGAGCCAGCTGGTGACAGGGCAATAACGCTGGAGACACACATGAGGTCTGCTATCTCTTCATAGTGAATGATTTAATAGAATCAACAATAATTTGCAATTGAATAATCACATTTTCTCGAATTTAAAGCTTATTTTCAAATTTAGGTGAAAATCTTACTGAACATTAATTTTAGAGATTTTCATGCTCAATCTACTCCACTTGATTTTTTTTTGTTTCAATTGTATCTGAAGCCTGATAATTGGGAATCTATCTGCATTGATGGGACGGAGCTCCTGAAATTTTTACAGATATGTGTGGCAGTTGATAGAGCTTATCGATGACTATTTTAGGTATGAATTTGATCAAAATCGTTGGAGCCGTTTCCGAGAAAATCCCTGTTTTTGACATCATTTTCGCCATTTTAGCCGCCATCTTGAATTGCATTTGATCAAAATTGTTCGTGTCGGATCCTTATAGTGAAAGGACCTTAAGTTCCAAATTTCAAGTCATTCCATTAATTGGGAGATGAGATATCGTGTACACAGACGCACATACACTCATATACACACACACACACACACACACACACACACACACACACACACACACACACACACACACACACACACACACACACACACACACACACACACACACAGACCAATACCCAAAAACCAGTTTTTTGGACTCAGGGGACCTTGAAACGTATAGAAATTTAGAAATTGGGGTACCTTAATTTTTTTCGGAAAGCAATACTTTCCTTACCCATGGTAATAGGACAAGGAAAGTAAAAATCAGACTATAGAATTATTCATCGTAAATCAGCTGACAAGTGATTACACAGATGTGTGGAGAAGCCAGTCTATTGCTGTATTTCCATAAGGTCTATAGTTTCAATCAGGTACTCGTGGATGAGAATACTGCGTGAGGTCTACTGTTCACAGAACTACTAGTAATGAATAAGTAAAATATATTCCAGTGTGAGCCTTCTAAAGTAAAATTTCTGTATTTTAGAGTTCATTGATTTGGTGTGCAATTTGTGTCTCTCAATGTTATCCAATTCAATTTTCGTAATTTAGTTTTCATAAGATTCAATAATTTCAGAGTTATTTAATTCGATTTCCGTAGCTGAGCATTGATTGAATTTGATTGCAGTGTTCGTAGTGCCGAGCTTCAAATCGCAGGTAGCGCTGACTAGCGGTGACTGGGAGGTACTAGGCAGCGACCTGTGGGTGGACGAGGCGAGGCAGCTGGTCTACTTCCTCGGACTGCGGGAGTCGCCCCTCGAGAAGCACCTCTACGTCGTCTCCTTGCAGCGACCCGGCGAGATACGCCTGCTGACAAGGCCCGGCTTTTCCTACAGTATTGATCTGAATGACGTAAGTCGCGTGATATCATTGACAATAAGTGCAAAACCATGAATCGAAATTAATTTTCAAAACAAATTTAATTGCGAAACCAAAATTGATTGCGTTTTCAGACGTCGTTTTTAGAGTCGGCAGGGCAGGAAGCTCTCTGATTGGCTGATTGGGTTGGCGCCTGAAAAACCGCTTAATGTGGTCTGACCCCAAGTGCTAAGCCACAAGAGCGTTTTTTCAGTTGACACAACAGAACAGTTATCATCAACTGATTCCCGAACGCCAACCCAATCAGCTGATAGTCATCTATTCGAAGAGCTTCCTGCCCTGTCGCCTCGTCCGCCGCCAGTGCAAAATCGCCTGAATAAACGCTTCATGTGGCTTGGCCCATATTGTCTGATTAGCAAAATTGTATTTTTATTTTGTAAAAAATGCTCCTCACTTCAAATTTTGATTGTTATGATTAGAGTTGAATGAGGATTTATTTGAAGCATTTATCCACTCATTTACTTCAAGCTATGTATGATATTTTATTAAGCTATTGTTATAATAGCAATAATAGTTATTGTTATACAATTCATTTGGTACCTATGCTATTTATTTTGGCTTGTGTATGATAGCATAGATAAACAATGGCATAAGTAGATATCCCATGGTATAGGGCGTTTATGTCGCAACTTTTACTGTTATTTCAAGCCGATAGTTCACGTAGTTCTTTCCCGTGAAGCTGTGTGACGCTGGTAGTCTCTCATACTGTGCCGTTCATACACTCTCACCCCAACAAAACAGTAAAAATCGACAGTAATCGGCTTGAGATAACAGTAAAATTTGCGACAAAAACGCCCTATACCCATGGGTTATCTACTCACGCTATAGTTTCTCTATGATGATAGCCTCCTCAAGGTTTGCTTAAGGTAGCTTATTTGTTTCAATAACAGTATTTCTATTCTATTCTATTCTATTTTATACTAAAATACTGTAATAAATGAGAAAGAGTGGATCCCTAACACCAGAGCTCTTCTATATTTCAAGAATTATTACAATAAAGTGTTGGTGTTCAACTTCAATTGTGTACACTTTTTATCTAATGGAATAATAGGTTTTGTTATTTGTTTTGTTCTGCAACTAATTCAACATTAATTTATTATATTTTCCTACAGTTACGTTGAAAAGTGGCCATTGCTGCACTGATTACAGAACGCAAAGAATCACTTTTCCGCTCTAGTGCGGGAAAAATTTTTCTGCACTCCAGATTTGCAACATGGCAACGCAAAATACTTAGTAGGTTATATGGAGCAACAGTGCAGCAAAATCAAAATGAAGTTGGTAACAGTGACTGCTGTGGCTGCTATAGTGAGCAGAGGTGCAACCAAGCACAACGCGCTAATTATTATTCATTATATATTATAACCAAGGACAACGAGGACTTTAGGATTTTAGGATTAAGGTTTTTATCAATAATAAAATTACACAGAAAAACATTTGATGGATTTCAGGCAATTTTACCCATAATTACCCACTTTTCATATTCAATGGTAACTGTAGGAAAAACTTAATGTGAAATACGTGCGCAAAGTTCCTCTGCTGCACTCAAGAAACCATTCCGCCCTCGCCTACGGCTCGGGCGTAAACGTTTCTTTCGGTGCAGCAAACTGTCACTTTGCGCACTAGTTGCACAAATAACTATTTTGTTGAAAATGATAATGACCTGTTAAACTCCTAAAAAATAACATGTTTGGTAACGTGTGCGTTTTTGCAGGAATGTACGATATGTGTAGCCACATATAGTAATATTCAAAAGTTGCCCGCCTGCCAGGTATTCAGGATACAACACACAGATTGGACTGTCGAAGGTGTTAGTCTCACTCCTATAGGATATCTACAGGAGCCAACAGGTATTTCAATCACCAATTTACTCTATTCATTGAAAGTTTTCTACAGCAGTTTCAGTTTAACAATTGAAGTCATAGAAATCCAGCAAAGGTAAGCCTGAGTGCGGGCATCAATTACATGATATTACAGTACATAGAAGAGCCTTTATTCTGTTGTATAATTTTCCAGATAGTTCGAGTTCTCTTCTGTTCAATGAATAAGAGCCTGTTCACATGACAGTGATTTACGTTCGGTTGTCGCGCGGATGACAAACCGAGCGGTTGCCAGGTATAGGGAAACACATGGTGCCGTACACATGCATCGCTCGGTTTTAGCAGTCGCCGGCGAATCGCGGCGGTTGTAGTCTCAGACTACAACCGCTCGGTTGTCGCTCGGTTGCCAGGCGGCTTGATATACTAGAGCAGGCATGAGAGCGTAAACATGTCTTCAGTCAACCGAGCGGTCTCGATCAGAGCAGTAATATATGTTTAAGAGTAATATAGTGATTAAGTACATAGATTAAGATATTAAGATTGAGTACATAGATGTTGTACCTAATAATTATTTATCATAACCGAGGGCAAACCGCTTATGAATCGCTGTCATGTGTACGAGGCTGGCAAATCGAGCGATTTGCCAACCGCGCGACAACCGAGCGTAAGTCGCTGTCATGTGAACAAGCTCTATGTTATGACTTAGAAATACTAATTATTCGAGTAGGCTGCCTATGGTATATTATTTTATTAAATTGACTCCGTGTAGATAATAACTATTTTTTATTATTTTATAGTTTTGTTGTGTTGATTCCGTTGACGGTTTTTATTTTATTTATTTCTCTTTTTGACTTTTGTTATAACACTTTTTGTTTTATGGCAAATATCGGGGCACCGAGCTTCGCTCGTTTTATTTATTGATAAACAGAACAAAATTCCCTAAAATGATCGTGTTTATATTTCACAGCTGGCTATACGTCATCTTATGAATTTCGGGGATGCGATATTTTGATTTTTCACATACTCACTTTTTTACTATCCACAGCTGTTTCAGCCAAGGATGAATAATCCTTTTAATGTCGTTCAGCGAGTTTTCTCAAGGATGAGACCTACTGCAATCGAATCTTTATATCATAAACCTACTATGTTCCAAATTTCGTGAAAATCGTTAGAGCCGTTTTCGAGATCCGTTAAAAATAAATAACCAGATATAAAAATAACCAGATATATAAATACAGAAATTGCTTGCTCAATATAATAGGATTCTACATTGTTAAAAGACGATCTGACAACAGAGCAAAGAGAGAAAGAGATAGCGCTATCCGCTTTGTTGAATGATGGACTAGGATAGCAATACCGTTGCTAATCAAAGACTGCCATTATAACGTGGACCTCACTTTAGCGTAGGCGTGGTTGATTCATGATCATCTACATACATTGAAATAATTTGTATTATTTCTATGTTGCGTTGAAATTAATTAATTTAAATATGGTTGCAGATTATTGGTTGCAAATTATACAGACATCTGTTCATTCAAGGATGAATTATCCTTTTAATGTCCTTCAGCGAGTTTTCCCAGGGATGAGACATAATGCAATCGAATTTTTATATAATAAACCTAGTATGTTCCAAATTTCGTGAAAATCGTTAGTGCCGTTTTCGAGATCCGTTGAACATAAATAACCACATATAAAAATAACCAGATATATAAATACAGAAATTGCTCGCTTAATATAATAGGATAAAGGATTATTGATTGATATATATTACAATATTATTTTTTGTGTTTTATGGCAATAAATGATTATTGATTGATATATATATTACAATACAAAAGTAGATTTAACAATAGAAAAATCTACTAAATCCCAAGTTAATATAGATTTACTTATATGTAATAAAATTGTTTCATTGCAATATCTGTTTCGAAACTTTAATTAATAAACTAATAGGAAATAAATTTAAAACATCCTAGCTTGAATGATCTGAACTCATTGATTACTATAGTGATTTTCACTTCGAACGTCTGAATTGATTGAATGAGAAGCACCAATGCTATTTTCAAGGAATGCTGACTTAAAACACTGGAATATTGTCTAATAATATCACGAATTTATTGAAACTAATCAAGCTTGTATCTTTTGCAGTACCTGAAATAGACCTTCACTGTCCAGAACTGTTTAGTCATAAGATATCTTCTGGAGATACGATTTTCTCCATGGTGTTCAGGCCTCACTGCTATAAGGAAGGCGAAAAATATCCAACAGTATTAAACGTTTACGGTGGACCTGAAGTGCAGCTAGTTTCAAATACTTTTAAGGTTAGTACCGACTTTCAGATTATGGATTATTTTTGTCAATACTTTGCAATAATTATTGAATTGTTTGTACAGAATGAGATAATTCTAATGCCAAAAACAATATGCAGTTTCTATAAAAAACATGTTTTCTTACAAAATGAGGCATTAAAAGTGAAGTGAAAGTTTGATAATGACATAACCTACATTTTCATTTGGACTATGGTATAAATTTGAAAAGGGACAGTTTTGGGCACAAGCCTGTTGTGCTTTTCATATAAGTAACAAGATTGTACATAATTGAATAAATAAATAAATTATTGGTGTAAGAAAACCTGTTCGCCAGCAGTCAAGTGAATGATACATTATCTGATAATAGGCCTATGAATGGTATATATGGCCTATGAATAGGAAAGAATAATAGAATATGAATGATAATAGGCCTATAAAAGAGGTATGATTTTTAAGACGAATAGTTTCAAATATCTAATAATTAGTGATTTTAAATTAATGAACTGGTAGGCTACTATTAACTATGAAGATTGTAAGATAAATTTATCTTGAGGTATGAGTAAATGAAAAAGTATTATGTAAAATATAGGGTTTGATTTTCATTTACAAACATGTATACAGTTATGGAAACAACAGGCATTATAGCCCAAAAATGATCCCGATTCAATATCACAAAGTTCAAAGTTCTTCATAAGTGACATGAGAAAAAATTAATGAAAATTAGTAGAAATTAGATATGAATTTCATTCTTTCAGTTCGAATACTTGGGCCTGATTGCCCGAAAGCCTGTTAAACTTCAGTGATGATTAAATTCCACGAGAACCAATCAGAGAAGTGTTTTCTGAAATGAAGGCTTCTCTGATTGTTTCTTGTGGCTATTAATCGGGATCAAAAGTTAACAGACGTTTGTGCAACCGGTTGTAAGATTAGTTACTGTAGTACACGGTGGATTTCAACCCGACTTATATTATTATAGTGGGGTATCATAATTAGAACTAAGTTTAGTATTAGCAAGTTTTGTATGTATAATATAATAGTTATGTATATGTTTTGTCAATAAACTCCTCTGGTTGCAATTCAATGGCAATCAGAGAAATAATTATTTGTTTGAATTATTTTGGGGAAAAACTGTTTCAACTTATGTCAATTCAATTTCAAATTTTATCGTACCATAAAGTAATCCTTCCTTAATTTCTCCCACACTTGAGTTTACTTATTCAGTAAAATCGTGAATTAATATTCAATTTGAAAAACCAACTAGTATTATTATTCCATACTCCGTGTCTTATTTTAGTTTTTTAATGAAGTGAGGTGATTATTTTTCTAAACAGTGATTCTATTTTAATTTGAAAAACAATAATTTGAGAATTAAATACGAACCTTGTATACCTAAACCAAATAAAAGTCACTTCATGAATTTTTTTTCTTATTTAGCTCCAAAGTTCTACAACCTGCTGCCCTTGAGATAAGGCAGTGCAAGATACGGTCAAGGTTTTTGAGAGATGTCAAGAGATTTGTGATGGAATGTGAGAATATAGATACCTTTTGTAGAATTCTCATGTAGACTTGTATATCATAATATTGCACAATATACTAGCTAAAATTGATAAATAATCGATACTGTTATGTAATATGTGTCGTTTCATATGCGACTGTCGGCCTCAGTAACTACATTTTAGCGCTAGTTTTGTAATCAATTTTATATCACCATCTCAAACAGGTTTAGTACCTCGAGATGTTGTAAAACAACTTGCCATGTTGTAAAATTTGTATTGCTTTTATTATGTATTTCTAAGATGTTGTAATTTTATATTTCTGCCAATAAAACATTTTCATTTGCAGGGAATGCGTCACCTAAGAATGCACATGCTAGCATCTCAGGGTTATTGTGTGGTGATGATAGATTCCAGAGGATCTCAGCATAGAGGACTGCAGTTCGAGAGTCATATCAAAGGAAGAATGGTTAGTTTGACTTTTTGCTACTCACTCTAGAATATCATCTTATAAACACTTCAGGTCATAGTAACATCAATGTAAACACTTGAAGTTTTTGTAACCGAGATTTGGAATTTGTCGGTCCAATAGATACAATTCGAAACAGTACTGAATATAACAATATTCAAGTTGCAATTTTTTGTGGGTTCAGTTCAGTTGGCTTCAGCGTGGACTCCAAGTTGTCATGGGAACCTTACATCATCAAAGACTGTAGAAAACTTTCTAGAGTGGTCTATTTGCTCCGGAAAATGAGAGAACTTCTGAGTTCCCTTAGACTGCTGATGCTGATTCATGCTGTGTTCAGCTGTCATATCCAGTATCATATCGTGTTTCGGATGGACACGTTAAGCCGTCGGTCACGGCTGCCTAAAAAGCAGTCGTTAGGTCATGTAAGAGGCCCTGAAATTGATCAGTTGCGAGCTGAAAACTCTGACACCAGACCTGAGCCAGCCAGGTCACTCGATATTATTATTATATATCCAGTATGGAATACTTGTGTGGGGTCATTCAGCACATGCTAAGGACATTTCTCCTGCTTCAAATAAGACACTTCGTGTGATGACTTATAGCAAGTTTGATGCTCACTGCCAGCCCATATTTCAACGTCTGGGCATCCATACTGTGTATGGACTTTACATACTAGCATCACTCTTGCACGTCAAAAAACATCAGTCTATGTTCTCAAGAAGAGAGGAAGTGCACACCTACAATACTCGGGGGAGAACCAACTTAGATGTTCCGCTCCGACGACTGTCTAGTAGGGATGGGTATCGATACATCGATGTTTAAAAACATCGATGTTTTAACATCAAACATCGATGTTTTTAACATCAAACATCAATGTTTTTAACATCAATCATCGATGTTTTTAACATCGATGTTCACTGGTTGATGTTTTTCCCAACTAAAAAGTAAAAACAATTCTAATTTTTAATTTGATTTAAGTTTTTTTTTATTGAAGAGGATTATCTTGAGAGCTTATAGTAACAATATAGAGCAATAGTAACAGAATATAATCATTATCTTTGTCATATTTAGTGTAGTATTCTGTTTAGTGTTTTTCGTGAATATCGATCACTCTTGTGAAAGATCTTGCATAAGTTTTGACCTCCTGCTGATTGTTTTTTTCAATCAGGCTCTCTGTATTTTCATGTGAGACTGTTGATACTCTTGAAGATTTACATTACTTCTACTTCTGCGGCCCGTGTCAAGGTTGGATACTTATTCAGAATTGAATAATAGGTCGGATTCTTCGTTTCTTAGGGAGAAATAGTTTTTTCTTATTACAATTATATATTTCCTCAACATGCGTTTAACACTAATTAATCTAGCTCTGGAAAAGAAGTCCTCCTATTGTAAGGAGAGCAGATATCCATATAAAAAACTTAATCCATTTTCATTTTCTGTGCTCTGCTAGAATACCTGTATTCTAGGTACCTTGGTATCATCCGTAAAAACGTAGGGCGATACAACGATGTTAAAAAACATCGATGTTTACTATTCGATGTTTTTTACTTATCGATGTTAATGTGAAAAAACATCGATGTTTTGTCTTTCGATAACCATCCCGACTGTCTAGGGTTAAGGATTGTATTCCGGTGCTCGTAATCAGGATGTTCAACTGCCTGCCGCATTCAGTGAAGGGGCGCTCACCTACCGCGTTTAAGAACGCCCCATCAAGGTGGCTCATTGGAAGGAGTTTTTAATTCTTTAGATGATTTTTTCAATGATGACTATGCTGGTCTGTGATGCCGCCATCTGTGTGAAAAATACAGTTTTAATTTTTGACACGATCTATCCGGGGAAGCCTGGTCATCGATCACGATATTGGATTATGGATTCAACATGATTGTCACATTTTTTAGGTCCACTGTGGGCTTTGGTCTCCTCCACAATGTACCTCCAATTCTCTGACTTCAATCAATCTTCTCCATCCTCTATAACCCATCCTTATTAAATCATCGTCGATCTCTGAACCCTGATCCCTGATTTAGGATTGTGTGACAGATAGGACCTGTAGTCCTATCTCAACTCCACTTGAGTTACATACAATTTGATACTTATTGAACGTACAATTTTTTGGCGTCCTTTCAAATTCTATTAGATTGAACACAGCTTGGCAAACATGATGTGTATCATGTGTTTTTCAAGTTCTATTCAATCTCGTAGAATTTATAAGGACGGCAAACTTCGATGAAGACCAAAATTCGATGTGGGCTTTACACATCACGTACGTTTGACTAAATTTGTACTCATCACCGATATTAATGTGTGGACACGTTAAGCCGTCGGTCCCGGCTGCCTAAAAAGCAGTCGTTAGGTCATGTCAGAGGCCCTGAAATTGATCAGTTGCGACCTGAAAACTCTGACACCAGACCTGAGCCAGCCAAGTCACTCGATATTATTATTATTTTAATGTGTGTGTTTATCCAATCACTGTATGCTACCACTGGTTTACAGCTGAAAATGCCTTCAAGTAACCAGGCTGGTCCACCAAAATATTCCTCGGAGTGGAAACCTCAACAATAGACCACGAAAATGTCGAAATTCAATAACAATAGGCGACCACTGAAGGGTCACTAGAACTTCTACCCTGTCATCCATTGTTTTCGGCGGAAAAGTCTCGTTTCTTTAACCCGCTGTAGATAATTGTTGGTATGGAAGAAGTGTAAAAATTGACGTGAAGTAGGAACTTGAATTGAATTTCTCATGTTATTTTTCAGGGAGCTGTAGAACTTGATAATGTAGGAGCGAAGCAATGTGAAAATTAAATATCGGGGACCGAGCTTCGCTCTGGAGTACAAAAGCATAAAATTATTACGAAAGAAGAAATTATAATAACATTCATACAGAAATGTTCTATCTAATCACAGTAAATTGAGATTACTTCCCAGAGGAATTCAAAAATTTCCCTCACAAAGGCCCAGTTGCACAAAACCCGGTTAAATTTTAATCCTGATTAACTTCACGTGAAACAAATCAGAGAAGACCATTTCAAAAAGATGGATCTACTGGAATTAATCAGGATTGAAAATAACCCGGCTTTTTTGCAACCGGCACTAAGTACCTGATTGAATGATTACAAAAGTTCAACAGCTGCGTCATAATTTTGACACAGTTCAACACTTATGAACTCGCTCACTCACTTCCATCACCAACAGACGACGAAATAATTATTATCAGCTGTTTTTCTAAGGATGAATAAAAATTATCCTTGTAATGTCCTTCAGCGAGTTTTCCCATGGATGAGACCTAGTGCAATCGAATCCTTATATTAATAATAATAATATCGAGTGACCTGGCTGGCTCAGGTCTGGTGTCAGAGTTTTCAGGTCGCAACTGATCAATTTCAGGGCCTCTGACATGACCTAACGACTGCTAATGACCTAATGACTTTATATTATAAACTTACTATGTTCTGAATTTCGTGAGAATCATTACGTGATCCGGTGAAATACAAACATCTAAAAATCCAAACATCTAAACATATGAACATATAAACAGAAGTTGCTCGTTTAATAGTATAGGATTTGGAAAAACTGGATTTGATATTTAAATTTATTTTCCCCAGGGAACAGTAGAACTGGATGACCAAGTGGAGGTTCTGCAGTGGCTGGCCGAGACGACGGGAATGATTGACATGGAGAGAGTCGCCATTTTGGGCTGGTCCTACGGCGGATATCTCAGTCTAATGGGTCTGGCGCAGTTCTCACATATATTCAAAGTGAGTAGCATTGTGCAGAGGAAACACATGTTTTTCGAACAGCCAGTACTCGTCAACGGGAGAGGGTATTGCCCTGGAACGAATGTTGGCAGACGACCCATACTATGCCATTTCAGTTGCTATGAGCGTTGGAACGTACAACATTATGTGTTCGCTGTTAAGCAGTTTTTTTTAGAAATAATGAATCTGTAGTTACAGTGCAACGCTTTTCCGTCAATATTTTAGAGTTGGGCGTCGAAGTGCAATGCCCGATCTTAATACAGCGTAGGTTGCAGCGTTTAGGAGTACTAGTTCTGTGATGAAAAAGAAACCACCTGGTCTTTCCCAACCAGCTCGTACTCCTGAAAATGTAGACCGAGTCAGTGTCGTCGAGTCGATCTTCTAGGACTAGTAACAACTGCCGTTCTGACTCGGCCTACACTTTCCGGGGAACGGGGTAGGCCAGGTGGTCTCTTTTTCATCACAGAACTAGTACTCCTAAACCCTGCAACTCATCGGAGTACAGTATTACGATCGGGCATTGCACCTCGACCCTCAACTCTATATTGACGAAAAAGCGTTGCTCTGTGACTACAGATTCATTGTTTTTTAAAAAAACTGCTTAACAGCGAACACACGATGTTGTACGTTCCAACGCTCATAGCAACTGAAATGGCATAGTATGGGTCGTCTGCCAACATTCGTTCCAGGGCAATACCCTCTTCCGTTGACGAGTACTGGCTGTTCGAAAAACATGTGTTTCCTCTGCACAACTCTGTATTTCCCCAATTAAACTCGATGTACGGCGGTAGGCTAAGTAATGCACACATGATTGTAGAGTAGAAATCAAATAACCCTCAGAAGCGAGCCTGGTGGCATGTGGAAGTACTATTTATCCTCTTCACGGCTGCGCAGTTTGAAGGTGTTGTCTTCATCAAGTTTGGTTTGGTTAGTGAAATTATGGCTCTTGTTCTTGTGTTATGTAAACGCGAATCAAACAACGCGCTGTTATCGAATTTTTAACTGCTGAGAAAGTGAATTATTTATTTTCAGCATAGAAATTCGTAGTAATAACTTAGATAAAAGATTTCTTAGATTTCTTAAAAAACTTAGATTCTTAGTTTTCGTTGTTTTATAGTGAAAATGGACTAAATTTTAGAAAAGTGAAACCATAACCCTATTTCGGACTTGTTATCTAAATTTCGGGAGAGAAATAGTACAAGGAGTATCCTTAGTTTTTCTCTCCCAATCAGTGCTACTTTGTAGAAATTATGAATAAATAAATAACAAAGATGTCATAAGTAGATATCCCTTGGTAAAGTCGTTTATGTTCGAAAATACGAGTTAACTCAAGCCAATTACTGTCTATTATTACTGTTTTGTTGGAGTTAGTGCCGGTTGCACAACAGCCGGTTAAATTTTAACCGTGATTAATTCCTCGAGAACCAATCAGAGAATCAGTCTCTTCAAAAATGCCTTCTCTGATTGGTTCTCGTGGAATTAATCACGGTTAAAATTTAATCGGCTTTTGTGCGACCGGCACAAAGTAAAACAAGTTGAGACTTAGCCAAAATATTCACATAGTGCGAAATTGCAACTAAAACTCTAATTTTATGTGTATATTTATGTGAATAAATGTAATTCTGTGGCTATTCTTGAACATTTGGCAATAATAACTTTCATGCTCTTCTTCTTCTTTTGGTTCCTATCCGTTCCGGATGTTGGCAACCATTCTGGCTATGATGACCCTGTTGACTGCCGCCCTGAACAGCTGTGCTGTGCTCATTCCATACCATGTCCTCAGGTTCCTAAGCCACGATATTCTCCTTCTTCCAGGACCTCTTCTACTATCTACCTTGCCCTGCAATACAAGTTGGAGTAGCTCGTATCTGCTTCCGTTTCTCATTATATGTCCGAGATATTGGAGCTTCCTCGCTTTTACAGTATTGAGAATTTCTTTTCCCTTTCCCATTCTTCTTAGAATTTCTTCATTAGAGACATGGTCCACCCATGACACCCTCAGCATCCTCCGGTAGAGCCACAATTCAAATGCCTCTAGTTTGCGCTCAGTTGCAGCTGTCAATGTCCATGACTCCACACCATATAGAAGAACGGAGAAAACATAACATCGAAGAAATCTCATTTTCGAATTAACTGTCAAATCGTGACTTTTGAACATGGTACTCATTTTTAGAAACACAGCTCTGGCCTTTTCAATGCGGATCTTGATCTTTTGTGAGTGATCCCACTGGTCATTCAGAGTGGCACCCAGGTAAATGTATTTATTAACTTGTTCAACTGGTTTTCCTTTAATTGTAAGATGACATCTGGGGACATTGTTCTTGCTGATGACCATTAACTTTGTCTTATCTGTATTGATATTCAACCCATGTCTCTCACTACTTTCTGTCACTCTGTCCATCAGCATCTGCAAATCATCTAAACTCTCCGCAAAAATTACTGTGTCATCAGCATATCTAATGTTGTTGAGTATCTGTCCATTCACAGGAATGCCTACTTCTACATCTTCCAAGGATTCTCTAAAGATGTACTCGGAATAAATATTGAATAACAATGGAGAAAGCACACATCCCTATCTCACTCCTCGCTGAATTTTTATACCTTCTACACTGTCATCCTCCAGAGTCACTGATGCTGATTGGTTCCAGTACAAGTTTGTTATTATTCTGAGATCTTTATCATCTATTCCAGTCATTTTCAATATCTCAACCATTCTCTCATGTTGAACCCTCTCAAATGCCTTCTGATAATCCACAAAGCATGCATATATGTCCTTGTTCACATCTCTGCATCTTTGGAATAGCACCTGGATACTGAATAAGGCCTCTCTTGTTCCGACAGAATTCCTAAACCCAAATTGCGTAGCTGATAATTGCTCTTCACAAAGCTTGTAAATCCTTTTATGTATTATTTTCAGGAATATCTTCAAGAGATGGCTCATTAGGCTGATTGTTCTATATTGATCACATTTTCTAGCTCCCGCCTTCTTTGCCAATAAAATAAACTCTGACTCCAGCCACTTCTCAGGAATGCATCCATTGTCATATATACGGTTGAACAAAGAAGTCAGCCATTTAATATTATCATCATCTAGAAGTTTCATAAACTCTGCCTGGATGTTATCAGGGCCTGTTGCTTTTCCAGCTTTTGTGTTTTTTATTGCATTTATTACTTCATCCATTAATATTTCTTGCCATGTTTCGCAGATTATATGCTAACTTTCATGCTAGATGAGAAAAATTCGAAATTGCAACTAAATTTCTAATTTTATGTGTACCTTTTTGTGAATAAAAATGTAATTCTGTGGCTATTTTTGAACAGTTGGCAATAATAAATGTAATTTTGTGGCTATTTTTGAACAGTTGGCAATAATAAATGTAATTTTGTGGCTATTTTTGAACAGTTGGCAATAATAAATGTAATTTTGTGGCTATTTTTGTACAGTTGGCAATAGCTGGTGCACCTGTGACGTCATGGTGCTCCTATGATACCGGATACACGGAACGATACATGGGACTGCCCCAGGAGAATAAATTCGGCTACAGGCAAGGATCTGTCTTCAACTACATCAAAATGTTCCCTGAAGAGTAAGTAGAAGCTGAATTTCAAATCCAACAAACTTTTTGATCACATAATAAACATCAAAAATCTTCCTAACCATCAAAACATTTCCGGTCTACACTGTTGAAAATGATCGCTAGACGATTGAAAGTAGTACTCCAGTCATCAGTAAGTAAAAGTTTTTAATATTTACTTAATAATCGACTGCATGTCGTGTTTAAATACATAAAAAAGTGTGTTTATACAAAGCAGCTCGGAATGGAGCAAGAAACCATCACCTTTAAGTAGATTGAATAAGAAGACCAGATATTGTCAGTATTATATTTTATTCAGTATAGATAACTACCGCAATCACCTTCACAACTAATTAGGCTGGCCACTAGGACGACATGCATGATTAACATGTGTCTACACACATTGCACGTCATTCATTGTTGTCAGCACAGCGAAAGGCTTTGAGCAAAAGTTTTTGAGGTTAGGTTTTTGTATCTCTGATTCTACTTTCCTTGCCCTATTACCATAGGTAAGGAAAGTAGTGCTTTCCGAAAAAAATTAAGGTACCCCAATTTCTATACGTTTCAAGGTCCCCTGAGTCCAAAAAAGTGGTTTTTGGGTATTGGTCTGTATGAGTGCGTGTGTGTGTGTGTGTGTGTGTGTATATGAGTGTATGTGCGTCTGTGTACACGATATCTCATCTCCCAATTAACGGAATGACTTGAAATTTGGAACTTAAGGTCCTTACAATATAAGCATCCGACACGAACAATTTCGATCAAATGCTATTCAAGATGGCGGCTAAAATGGCGAAAATGTCAAAAACAGGGTTTTTCGCGATTTTCTCGAAAACGGCTCCAACGATTTTGATCAAATTTATACCTAAAATAATCATTGATAAGCTCTATCAACTGCCACATGTCCCATATCTGTAAAAATTTCAGGAGCTCCGCCCAATCAATGCAAAGTGTGATTTTGGATTCCCAATTATCAGGCTTCAAATACAATTTAAACAAAAAATTCCAAGTGGAAAAGATTAAGCATAAAAATATCTACAATTAATGTTTAGTGACATTTCCACCTAAAATTGAAAATAAGCTCGAAATTCGAGAAAATGTGTTTATTCAATAATGCAAACTGTTGGCAACTGTTGATTCTATTAAATCATTCACTATGAAGAGATAGCAGACTTCGTGTGTCTCCAGCGTTATTGTCCTGTCACCAGCTGGCAGATCTTTGAATAGTAGACTTGGGATGCGCGTGTACACTAGCGTCAGGTGATCAATTCTCATAATAGCAAGGAAAGTTGTGTGAGTGCACGTCATTCATTGTTGTGTCAGCACAGCGAAAGGCTTTGAGCAAAAGTTTTTGAGGTTAGGTTTTTGTAGGTTTTTGTGAAATTTACATTGCTGCAACAATTGATCGTTTGAACATGACATTTGAAGGGAGTGTCAGTGACACAATTTTTGACTTTGCAGCTTAATTTGGACTAGTTAGTAGGTGAACATAGCAAAAGTGTGCATCTTTATCGACTCTTTTGAAGGTGTGAAACCGCTGAGTTAACACTTGTTGCAGCTATGAAAATTTCACCCCTTACATTGAAGCTGCTATAACAATGAGTGGAAAACTTGGAATAGTGAAATAATACATCATTTCAAAGAGAATTCAATGCTCGACAAACCTACGATAAGCATCTGTTTTTATGATGCATTGTTGGAGAGGTATAAGCCCTGAAAGAGCAAAACATTGGATGAAAACCTGTTATTTTAACAATTACTCACCACCAAGAGCGAATATCTCGGGAACTGTTGGGAATATCACAAAATTCCATTAAACAAAAAGTGTGGAGAATTTATCAAGCTCTATTTTTGAATATTTCAATCGGTTGAACGCATTGTTCTCTAGATATGAGCATGGAAGCAAAACGCCGCAAAATGCAACTTTTAAACCACCCTCATCCCCTTAGCACATGAGTTAGGAATGGGGACTTTTGATATGTTCTCCTCCTAACTAGTCTCAACAAAGCAGCAAAGTCAACAATTTTGTTTAAAAGATTCCCCCCAAATTCCTTTGTCAATTGGTCTATTGTTGCAAAAATTGAGATTTCACACTCAACACTAAAGCTGCTACAAAAGGTGTAGGGAAATTCATAAAAGCGTGAAATCATACATAAAATTGAAGAGAATTTAATGCCTTATAAACTCATAATCAGCATGGATTTTTCCCGTCTATGTTTAAAAAGTTATAAGAGCAAAAATGGGTCGATGTCAAACGAGGCAAACGACAGAAGAGACCAGCGACAGTCGAGACCAGCGACGGTAGACACCGGCGACATTCGAAGCCAGCGACGGTAGAGGACTCCTGAAAAAGTGGTCTCAAATGTCGCCTGTGTTAGGCGACAGTTGAGGCCACTCTAATTTTTGTACAGCCCCGACAGTCGAGACCTGCGACGGCAGAGGACTCCTGAAAAAGAGGCCTCAACTGTCGCCTGCGCTAGGCTCTCCAGAATGGTAGACAGCACCAAAAGAATATTATCATTTAATTTGTATGGATTTACCAGCAATTGAATAATATCACATTATTTTTTCCATATTATGAATAAGTATTGCAACTTTACAACTGTAAATAAACCTTAGTTGCTTCATCATAAAAACGAAATTTTCAAACTCGTAAATACCTTTTTGTTACATTGATGTCAAATTCTCAGTTCATGATAGATGTAGGATATTATTCTACGAATCAATATCCTGTTACAAATCAATAACTTTTATCAATTTCACACATTCACATTTTACATTTTATTGATCTATACATTGAGCTTTTCTCATAAAAACTAAATTGTTCATTTATTTCATTAACGATGTTGCTTATGGAATTAATCACATGATTACTTTCATATGATGATAACATCATGTGTATAAGTTATAATATAAGCTATAATCATTATAAAATCTATTTTGTCTGGAATCGCAGTAGGATGTGTCCCCAACTGTCGCCTGCTGCAAGCGAGTCTCCAATTTTTGTACAGGCCCGACAGTCGAGACCAGCGACATTCGAGGCCAGCGACGGTAGAGGACTCCTGAAAAAGAGGCCTCAAATGTCGCCTGCGTTAGGCGACAGTTGAGGCCACTCTAATTTTTGTACAGCCCCGACAGTCGAGACCTACGACGGGAGAGGACTCCTGAAAAAGTGGCCTCAAATGTCGCCTGCGTTAGGCGACAGTTGAGGCCACTCTAATTTTCGTACACTCCCGACAGTCGAGGCCCCGCAAAAATAATAAAAAATTGGAGGCAAACGTGTTTTTTCCAAAAATGTCACACCTTCAAGAGCGGATATCTCGAAAACTAGTGGAGATATAAAAAAAATTGTGAAATGAATGTTGTGGGAAATTATGTAAGCATCAATTTGTTATATGACAGTCAAGTCCTTAGGATACATAGTTTTTGAGTTTTATGCGAGAAACCAAAAAATGGTACCTTCAAACCACCCCCACCCCCTTAGCACAGGTGGTAGGGGTGGGGACTTTTGATATGTTCACCTCCTAACTACCCTAAAAGAACTGCGAGGTCAACAATTGTCTTCCCCACTTTTCCCCCTATACCCTTTTTTGAGCATTCATTGCCTGGACTACATCCAATAGATAAATTTTTAATCTTTGTGTACGCTTCAAGTGAAGTATAGCTTCCTTCTGAACGAATACATTATTTGTTGGTATGTTTTGAAGAATGTATTCTGTTTTTTAGAACATCTACCTTAACTACACTTTTCTGTATTTTATTTATGTATTCATTTGTGATTTGCAGTGAGAATCGGTTGCTGATAATCCACGGCCTAATAGATGAGAACGTTCACTTTGATCATACGAGCAGTTTGATAGACGCATTGGTCAAAGCCGGAAAGCCCTATCAACTCCAGGTCAGCCATTTTAATACTACATTGTAATTTAAAAAAAGGGAATTATTGTCATTTTGAATATTAATATAATAATGGAACAAATTATCTATGTCACATTAGGGTGCGAACAGAACGGCCAAGCCGATGTTTAGCTTTCAGTGTAGGTCGATTGACCTTCATGTAACACAAACACGTTGTAAAGCATGGGAGTGAACAGTTCAGTTGAGTCTCGATATTGGTTCACCAGGATGACATTCAAATGTTTTTTATCATTTAGGACAAAGCTCGTTTTATCAGGCGTTTTTCAGATGATTCAGCGTGGTAGGAAGCTCTCCGATTGGCTGATTATCAGCTTATTCCCGAACTCCGACCCAATCAACCAATCGGAGAGCTTCCTGCCTTGCCAACTCGTCTGAAAAACGCTTCGTGTGGCTTGGCCTTTAAGCCTTGTTTTTTTTAGGGAGAGGAAAAATAAGGTAACCTTGTGCTATTCCTCTCCCAAATTTAGATAAGGTTACACATAGTCCGAAATAGGTTAAAACTTGTTCTTCAATTCACAACATTTTTAGTCCTCAAGTATTTTCACAAAGTAGATTTTCAAATTTAGATGCTTCAAAACTAAACATAGAAGAAATGTTTCACATTATTATAACTAAAATAGGAAATATACACATAATTATTAAAAAATCTGGTGTGGCGCACTCACACAACTTTCCTTGCCGTTATGAAAATTGATCACCTGACGCTACGGTAGTGTTCCCGCGCATCTCAAGTCTACTATTCAAAGATTAGAGCCAGCTGGTGACAGGGTAAAGGTGCGTACAGATATACGCGCCGCGAACATGAGCAATTCACTTTTAATCAGCTGACTATATCTGTATTTTTACCGAAACGGTATAAGATATAGATATAAAAAAGCTTGGCATCAGCTGATTAAAAGTGAATTGCGCATGTTCGCGGCGCCTAAATCTGTACGCACCTTAATAACGCTGGAGACACACGAGGTCTGCTATCTCTTCATAGTGAATCATTTAATAGAATCAACAGTTGCCAAAAGTTTGCAATTGGATAATCACATTTTCTCGATTTTCGAGTTTATTTTTAATTTTAGGTGAAAATGTTTCTGATCATTAATTGTAGAGATTCTCATGCTCAATCTATTCCACTTGAATTTTTTTGTTTAAATTATATCTGAAACTTGATAATTACGAATCTAAAATCAAACTTTGCATAGATGGGGCGGAACTCCTAAAATTTTACAGATATGGGACTTGTGGCAGTTGATAGAGCTTATCGATGACTATTTCAGGTATGACTATAATCAAAATCGTTGGAGCCGTTTTCGAGAAAATCGCGAAAAACCCTGTTTTTGACAACATTTTCTCCATTTTAGCCGCCATCTTGAATCGCATTTGATCGAAATTGTTCGTGTCGGACCCTTTTATTGTAAGGACCTTACGTTCCAAATTTCAAGTCATTCCGTTAATTGGGAGATGAGATATCGTGTACACAGACGCACATACACTCATACACACACATACAGACCAATACCCAAAAAGGCAAGGAAAGTAATGAAACGTATAGAAAACATGAAATTAGGGTACCTTACATTTTTTTGGAAACCAATACTTTCCTTACCTATGGTAATAGGGCAAGGAAAGTAAAATATAATTTTAAAGAATTACCGTAAAACAAACTCAATTCTAAAAGCACAGCTGATTCTTTTGTTCAAATTTGATATTATGAAAACGAGCATTCTATTCAAAGACCTTAAATATATATGAGATATAGACCCACAATGCCTATGCCTTCCCAATGATAGCTCTTACTTGAAATTGAAGGCCGCCATTGGGGTATTTTAGCACGAGATATATATTATTTATTTGTAATACTATAGATCACAAAGGCATTGGTGGCATTGGTATGTAATAATCTTATGGGTTGCCCCCTCAATGGCGGATTTCAATTCCAAGTACGACACTAGCGCTGCATGTGAGTCTATGCATCTTTAAGGTCTTTGATTCTATTAATATAATCTTGAAAAGTGAAAGTGACATAATATTCACATTTTGATTTGGGCTGTTTATTATAAATTATTGGAGAAGGAATAGTGAATTAGAAAATACCGATATTCAGATCAAATAGGCTTTAGTTGACAGAATTTAACTATAGTGATGAAACATAATAAAATGAGATTCAGCAAGTAATAACAAACTAAGTCAGCTGTATTTATTATAACAGATAATTTTGGGCAAAATCCTTTTGTGCCTTTCCTACAGTTGAGTATTATTGTACGAGATGAAATAAATAGCCTACATATTTTTCGTCACACTACACAGAAAACTTGTAATTTTCGGACAGTTTCTAGGCTGAGAAGATACCTTTTCATTAACAGTGTAAGCATTTACACGCCATTGCTGCCCATTAACCTGAAGGGGACCGTAGATTCTTCTTAGTATGGATCTTTCAAACATTTTTAATGCATTTACGTCAGTCATTCATCACCCAAGTTTCCGCCGCATATGTTGCCACTGAACGCACCAATGCGCACCAATGTTTTATATATCGTTATCTTGATGCTCCTGCCGACCAACTCACTTTTGAATGATCTGACATTGGCATAGCATAAGTAGATATCCCATGGTATAGGGCGTTTATGTCGCAACTTTTACTGTTATCCCAAGCCGATAGTTCACATAGTTCTTTCCTATGCAGCTGTGTGACGCTGGTAGTCTCTCATATTGTGCCGTTCATACACTCTCACCCCAACAAAACAGTAAAAATTGACAATAATCGACGGTAATCGGCTTGAGATAACAGTAAAAGTTGCGACATAAATTCCCTATACCATGGGATATCTACTTACGCTATTGTTTCTCTATGGTACGACCTATTAGCTGCTTGAATCCTTTCTTTTATATAAGCATTATCACCTGTGACATTTATTGGGCATCCTAGATACTTGAAATTCTCTACACCTGCAAACCTTTTGTTTTTCACGTCATAGAGAAAAAATAGCATATTTTTATCATTCTGTAAAGTCTCACTTACGTATTCAGTAATTTGTTGTGTACTCATTTACATATTATTTGCTGATTGTGTAGCGAAAAATATCGTAGGATACTTGGCCGTGAATGTCTCTTGCAGGGCTCGCATGAAATTCCAGTCTCGGCTAATGTCTCGACTGGAAACATCATATTCAGTCCCGCAAACATCCACTTCCCGTCCTCGCGACGTAAATAGCTATTTCACAATCTTTGTTGTATATTTGTGACTTATTCAGGTTTTAAAACTAAATTGTAAAATTATTTTGCTTTTCAGGTGTATCCCAACGAGAGACATAGTCTACGGAACCTGGATGCCAGCAAACATTACGAAACAATGCTCCTGCTCTTCTTACAAAATCACTTGTAATTAGTTTTAATTAATGTATTGTGTGTGTGTGTGTGTGTGTGTGTGTGTGTGTGTGTGTGTGTGTGTGTGTGTGGTGTGTGTGTGTGTGTGTGTGTGTGTGTAAGTAAGTATCAAATCTGTATTACACTGGCAAATTATGTTCTGTAGAACTTCTTCGATTTGAGATTGTGAACAGCTTTCCTCAATTATGTCCTTACATTGTACAGAGTGTCTCACAAAAGGTTTATTAGACCTAGTGCCGGTTGCACAAAAGTCGGTTAGATTTTAATCGTGATTAATCCCACAAGAACCAATCAGAGAAGTCGTCTTTTCAAAAAAGCCTTCTTTGATTTGTTCTTCTGAAATTAATCACAGTTAAAATTTAATCGGCTTTTGTGCGACGGGGCCATAGATTCTGAATGCAATTTGCAACAAAAAATGTCCAGTAAGGCTCAACTCACACTTAGGCGACTCAGGTCGAGAAGAGACTCGACTCTAGTCGAGAGCATGTGTTTTCAAAAAATGGTGACAGTCGCGGGGACTAGAATCGACTGGTCTGAGTGTCTAATGGTGACACTCAGACCAGTCGATTCTAGTCTCCGCCACTGTCACCATTTCAAAACACATGCTCTCGACTAGAGTCGAGTCTCTGCTCGACCTGAGTCGCGTAGTGTGAGTTGAGCCTAAAATGTTATTATTATATCGACCATAGTTTTTGAAATATGTCGATATTTCGATATTTTTTTAAAACGTCGATAACTAGAAAACTATTACTCAAATTCTGATTCTATAGATATGGTTGGAAAGAGGATAAAATTTCCAATAAGATCAATGTATGTTTTTCCTTTGTTTATATGTTTGGAAAGAAGATAAAATTTCCAATAAGTTCAATGTATATTTTTCCTTTGTTTGAACCTTTTTAACTATTTATTAGCGCTCAAAGCTGAAAAGTACATTCGTCGAGTCCAAAGCCAAATTTCGAACAGTTTGAACGCTCATAAAAAGTTTAAAAACGTCAAACAAAGGAACAAGTTATATGAAACTTATTGTATATTTCTTCCTCTTTCCAACAATATCCTTAGAATTCGATTTCAACTTATAGTTTTCTAGTTATTGGCTGTTTTCAAAAATATAGAAATATCGATATATTTCGAAAACTAAGGCCTCTTTCCAACAATATCTTTAGAATTCGATTTCAACTGGTAGTTTTCTAGTTATTGGCTGTTTTCAAAAATATAGAAATATCGATATATCTCAGAAACTAAGGTTGATATAATAGAATATGACTGAACATTTTTTGTTGCAAATTTCATGTAGTATCTATGATCTTCGGGTGTTACACCTTTTATGAGATACTCTGTTTAGTTAGATTCACCACAGATTGTCGGCATTCCTTATAAATAACATCAGTTCTCTGTTTCTTATTCAAATAATGCTGACGACATTTTGAACCAAATCTCCCTATAGGCAAAGCAGGGCTTACTAGGTACGAAATAGTGCAATCAATATTCTATCGAAGTTTTATGAAAGTTTGACAATTTAATATCAATTTGGGGGTAGATAATTTCTAGTAAATTTTAACAATTTAATATCAATACTTCATTTTAAACAAGAATGGACAGTTTATATTTCATTAGATATACTAGCAGGACCTACTAAATATTTAGGGGGTAATGATACTAGTATCAGCTATCCTCTATAGAAGGCAGTGGCAAGGCAGAGAATCGGCAACGCTGTTTTCCTAACTTTCTCCACTGCCATTATAACGTGGACCTAACTATAGTTTGACCATTGATCCTCAACTTCCTGCCAACTTAAACAAGGCAGTAAACTATTATTGAGTATTTTTTAAAAGTATTTTAAAGACTTGGAATTGTTATAATCATCCGTTATCAAGTGAGAAGCTAGATTCAGCTGTTACACCATCGTTAATCACTAGTGAACTAGAATATCCAGTAACTTATAAAAAGACTTCACTTCTATGGGCTACTTTTGTACAAATTAATAAAAACAATATAAAAACTTGTAGTACCCTTTATTATTGAAAACTTTTCAATAATAAAGGATACTTCAAGTTTTTATATTGTTTTAATTAATCAGTAATTTATCTATAGTGTGGAAATTAGCCTACTCCATGGTGAGGTCCACGTTATAATTGCAGTGGAGAAAGATAGGAGAACAACGATGCCGATCCTCTGTCTCGTCAATTCCTTCTTTAGACGGTAGCTGATACAGGTTTATTGATGTAGGTAGGTAATACTATACTGTTCATTCTCGTTTAAAATAATCAGTTATATTTTATTAAGCAAGAAATTATATTTTTCAATAATTTCATAGTGAATTTTCATGATTAAGATGAAATATGTTGTTAATTATTAATTATACATTGTTAAAAGACGATCTGGCAACAGAGCAAAGCTAGAAAGAGATAGCGCTATCAGCTTTGTTGGATGATAGACAAGGATAGCAATACCATTGCTAATCAAACACTGCCATTATTTATTTATTTACAATGCAAATGACACTAATGTAATAACATTGAAAGATAAAATAATAAGGTAGTCCTTGTGCTATTTTTCTTCCAAATTTATAGGTGACAAAGTCCAAGATAAGGTTAGAATTTCACTTGTACAATTTTTATAAAATTTTGGTCCAAAATAAACATTAAACTATAAATTTTGAATTTAGATGGCTTAAATTGATAAATTAATTAGAAATATTCCACTCAATTACCACTTTTAACGAATAATATTGAGTTATTTGAGAAAATTTGGAACTATTCAAGAAACAGAAACTAGTAAACACTGAAAAAATCAACAAATTTTGTTAATCAATTATTAATTATACATTGTTAAAAGACGATCTGGCAACAGAACAAAGCTAGAAAGAGATAGTGCTATCCGCTTTGTTGAATGATGGACTAGGATAGCAATAACACTGCCGTTATAACGTGGACCTCACTATAGATTATCAGCTTTGGTTGAATGAATCTACAAACGGTTATTCTGTAATACATTTTTAAAATCAGGGCAAGACTTTATGCTCACCCTGTAGAATATTCAGTAAATATCCAATACTTCGTGCAAATATTCTTCAGACTTGGAGGAATTTGCGGCGCATAGAAATGGAGGGAGGTCAGCCAATTGCAGTGATGGATTGAGTTATAGGTGGAAGCGTAGTTGTCAATTTGTCGAGTAGAGTCAGTCGAGTCTGTGATTGCAGAGAGGAAACTTCCTAAGTTTAACATGAGCGCTTGAATACTCACTGGAAACTAGATAACGCTGGCCGATACACAACGGCAACATAGCAGCCGTTGTATCCCTGCCGCTGTATGTATTCTCTACTGCGCATGTCCATCCCAAGTCGGTAGTTAATTAAAACGAAGTATAGTATTTTGGACTCAAAATTGGACAAAACTTATGAAGTGATAAACATAACCTATTTTTGGACAATATCTATCCTAATTTGGGAAAGGGATAGTTTTGGGCTTTAAGCCTGTTGTACCTTTCCCAATCATTCATAGTTGAGAATTATATTGTATAATATATCTCTTTCCTGTATAGGGCTACTTGTAATATAAATATAAAGAAAATAAAAATCTCAGTAAGGGTACTGAGATTTTTATTTTCTTTATATTTATGATATTGTATCTATCAATGTATAAATAAATAAATAAATTTATGGATATCATAAATAAAAATATTAATCCGAGTACCCTTATAAATTATTTTTCGCCACACTGCACAGAAAGCAGCTGTTTTCCAGTCCCTACGTAGATCTGAAAGACATTGTTTGCAGACGATTCTCGTCTGACGTCAGAACAGGTTTCTTTCCGGCCTAAGCCGGAAAGAGTACCCTTTCCAGCCGCTAACATGGAACTAAGAAAGGTGATCAAAAAACTTTTCATTATTTGTGTTCATTATTCAATAATTAAAACATTTATAATATCTTATTGTCGTTTGAAAGAATAAAAAAGTTTAAACTCAACCTCCCACATATAATTGAACATCATCTTTTAGGTTATTTATACAAATCAGAATAAAAAATAAAAATACTTGGACAATTTCCTGATATTCAGATTACCTCAGATTTGCTAGAGCTATCACCTTCCACTTCTGCTTTCGGAAGTGCTTAGTAAACAACTATTCTCATATATATATTGTTTATTTTTCTGTGTGGCGAAAAATAGCGTTCGCACCACGGGCAAAAATGTTTTTCCGGCTCTCAATCTTTTCTAGTCCTCGGCCTACGGCCTCGGACTTGAAAACCGATTTCGAGCCGGAAAAATTTCATTTTCTGCTCTAGGTGCGAAATATATTATTTATTTATATTAAAAGTAGCCCTAAAGAAAAATACAATACAGAGTCTTTCGAAATTTTTTGAAGTGAATCTTAAACTGTTAACATTGGTAGAATGGAGAGTACGGTTGTTGTCTATATATGAGGAATGACTGACAGATTGTAGTGAATATCAAACAAAATCACCTTCAATTCTAGAAATATTAAATTTGTGACTGTTTATAATAAATTGAAAGAACTTTCACTTTGAAATGATATTATATTGCTCCAAATTATCTACCCTATTGTTTCTATCGTGTGTAAGGTCTTGATGATTGTAATTGTATTGATAAATGGAATAAAGTTAATAGTATGAGATTTCTAGTATATAATTGAGAACTAGTGCTAGTTCTATGAAGTCTGAGTAAATAAATGCTGAGGTCCGTACGCAGAATCTAAGTTTAAACTAGGATAGATCAACTGTAGTTTAAACTCTGAATCTAACACTTTATAATAAGGCCCGGTTTCCGAGCTCGGGATTCAGCTAAGTCCTAGACTTTAAACAGCTGGAGTCAGAAAATTGGCTTTCCGAAACGGGGCGTAGTCGCCGTTTTTATGATAATCTTTGATAATCTATTATAGTCTCGTATAAAATTAAATTTCGAAAAACTAGAAAATTGAAGACAAAATAAAATAAAGAGAAAATAGTGTAAAGTTTCAACTTTTTTGAATTATTCAGAAATGTTTAATTCAGTCAAGGAAAAACGTTTCCAATTATATAAATGAGAAAATAAAAACTGCTACTACTGTTATAAAAACTGCGACTACGCCCCGTTTTTGGAAAGCCAATTTTCTGTCTCCAGCTGTTTAAAGTCTAGGACTTGGCTAAATCCCGAGCTCGGAAACCGGGTCTTAATGATATGGATCAATATTTTACAATAATACATAGCAGGCTATTATTATTAGCATTTTTTACAATTCTCACGGCCACTGGCAAAATTTTAAATGTTTTGAAATTATGATGTATTTTCTAGTAGTTTGGATATTGAAGAATAATAATATCGAGTAACCAGGCTGGATCAGGTCTGGTGTCAGAGTTTTCAGGTCGCAACTGATCAATTTCAGGGCTTCTGACATGACATATGAATTATGTATTGAATTAGATAGTAGTTTTTTGAATATTAATGATCGAATTATCAATTATTATTCTTTATTCATTTATACAATAAATAAGTACATTATCAAAATGATAGGGAGAGGAAAAAATAAGGTAACCTTGTGCTATTCCTCTCCCAAATTTAGATAAGGTTACACATAGTCCGAAATAGATGTCTTGTCATTATGAAATTAATGTTTAAACAATTTTTCTGTTTTGTTAGAAAACTGACTAAAATACTCGTTTTACGAAATGAAATTGAAATCAAACAAGTATTCAAAAATTGTTGTAAATAATAGAAATCAATGATTGACAATGCTGAATACAATGATTTAAAATGAATGATTGATAATTGAATTATGATATGTTCTAAGAATATAATTGTAAAATATAACTGGTAGTTTCTTCCATATTCTTTTTGGAACACTTTAATACAGCATGTATCATAATACACCGTGATTCAAAAAGAATATCACAACTTTGAAAATTGATAACTCTGCAAAGAATAAACGTAGAGTAAAGCACTATCTGTCATCGATTTGAGGAAGCTCTGAAGTTTTTTTAGTTCCTTATTTAGTCCCATTGGCACTCATCTGTCCGTGTCTATTTGAATGAAAACTATCCGAGGCAATGGATCGGCTGCTAAGCAGCTCGAGACAGAGCACTTCATCACTGGCCTCCGAGAAGCCCTGACCTCACCCCCTGAGATTTTTTTCTATGGGGGTACGTTAAAGATAAGGTGTATCGACCGCCTCTACCAGCTAACATTGAGGAGCTCAAACAAGAAATAACAGCAGCTGTACAAACTGTTACGCCCGATATGCTACTGAGGGTGTGCAACGAGTTCGTGTATCGCCATAGCCACCTCTAATACAAGGCCCCGGCCTACGATATTGCAACGTCGCAGTGTAAGCCAAGAATCTAATACATGATTGGTGAAAAAGATTTTAAAAAATACCAGCTGATCTTTTTCACCAATCATGTATTAAGGTGCGTACAGATATACTCCACGAACATGAGCAATTCACTTTTAATCAGCTGACTATATCTGTATTTTTACAGAAACGGTAAGATACAGATATAAAAAGCTTAGCATCAGCTGATTATAAGTGAATTGCTCATGTTCGCGGCGCGTAAATCTGTACGCACCTTTAGATTCTAGGCCTAAACTGCGACGTTGCAATATGGTATGCCGGGGTCTTGTATTAGAGGTGGCTGTGGTATCGTATTGATATCACTCGAGTGTCTGGAGGGGGTCACATTTTTGTGAACTTGTTTTCTAGTGGGAAAAAACTTAATTCAATACTCTTTATTTTGATTTATAACCCAAGTTTCTGTTATGTTTCCTTGATTAAATACAGATTTTAAGTTGTGGTATTCTTTTTGAATCATCCTGTATTAGCATTGATATTGTGGTTTTAGTATTGATAAAAATCTAATGTAGTAAAACTGATAGGTTGCATTATTTGTTCATTCAACGACTCTTTTCATTCGAAGTATGATTTTATTGAAAATTTAGAATTCCTCAACAATTATCATCTTTTAGATAAAAGCTAGTTGCCATTGTAATGTAACACTAATCCAATATGGCTGTTGTAGATAGAATGGTATCATTTATGAAAGCTTTTTCAGTTGTAAAAATATTTAGGACTGTTTTAAGATTATATTAACTACATTTTATATTATTGATAGATATTAGCATAGCCACCTCTAATCACTACCTCCGTAAACAAAGCCGTAGTGCATTAGTGTGACGTCAGCACAGGTAGGGCTCCTACACCAATAAAAAATTGTTGATTTCAGCTGATCTTTATCAGCTAGTATTTTATTGGCGTAGGAGCCCTACCTGTGCTGACGTTACACGAATGCACTACGGCTTTGTTTACGGAGGTAGTGCTCTAATACAAGGCCCCGGCCTACGATATTGCAACGTCGCAGTGTAGGCCTAGAATCTAATACATGATTGGTGAAAAATATCAGCTGGTATTTTTTAAAATCTTCGCCAATCATTTATTCGATTCTAGGCCTACACTGCGACGTTGCAATATCGTAGGCCGGTGCCTTGTATTAGAGGTGTCTATGATATTAGTATTAAAAAATAGCGTATCGAATTCGCGATTGTGTGAGCTATATTTGAATGATATTGATAAGAGCTTCAAACGTAATTATATTTTCCAGATATAGAGGTTGTACAGTGTGCTAATGTCTTTAGAGTGATAAATCTATTTTTGTATTTGTTCTCACTAATATTATTTATTTTATTTGAGAGTTTATACGGAGTGCAATAAATAGGATCATCTATGTGCTAGAAATGATAATTCACAGTTTAGGCTAATGTTAAAATGCCTGAGAAATAGTAAGGCTTGGAGGATCAAATATGCAAAACTACTCTTTTAACACTAAACATATTGTCTTTGCGTTCAAGTTGTTGTTAAGGTTTGTTCACTGTGTTGTTGCAGCTTTGTATCTACCAAGACTTGTGCTTGAAGTCTCCGGTTGTCTTATTTTCACATCTACATTCACTGCTTGCTAATTTCAATTTCATCTGCATCTGCAAATCTTTCATTTGCAAGATTTATTCTCAAATCTAATCTAGGCTCTCCTTCAGATTTAATTTCTTATAGATACGGGTAGTACTATGGTACAGCACATATTCTTAATGATATTGACTTGAATATTATTTAAAAATAAATCAATTAAATCTGTTAATATGTAAGATTTTTATTGTGAGATCGCAGTAATTATTAAAACATTCATTTCAAATTGATTGGATATTTTTCTAAGTTCTGGACATGCGCTTAATTTGATCCTACAAGTTATATCGTCATCATCATCATAATCATCATTCCCTTAGCTAAGTTAATCTCGTCTCTAGTGAAACGCTTCATTGCAAACTAATTAGAAATAAACATATTTCAATAATTTAGTTATTGAAAATAATCACCTTCATTAGCCAACGAATTTTTAACATAATTTTTTCATCTTAACCGTCCCATCACAAACCCCCCTGTATTGTATGTATTAGATCTATGCCTTTCATTTATGTAGATTTATATTGATGCTTTTATATTAATTTGAGTAAAAATAAAACAATTATCGAATTTTACGTCTGTGTATGTGATTTGTGATCCAAAATCCAAAACCAATAGATTAATTATTTTTTTGTTTTAAAAATTAATTCAACTCTATTAATTCAATTTGTGATAAAACTTAAGAGTGCAATGTACATAAAATTGGTGCAGTGATTTAGCAGCTAAATATTGTGCTATTTAGTGAGGTCGACGTTATAATGGCAGTTTTTGATTAAAAAATTAATGTGTTACCAACCTTGTCTATTATTCGACAAATCAGATACCGCTATCCTTTTCTATCTTTCTCCGCAATGTTGCCTGATCGTTTTTCAACAATGTAGAAATATAATAGTATGAAAAAACATTATTAGATAATCAAAAAGTATCTTTCATTGTCTTTATGAATGAAATATAATTTATTATTTCAATAAAGAATGAATAGTTGATATACCTGTATCAGCTATCTTCTATAGAAGGCAGTGGCAAGGCAGAGAATCGGAAACGCTGTTCAACTATATTTCTTCACTGCCATTATAACGTGCACCCTTAATACACACTTTTGTTCGAGGATATTTTTATTCTGGAACTTTCTTCAAAAAATCGATAGCTGAAATACCAGCTTGTTATAGTTGACTTAAACTACTTACAATAATTTAATTATTATACTTTTTAAAATCAGTAATATTTTTACTCTGAACTTGGGTTCGAGAGCCGCACCAGATTAGCCGCATTTGGCCACCCCTGATTGACCGAACGAAGTGAGGTCTAAGATTCAAGTCGACGGTTTGGCATTTCTCTTATGCGTATATACGTTGCGCATAACGAAGTGAGGTCTAAGATTCAAGTCGACGGTTTGGCATTTCTCTTATGCGCATGTACGTTGCGCATTATGCAATTATGCGTTATGCGCATATATATGTTGCGCATTTACGGCGAAACGCGGTAATAGATTTTCATGAAATTTGACAGGTATTTTCCTTTTTAAATTGCGCGTCGACGTATATACAAGGTTTTTGGAAATTTTGCATTTCAAGAATAATATAAAAGGAAAAAGGAGCCTCCTTCATACGCCAATATTAGAGTAAAAATCAGACTATAGAATTATTCATCATAAATCAGCTAACAAGTGATTACACAGATGTGTGGAGAAGCCAGTCTGTCTATTGCTGTATTTTCCATAAGGTCTATAGTTTCAATCAGGTACTTGTGGATGAGAATACTGCGTGAGGTTTACTGTTCACAGAACTACTAGTATAAGGCGAGTTATTTACTGAAAAATCAATTTTTCTGCAATTATAGCGTGGACCTCTCACTACGTTGTTGGCATGTTCATGTATTCTGACTCCCTGGTACAAAATTATAACCGCTAAAATTCTACCAGGGGAGCAGAAGATTGAAAGAGGTAGTGAACAGTATTGCGGGTTGCCTATTCTTTAGTTGCAAGGCGTTATTCGTGCTACCACATGGATTGTTGATTTTCAAATGACCATATCTCCTGAACGGTAAGGAATTTTGCAAATCGGATTCCAGATTCGTGTTTCTCGCATCAAAGACCATAGGATCAGGAAGTATAAGCGATTTTTATTCTTCAAAAAAAAAAAATGAGAACGGTAAAAAAAGTATCTCAGATTCGGCTGAAATTGTCATCATAGATAAAGCTCTACCTGAGAAATGTCGGATCCAAATTTGGTACCCTCAGCTATTTTACAGGATGAGTTATGCAGCTTCAAACATAAAAGTTGCAAATTTTCAAATGGCCATATCTCCTTAACGGTAAGGAATTTTGCAAATCGGGATCCAGATTCGTGTTCTTCGCATCAAATACCATGAGATCACGATGTTTGAGCGATTTTTATTTTTCACAAAAAAATGAGAAAACCCATGGATTGATGGACATCGTGAAACACACTAAAACGGAAAGTATCTCAGATTTGGCTGAAATTGTCATCATAGATAAAGACCTGAGAAATGTCGGAGCGAAATTTGGCACCATCAGCTACTATACGGGATGAGTTATGCAGCTTCAAACATAAAATTTGCAAATTATGAAACGGCCATATCTAATAAACGGTAAGGAATTTTGCAAATATGATTCCAGATTCGTGTTTCTCGCATCAAAGACCATAGGATCACGAAGTTTGAGCGATTTTCATTTTTCACAAGAAATGAGAAAAACCATCGTGCGTTTTGGAACAGTAAAAAAAGTATCTCAGATTAGGCTGAAATTGTCATCGTAGATGAAGCTCCACCTGAGAAATGTCGGAGCCAAATTTGGCACCTTCAGCGTGAATACAGAGTGAATTATGCAGCTTCAAACATAAAATTTACAAATTTTCAAATGGCCATATCTAATGAACAGTGAAGAATTTTGCATATCGGATTCAAGATTCATGTTCCTCGCATCAAAGAGCAAAAGGTAACAAAGTTTGAGCGATTTTTATTTCTCACAAAAAATGAGAAAACCCATGGACTAACTAACCATCGTGCGTTTTGGAACAGAAAAAAAAGTATCTCAGATTTGGCTGAAATTGTCATCATATATGAAGCTCTACCTGAGAAATGTCGGAGCCAAATTTGGCACCCCCAGCTACTATACAGAGTAGTAATGCAGCTTCCAACATAAAATTTCCAAATTCTCAAACGGCCATCTCTAATGAACTGGGGTAGAACCTAGCCAATGGGGGTGCCAAATGTTATTCACTGAAACATATTATAATCTTTGCTCCACTCTGAGAGCGAGGAACAAGAATATGAAGTCAGATTTTAAAAACTCGTAACAGTTTTCAAATTATGAGTACTTCTAGCTTTGAAATGTAAATTCTCGTACTAAACGTCTTGAACGGGTGTGAATTTCACAAATCTAAGAACAGCTTCTTGGTTCTGTCTTTAAGGACTATCATCTACAGTATTTGACAGGAGAGAAAGATCCACATTATAATGTACTTTTCAACTTACAAAAATCTGAATCATTCCTCGGAATCTTCCAAACGTATTCCGAAGAAAACTAGTCTTCACACACAGACCTCAGGTCCATGTGGAGATCATTATCAAAGCACTGTCGGTTCACGACTCTTCTCTGGTGAATTCAATCCTGATGAGTTATGAATCTCTATCATGATCAAAACTAGGATTACGATTTTTGAGGATCAGTTTCTATTCATTTAATTTCAACTATTTTGTTTGAGTTCTTTATTGTACAAACATATTATTCTTATACAGCTCCAAAAAAGCTGTTAGAGCGATCAAAGGTATTATGCTTTTAGAGTCCTGTAGGAACAACTTCAAAGAACTAACCGTTCCCTCTATTTATATCTATGATGTGATTATGCATGTTAGAAGAAAGACTATGACTAGAAATGCTGATTCGCATGGATACAATACTAGAAATAGAGGAGACCATGCTTCACTGTATCACAGAACAGCTCTTTTTAGGAAGAAACCAACATATATTGGCCTTAAATTTATTAGACAGCTTCCTCTTAATTTGAAAAATTGTGAAGCTGTCGATGTTTTTGAGGAGTTAAAAACTTACTTGATGCTTGGAGTATCCTATAGCACAGAAGAGTTTGTGTGTAGAGAGGGTTCCTTTGTGTGATTTTTTTCTTCTTTTTTTGTATTAATTACTGTATGTATTATAAATTTTTGACAATTCCTATACTCTGATTAGAGTCTCTGGGAAGCTTTAAAAACAAACAAACTTATGTATGAGTTCTTGTAAGAATATGTAGAACTGACAGCAGATTGTGAATAATATTGTTTCGTTTTTCAAGAGGAATAAATAACTTTTTGAATTGAATTGAATGTAGACCTTAGCCACAAAAACATCAACCGGTACCTTCTTGGACAATTCTCTCAATGATATTGCTAATACGTATCCTTATTCAAGGAATTTGAGATTTTGGGGAAAGATTAAACACAGTTTGAGATTTAAAACTTTATTATTTACATAACTAAATAAATATTACTCTATCAAGTATTATTACTTGTGTGCATTATGGAGAGAAGTAATGACTACCACTATTCAATAAAATAAATTCGATTGAAAACACATTATTGTAGAGTTAAGAGCAAAAATTCCGTCAAGAGTAAGCAAAATGTGCATATTGCATACATAAATGCTATCAAAAAGTAACAATTTCGAGCTGATGAAGTTTTAAAATAGTGAATAATCAATTCTACTACAGAGTAATGAATTTCAATTGATAAAACTAATATAAATTCTAATTTTAAAACAAATGTAGGCTAGTTGCTAAGCTTGTTGAATTTCAGTGATGTTGAAATTTATCTATTTTTATTTGTGAAAATGGAATCTTAGTGATGTCCAATCAACTGGCTTCAAATACGGCAATCAAGAGTTCCATCATAATCTATGAATAAAGATTTGAGTGAACCTATGATTATAATCATAGATTTGTCCAAGCAATTGGCTTTAAATACGGCAATCAAGAGTTCCATCATAATCTATGAATAAAGATTTGAATGAACCTATGATTATAATCATAGATTTGAGTGAACCTATGATTATAATCATAGATTTGAGTGAACCTATGATTATAATCATAGATTTGAGTGAACCTATGATTATAATCATTGATTTGAATGAACCTATGATTATAATCATAGATTTGAGTGAATATAATATGATCATAATCATGCATTTGATTGAACCTATAAGAAATCATAGATTTCAGTGACTCTATAAATTAAATCATAAGTTACAGAATTGAGTAGAAACCTGGATGCTCATAATATAATTAATTATTTATTGTATTATGCAGAATGAAGCATTGATATAAACTAGTCCACTGATTTTATGCTATATTGGGATTCTATACTATCAGTATTCCACATGAATTAATTTCAATAAAAAAACATTTAATATCAAATAGAATTATAGTACACTTTAAATTGATAAAATATTAAAAAACAAGAATACAAATTGCAACGTAAAAAAGTAGCCCTGAATTCATACATTAAAAAAAATTATAATATCAATTGCCTGAAAATATCACAAATATATTAAAAAGTAACACACATGTTTCAACACCTTCGGTGTCATATTCAGTGTGACAATTCAAAACTGAACATATTCTTGTGTTTTAATATGAATAAATATCACTATATCTTACCAAAAACAGTATCTCAAGTCAAAAATTAATTACATTTTTACGTTATTCAAATCAAATATAGTATATTACGCTACAAGCACAGAAAGTTAGTGTTTACGGTATGAGGATAGTTTCCCGGGCGAGGCTTGCCGAGCCCGGGAATATGTTATCCGAATACCGTAAACACCTTTCTGAGAGAGTCGCGTACGATATTTTTCGCCACACTACAGGTATAGCTGACGCCAAAAAGTTAGGCAGTTTCGTGGGTCTCTTGTGCATTCCAACAGCTGATGTTGTCATCTAGCTTGGCAATAGATAGATGCATTGCATCAGCTGTGAGTAGGTAACACCATGTGACCCACGAAGCCGCCTAACTTTCTGGCATCAGCTATATAAGAATAATAAATTGAATGAGAATGTTTTATGAGGGGGGGGGGAAACTTTGATGTCTCATATCTCAAGAACCAGACGTCGTAGGGTACTCAAAGTGGGGTGGAAAATTCCTATCTCACCCTCCTGAACACAATGCACCATATGGCGCAGTTGTCCAAACACATTTTCAAAAAGCGGCCGGAAAGAGTACTCTTTTCGGCCTTAGCCGGAAAGAAACTTGTTCTGACGTCAGACGAGAGTCGTCTGCAAACAATGTCTTTCAGATCTACGTAGGGACTGGAAAACAGCTGCTTTCTGTGCAGTGTGGCAAAAAATTCATTTCCCAGAATGTTACATACAAAAATGAGAGTTAAAGTACAATAATATATAAGGAAACCCCCTATAAGACAGGTCCGTGTGCAGGAGGGACCAAACGATATACGATCTCGCAACATCACTGCATTTCATCAAGATAATTCTGATAAATTAGAGTAGAGCTTTATGTAGTGTTTATTTTTCAACAGGAAGAGCAATCTTATATTTGCTTATTTTTATTTTGTGACAATAAATGCTCTCACCAAATAACTTGGAACAATGTGGGATAAATTGATGAAAACAAATTCAAAACTCTCAATAGAATCTATAATATAGACTAACATCATATCTATGTCAGTACAAAACGGTTTGTTCTTTTGTTAAAATTGCCCACGCTCTAATATGGTGATATTCATTTTAACCTGTTAGCAATAGAAGATAACATCGATATGCTCTCCATTAATAATGTTGACAGTGAAAGATTCACCTCATTTTGTCAGCATTTATTATAGATAAAACCAATTAATGCTGACAGAATAAAATGGTACACATTCTAGCCTACAGCGTGGCACAAAAAAACTACTAGAAAGCTGAACAATTTATCTTAGATATTTCTATGTTGTGGATAATATATTTATTATTTAATAACAAACAATAAGAAGTAGGCTATATACTGCTACAATAACGTTGGATGCCAATTTTGGATAGGCTTGTTACAAGAGTTTGATCAATTTTAAAAACAAAAATGTGCTGTCTGTACATTCACTATATTATATACATGAGAAGTAAACAAAATTCGTTCATCAATACTTGATTCATTCAACATTCACTGCTCAAGAGCTGATCTCCATATATAACCACCATTAAATCTTTTCAAAATTAATTTTTATTTATGAATATTTAGTGAGAATCATGTTAAACTGTCAGCAGAAGATAGATTCTGACAGTTTAACTATAGCTCATACCATTCTCGCCACCCCAGATGTTGGCCTACAGCAAATAATTTTACAAATTTTCAAAATTCATTTCATGAACATCACTTGTGGATTCTGTTTTTATATTGAATCAGGTAATCAATATTTTGCCATTTTTCGAGGTTATATTATTGAGTGCATACTGTTGAATTCAATTAACTCAGCAGCTTCAAATTATTCTAGAGAAATCTCATAATAGAGCAAGTATGATTGAATGACTGAGGAAGTCTATTTGTTGATTCAAATAAATAAATTCAGGTGAATATATATATATATATATATATATATATATATATATATATATTATAATAAATAAATAATCTAAATTCAGGTGATGAAGATGAAAGTACGTAGTTTAGAGGATAATACCTGTTTTCTGTTTCCATAATAAATTCAACACCAGGTTAAAAAGAATAAATGGGATATTTTTATGCTTCATTAGTTCTATCATAGAGAAAATATACCGTTGAGTTGAAGATTAAGGATGTGCAAAGGCTAAAAATAAACTTTCTACTGGTGATATTTTTCACAGTTTATCGATTTGTATATCATCAAGCTATCAAAATGAAATAGTTTTCTCAGGAAAACATTTTTTCCCAATCACTACTTTTCTAGATATGAGCGCCTAAAGTTTAAATTTTTGGGACAGAACATTTCAAATTCGGTAAGAGATAAATCCATGAGATTTAGAGGATAAATTCTTCACGGTATTGTTGAGTGGATAGAACAAAAATCTTTTGAAAATTTTAATTTTTGAGAAAGTTATTCAATTTACCAAAAATAACTCAACTAAAAGTTATTTCTGGTCATTTTTAGTAAATTGAATAACTTTCTCGAAAATCGTTAACTTTCTCGAAAATCGTTATTTTCAGAAAAGTTTTATTTTACTTGATCAAAATTACCATGAAGAATTTATGTTCTAAATATCATGGATTTATCTCTTACCGAATTTGAAATGTTCTGTCCCAAAAATTTAAACTTTAGGCGCTCATATCTCGAAAAATAATGATCAGAAAAAATGTTTTCCTGAGAAAACTATTTCATTTTGATAGCTTGATATAAACATCGAAAATTTGAAAAATATCACTAGTAGAAAATTTATTTTTAGGCTTTGCACAGCCTTAAGTTAAATATATTTGTCTCTGGTTCTATACAGGAGTGTATGATAGATTGATTAATTATATGCCTTTATTAGGGCGGAGTTAGGACTCCAGGTCCTCTCTGTTACACAACCCTTAATGATGAAGTATTAATTTGCATACGATGAGGTATACCATAGAGGAGATATAGAAACTATATAATATATTATACAGTATTTATCTTTTCTTATTCTATGGTTATACTAAAAATGTATTCTTTAGATCCGAAAGTACTCCATTCAAGCAATGATACATCATCAATCCCTTTAAGATTTCATTGTAAACTGAATTGTTTCCAATTTGGAAAAAGTTTTTATGGATCAAGAATGGTTTTGAAAAAAAATCCCAAGTCCTAAGTCACTCAAGAAATGATAATTCATTCATTACTTGGAGATTTCCAAATTAGGAGAAGTTTTAGAAGGTTAAAAATGGTTCAGAAAGAAAAAAGACAAAATAATTTACAATGCACTTCAAATTTATAGAAGCAGAAAATGACAAATGTTGTTCATGATAAAGGCTTTCTTTAAAACAAAAAATGCTTAAAATCAATAAATGACAAATTCTCTATAACTAATTGTTCTCATTCATTCCTAAATACATAATATATTTGTACTGCACTAATTAAGTGTTCAACACAACCAACATGTAAGTAGTAAGGTAAGAAAGTAATCAAATAAAAATAATATCAATTACAGAAGTAGTTTGAACCCTGCCCGAATTTTTTAATTATAATTGAATTACACTAAATTAAAATTATTACAAAATAAGAATCCAAGCTCATAAAATATTCTTAGCTTCAAGATCTAATCAACAAAAACCAAATTTCTTTCAAATAAATTGTCATTAATAGTAATACATGCTAGCATGCTCAGTTGCTATGAGGCTAAAATACCTTTGAAACTCATATTTACATTGAGAAATTCTCTATCCAATCCTCAAATCCACGGGAATATTAATTTTAACTGCCTTTCTTTTCATTTTATTCATTTATTTTTATATCACCTTCCAATTTATTTTTCAGGAGTTTACATAAATATTTCAGTAATTAGAAAAGTTATTCAGATGATTATATTGATTTCAAATTCACCAGAGCTCCGATCAAAACTTTTAGAAGGGGAAAGATTAAATTTTTGAAAGTAGTTATTTCATATTTTCATGAAGCTGAGAAATATATTTCGATCATTGAAAGTTTTATAATTAATTTCATATAAGAAACAAATTCTAAAACTTGGATAAACACATCATTTGATATAAAGTGGAGAACCTTTCAATTTATTGAATGGGGATGAAACAGAATTTAAACTGAGAATAATGAAACAGTATTCAGATAGTATCAATGTTGTTGAATGCAATTACTGAGCATTTTTATTTAGAAAATACTCAATTTTCTTAAAATTTGAACGCATCAAAACCTCTAGCAACATGCATTACACTGTTAGAGTGATATTCACTGAAAACTGTTAGCAATCATAAGCTAACTTCATCGCTTTCCATTGTTAATGCTAACCGTTTCAAGTGAATATCAACGTTAGAACACAAACGGATAGACAAAACATTGTACTCTAAAACCTGAATAAACATATAAGAATTATTTCGTGTATTGCACAGATCGAGTTTGAAAATAGCTAAGAGATCAGATATCGTTCACATTTAAAATGATCTACACATTTTGGAACGGTAAGTTAGTAATATTAATTTTGAGGTGCATAAAATCTTAGTTCCAAGGTCTAGAACACTTGTGATATACACTTACAATAACAGCCCTCTGTTTAAAATCTTATGCCATATTTTTATAAGTATAGATAATGGTAGCGCATAACGAGATGTGCCATGGTTTTCATTGTTTCAAATGGTAATCAGGGTCCATCTCGATATGTTCTAGTAGATAATAATAGCGCATAACAAGATGGGCCATGGTTTTCATTGTTTTCAAATGACAGTCAGGGTCCATCTCGCTAAGTTCAGATAGATAATAGTAGCACATAACGAGATGGACCCTGGTTTTCATTGTTTCAAATGATAATCAGGGTTTTAGTCACCTCTAATACAAGGCCCTGGCCTACGATATTGCAACGTCGCAGTGTAGGCCTAGAATCTAATACATGATTGGTGAAAAAGATCAGCTGGTATTTTTAAAAATCTTTTTCACCAATCATGTATAAGATTCTAGGTCTACACTGCGACGTTACAATATCGTAGGCCAGGGCCTTGTATTAGGGGTGGTTATGTCAGGGTCCATCTCGCTATGTTCTAATAGATAATAGTAGGGCATAACAGGATGGGCCATGGTTTTCATTGTTTTCAAATGACAGTCAGGGTCCATCTCGCTAAGTTCAGATAGATAATAGTAGGTAGCGCATAACAAGATGGGCCATGGTTTTCATTGTTTCAAATGGTAATCAGGGTCCATCTCGATATGTTCTATTAGATAATAATAGCGCATAACGAGATGGGCCATGATTTTCATTGTTTCAAATGGGTAGTCAGGGTCCATCACGCTATGTTCTAATAGTAGCACATAACGAGATGGACCCTGGTTTTCATTGTTTCAAATGGGTAGTCAGGGTCCATCTCGCTAGGTTCTACCTATAGTATTATTATTGAGTTCATCAATTTAATAAGATAATACTAGGGTGAGAGACACTTCAGACAGTAGGCATTTTCTAATGTATCCCATTACATTGATGCTGACAGTTTGCAGCGAATCTCACATTTTTATAGCTGTTTGTACTTTTCAATAATTTGCACATCGCCGTAGTGTCACAAAAATCACAGACAACCATTTTACCGTCACACATGAGCTGTGATGAAAGAATATAATTACATATTTTTCTATGACATAAATTATGTTATGTTGATTTTATAAGTTAAATTTGATACACATTTTTCACTAGAAACTTGCAATGATAATTTGGTAATACTCTAAGTTTATTCAAGAGATCGAGAATATTCAAATGTACAATATTATTGCATGAGTTGTGATGTAAGATGATATATCATTTTTAAAGGGTCTACTTGCTCCAGATATTTATTATAATATGTTCTATTAATTTGTTATTTTTAATGAATGACATGTGTGCATGAAATACTACTTATCAAGGGTCCGGTTTCTGGGACACTAATTAAATCTATAGGTTTAATGGTCCATTAGATATAATGAATGCCCCAGAAACTGGGCTAAGGTCTACTAAGTATAATACAATTAAGTGAGCTGTAAGAACAAAAAGATGATCAACATAATACTAGTAAAGTATAATGTGAGTTTGGAATAAAAACTTGAATTTTATTTAAATAAAGGTTTACATCAGCAGGTTTACATTAGCCGTAATGAGTTTTGATCATTGATTAGCCGGGTATACTGACATAGGATTAAGGCAGTGCAAAGGCTGAAAATAAACTTTCTACTGGTGATATTTTTCAAATTATTTCGATTTGTATGCTATCAAGCTATCAAAATAAAAACGTTTTCTCAGGAAAACATTTTTTTCCGATCATTACTTTTTGAGATATGAGCGTCTAAATTTTTAATTTTTGGGACAGAACATTTCAAGTTTGTTAAGAGATAAATCCATGAGATTTAGAGGATAGATTCTTCATAGTATTGTTGATGTAGTAAGACAAAACTTTCCCGAAAATATAAATTTTTGAGAAAGTTATTCAATTTACTAAAAATCTATCAGTTGTGTTATTTTTGGTAAATTGAATAACTTTCTTAAAAAGTGTAATTTTCAGGAAAGTTTTGTCATACTAGATCAACAATACCATGAAGAATCCATCCTTTAAATCTCTTACCGAATTTGAAATGTTCTGTTCCAAAAATTTAAACTTTAGGCGCACGTATCTCAGATATTAATGATCGGAAAAAAAATGTTTTCCAGGGAAAACGTTTTCATTTTGGTAGCTTGATATTATACAGATCGAAGAACTTCAAAAAATATCACCAGTAGAAAGTTTATTTTTAGCCTTTGCATAGCCTTAAATTTGATCTCGGTTAATGCACCAGCGTGAGAGTTGCTCCAGTTATCGCTATTTATGAGGTCTTGACGGGAATCAAATATTAATGATAAAATAAAATTTTGAAACCAAATTAACGGTGGAATTGATATTACTTTTGAGATTTGAAGGTTTGGCGTTTGAAAATGTTCATCTTCAATCAATGGTTACAGTTTTGATGCAAAGTTAAATGCTATTTGTATTGATAGATTCCAATAAAAATTGAAATAAAGTTCCAATAAAATATTAAAGATGAAATAAAACTCTAAAACGAAATTTTGATACGATTAAAATGACGTGTTTATCTTCAAATAATAATACAGTTTATAAAAAATGTGTTGATGTATTGATGAAGTTGAGTAAAATGTCTTTAAAACATACAAATGACTGTTTTTTCGAGCTGAACTCTACTGAAAGATATTTATGACCATTAAAACACCAGCTATCTCCAAACATGGACGGTATAGATTATATCGCTGCATGGATTTTAAGTACACACTTTCAAAAATAACAGTTAAAACGTTTTTCATTCTTGAAACAACAATTCGGCACCCACTGTTAACAAACAATCAATAAAAACTTCATCATTTACGCAACTTGAATAATTAAAGCTTTCGAAAAATTCAATTATACTTTCCAGAACAATATTTTAAAATGCGCTTAAAATTGGATAAGGATTAGATGAGAACTTTGAAAATGGAAATTAAAAATATAATACACAATGATGAAATGATAGCAATGAAATATCTATGATACACATTCTCTCTCTCTCACTCTCATACATTCATACAAAACAGACAGGCGATTGTAAAAATAATATTTATGTAAATTAGTGTTATATGACAACCTAAATAACTAAAATATTTCATTAAAATGTTTAGTTTCAGATCTATTTATTCAAGCAAATAATGCTAGATAGAAAAAAATCACATTGAAATGGTAATTTATTGAATCACCAATATAGAATATCTGAAAATAAAATTATTGGATAATTTTATGTATAATATAATTTATGGAATCACCAATATAAAATATCTGAAAATAAAATTATTGGATAATTTCAAGTATTCTAGTTATGATACAGGACATACAGAGGACAAACAATCTTCAAAAATCAACAATTTACAAACATTGATAAATATTTTCTCAATTTGGGTGATGATTATTGAGATCATAGGTTGAATATTATTTCATCAGGATTTAGGTTAATAACAAAAATAGCACAGATTGTTAATTTGATTTTCAAATAAACCAAAATCAATATTTATTTATGAAATTAATTCTTTTTCGACTTTTGGAGACTACTGAACTTGGTAAGGCTAGAATATGATTAGTGAATAATTTGAGTATTTTTGTAGACTGATTTTAGTAGGCCTATTATTGATTGTAATGTTGATTTGAGATTCAAACTTTTTCAATTTATTGATAACTTTCAAGCATTTTATCATTCTATTTTTAAGATTTACTATTTTTTATGCAATGCCAGAGAATTGCTATTTTTTGAAAGCAAAAACAAAGAATCGATTAAGCACGAGCTTCAAGATTTCAAATTCAAATTTTATGACAGAGATTGATTGATGTAGTTTGACTACTTCCTTGAAATCAATAGGATATCAATTCAATACGGAAACATATTCTTAACAAGAATAATCTATAATATATCATGCCAATTGTGATTGATTAGAGCAGATGATTTATCAATAATTAATGTTAATTGTGAGTGATTAATGCAGATAATTTATCAGTAATATCATGCTAATTTTGAATGCTAATTCATGAATACTTTAATTTTAATTGAGGGTTATAACAAATTATTGTGATGTACGATGGTATAGCACTGATATTGAAATGAAAAATAGTTTGATATAGAATCCTTAAAAATAACAGGAACACAGATTTAAAGCTATTAAAATATCATTCATTGGGGGAGTAATTTTACATGTCACCGAGACATAAAAAAACTGTACAAGTAAAACGATAGATAAATAGACGATCTTTCAGATATAAAATATTGACTAGAAATTGCAACAACAGAAGATTAAAAACAACAACCTGCTTCTCAAAAGCACCAACAACTGTTGCTACAATTTTGTAAACAACCTGTGAACAACTTTTCAGATCTAACAATGAATTATTACTGTGATGATAAGGGTGATCAAATGGGAGGGGATTGGACTATCAATAATAATATCTTATAAGAACAGTTTGACCAAATTTTGACAAGATAATGCCTATCTTAGAACCTACTCAATGTGATGAAAGAAGATCTTTGAACAACTTTTCAATGCCAACATTACAACCTATCAAATTTAATAAGATCTTAGATGAAACAAGTAGGCCTATTTCATTAATAATGACCAATCTAAGATGCATAATGATCAAAGATATTACATTAAAATACACTGATATTACAGTCAACTCCACTCTAGTATTTTATCCAGATGCGTACAGACTTGAGCACCACGAACGCGCGCATTTAGCTTTTCATCAACTGATTATATCTGCATCTTACTGTCTTTGTACAAATACAGATATAATAAGAATAGCATCAGCTGATGGAAAGCGAAATGCACGTGTTTGTGGCGCTAAAGTCTGTACGCACCTCTACAGGGACCTTAATAGTTTCATGTTAAAACCAACACATCTTCAACTGTAATGTTTTCAGCGTGTGTTCTGATACAGCAGAAGATGATATGTTGATTTAAACATGAAACTGTAGTGTATTAGTAAAATACTAATGTGCGGTTTCACCAAGCTAACACAGGTTAACACATTTGAACATGGTGGAATCAGGTACGGTTTACAACGAGTGCACTGCAACATATGTTCCATAAGTCCAGTGTACACTTGAGTGGAACATAAATCCAGTGTACACTTAAGTTGAACATAAGTCCAGTGTACACTTATACCCGGCTTGACCATGTTCAAATGTCTTGACCGAGCCCGGTGAAACCGGACATAAATAATGTGAAATTAACAATGAAATCAGAGTGCTCGATCATGGAAAGGTGATTCAAAATGCATGAATTAGACATCAACATTCAACAATTAATTTCAAAAATATTTGATAGTGGAATACGGGTGGGGACATAGTTGAACAACAATGAATAAGGGTTGCTACTAACGACAGGACAAGTGTGTTGAACATGTGTGTACAAACATGCTCGTCGTGCATGTTTCGTCATCAACGAAAGGCTTCGAAAAAATGTTTTCAAGATTAGGTTCTATTTTTATTCGTTGCTCTATTTGAGGTTGAATCATTTTTGTAACATTATAATTTGCAATTTTCCAGTGACGTTTATTTATTGTTTATTCTATGTTAGAAGCTGCTGTCAGCTGTTTTTTGTTCGAAGCATCTCGCTGATAGAACAACAAAATGCATGACGAGCATGCATGTACACACAAGTTCAACCACTACCTCCGTAAACAAAGCCGTAGTAAATTCTGGTGACGTCAGCACAGGTAGGGCTGTTACACCAATAAAAACACTAGCTGATATAGATCGGCTGAAATCAACAATTTTTGATTGGTGTAGAAGCCCTACCTGTGCTGACGTCACCAGAATGTACTACGGCTTTGTTTACAGAGACAGTGGTTCAACACACTTGTCCTTTTGTTGATGGGTACCCTAATCACTAACTCCGTAAACAAAGCCGTAGTGCATTCGTGTGACGTCAGCACAGGTAGGGCTCCTACACCAATAAAAACACTAGCTGATATAGATCAGCTGAAATCAACGAATTTGTATTGGTGTATGAGCTCTACCTGTGCTGACGTCACACGAATGCACTACGGCTTTGTTTATGGAGGTAGTGCCCTAATACAAGCCGGGCCAAGTGGACAACCATTATGAATAAGGGGGTGCAATCGCCTGCCCTATCTCTTTCTCTCTACATCTCACTCTCTCTTTATTTATCTCTCTCTTAACATGCGCGCGCACACAAATAAAACAACAGCTGCTGTATACACGACTCAACACATTCACGTCACAACTAAACGAAGTGTAGCTGCACCATTCACAGCCTATGAACAGATGTGGTGTGAGACCTAAGTAGATGTGGCTGTAGGGCTGAAGTGGCTGTAGGGCAGTGGAGCTGTTTAGGCTGCTTTCTCCGCGGCTGCAGCGGCGGGCGAGGGAGAGGGGGCGGCCACATTGGCGCTCACTCGCGGCACAAACTCGGCTGCGTTCGGGTTCAGTGTGCTCTGAAAAACGAGTAAAATGTGAGTTTGACATCAAGTAACAAGTGGTACAGTGAGGTTCACGTTGTAATCTAAGTACAGAAGAGTAGTACACTTTATAATTGGATCAATTGATGCATGACAGTGTCCGGATAACTGATAAACCGAATAATCTATTTTACCCGAGCTCTTTACCTTCCGGTAGTCGCGCCCTACTCAATCACACGAGCAGTCGCGTGTTGTATTTTGTACAACATCCAATTTTCCAAGTGTTATGTACTCTGTTTACTATCAAAACATATTAATTAATTGTATAATTACTTTTTCCATCTTCTTGGATTATTTTACGCCTATGAACATTTGAATGATTACCATTTCATAACCCAACAAGGTACATCAAGCAAAGCCATCAATTCTGTGTTATTGGTTCGTTTACAGTCCCCGTATACAGTCTTTCCCTATCTTATGCACTGTCGCGACTAAATGACACCTAAAGACTGAACCATTGCTCGGTTGATACTGCAACTCAGTGGAGTGATGGGGGAAAAGTTTTGGAATGCATAGGTGACTCATTCACTGACACCACCCCATTCAATAGTTTTGTGCAGCAAAAAAACTGACACTGTTGTACTTTTTACAACAGCGCGACTGCCGGAAGGTTAAGAGTAGTGTAGACGTGATAAAAACTTTGCATTCTGGCCTACAGTACTTAGTGTAGTAAGTGTTGATTGTAATACGACGTGTATACACTTATCTTTCATTCACATTCTAGTTTAAATAGACATAATTTTATATTCAATGAGGTACAGTACATTTATTCGAATATTGTACAGCACCAAAATTGCAGCGAACCAGTTCTTCTTCCCTAAGTGCCTATCCGTTCCGGATGTTGGCTATCAGCATGGCTATCTTGATTTTGTTGGTTGCGATTCGGAAGAGTTCTACTGATGTTTACCCAACCACTTCCTCAGATTTGCCAACCAAGATATTCTTCTTCGACCCGGTTTTCTCTTGATGTTTATCTTGCCTTCACACAAGCGTTTCTCAGCGTTCTCAGGGCTAGGCCACATGAGCGTTTTTCAGTCGAGTCAGCAATGCAGTAAGCTCTCAGATAGACTGATTCTCAATCAGGCAGCTTCTCAAATCAGCTGATTCGCGAACGCCAACCCAATCAACCAGTCGGAGAGCTTCCTGCCCTGCCGACTCGTCTGAAAAACGCCTCGTGTGGCCTCGCCCTTATAAAATGATCGAGGAGTCAAGAGTATCTTACCTGCTTCGCTAGTTCATCTTGATCCTGAACCCTGAGGTTCTCCATGCCATTACAGATGTCTTGCTGTCCGTTGCTGTAAAACAAATAAGAAAAAATAAATCATTGGAACAGCATTTAATCATTGAAAAAAATATTTGATTGGCAAATGAAATAAAATTGATTGACAGAATTGACAGTTAATATTACCTAAATCAGGATGTCAGAATTATTGCCAATCTTTACTGGAACCAGACAGCAAATGTCCGATGGGATAAGGAGTGTTGAAAGAAGTAGAAGTTGTTCGTGGAGGGGTTAGACAGGGCTGTTTTTTGTCACCAACATTATTTTTTTTCATCCCACTGACCACATATGAAAGGGGTATACGAATTGTCAATTATAATTCAAGTCGTCAATCTTTGCATTTCATAATGCAAGAAGAATTCCTCACTGGAATAAGGACAAACCTGCAACAACTCCTCCCTCACTTTAATTCAAAACTTTTCACCTGTAAGAGCCTTTACGTGTCTTGGCAATGAACCCGAATTCCTGCACTCTTTACCCCCCTCTCATACATACTTGTCGTCTCTGAGGTTTTGTCTATATCTGGTATTGTATGAGTGGAACAACTCTCCAGTATTGAACCTATCTTTATTCTTATCAATAAAACAAAGAGCCTCCAAAATATATACACCTGGTAGTGGGAGAATCTTTAACTCTTTTATATAATCTCTACAACTTGCTCTAATACCACTCACCATCACTTCAACTGCCCACTTCTGAATTCTAAATATATGTATTGCATGAGTTGAATTGCCCCAAAATACAACACCGTATGAAAGAAGAGAATGGAACACATCAAAATAAACACTTCTAAGCGTTCCTGTATTCAGCAAATTCTTCACGGTTCTAAGAACAAATACTGCCGAGTTGAGTTTGCTTTTTAGCAACTCTATTCAACTTATATTTAGGAGCTATCTTAATATATTATGAATTTTATTATTACTTTGCTTGATATTATCACATGATCTTGTTAATTATATGGTACTGCATACTGTATCCTCTCTGAGGCTCTTGGTGGATGCACATATGGACTGGTTGTCAACGGTGAAGTTGTGAATAATCTCGGATATGATTCAATGATTTATTTCAGCCAAAAAAATACATTAAGTACATTAGGCTAGGTAATATTACAAATAAGTCATATCACTAAAATAACATATATATCATCAACTTAAATTACTATAACAGATGCATTAAACTTTGTCTTTGGAAATATAAACAATAAACGCAATAATTTTATTCATGCAAAATACTCATAAGTTTAAATCCTTAGAGATGAAATTAGTATAGCCCAAAAATGCAATGTGGTTAAACTGCGAATACAATAGATGAAACAATATCAATACAATACAAATAAATTTTATTTCCATTAACATATAAATAAACAATCTAATCAATAGAATGTACATAATATTCAAAAATACAATATATGAAATTTACTACAAATATAAATTGCATTTTTTCGGAAATTAACCTACTCAACTATGGGAAACCCATATTCTAGAGCAGGTGTAGTAGTAATACAATTAAATTTAGAGTGGGGTATATCAGCCACAGATATAATAATTACTGTACAGATGAGCTGAGAGTTGAGGTTGCCCTCCCTTAATTCATTAATAGAATAGAAAGGATTGGAGATTAACCATGACTTCAACCTTCTATTAAAAGTCACAAGGGGCAGGTTTCTTATTTCGTTAGATAGCATATTAGAAGACCTAATACCAGATGAGGGAAAGCTTCTACTTGTTAGTTCCAATCTGAATCTTGACTGGAATATTAGACTAATGACTGGAAGAAGACGAATATTACCTACATCAGATATCCCCATATCAACTAGGCTGTTCTCTTATCTCTCTTCACTGCCATTATAACGTGGATCTCACTACAGTATCCCAGCATGCTTTAAACATGGTCACCAATATTATGCGACCAAGGTCAACCACTAAGGGCCAAGCCATATGAAGCGTTTTCGCACTAGCGGCTGACGAGTCGGTAGGGCAGAAAGCTCTCCGATTAGCTGATTATCAGCCGATTGGGTTGGCGTTCGTGAATCAGCTGATAATCAGTCAATTGAGTTATTTCTGCCTTGCCGAATCATCGTCAGTGCAAAAACGCCTAATATTTATTTATAACTTTTACAAAGAAGCACTGATCGGGAGAGAAAAACTAAGGATACTCCTTGTACTATTAATTTCTCTCAAATTTAGATAACATTTTGAAAGTCCGAAATACGGTTCTGATTTCACTTTTCTAAAATTAAGTCCATTTCACTAACAAAACAACGAAAACTAAGAATTTTGAATTTTGACGGTTAAAAACAGAATAAAAAACAAAAATCTGGTGTGGCGCACTCACACTACTTTCCTAGCCGCCATCTTGAATTGCATTAGATCGAAATTGTTCGTGTCGGATCCATATAGGGGAAGGACCTTAAGTTCCAAATTTCAAGTCATTCCGTTAATTGGGAGATGAGATATCGTGTACACAGACGCACATACACTCATACACACACACACATACAGACCAATACCTATAGATTTTTGCCTGAATACCCAAATACCACTTTTTGGACTCAGTGGACCTTGAAACGTATAGAAATTAGGGTAGGTAACTTAATTTTTTCGGAAAGCAATACTTTCCTTACCGTATTAGGGCAAGGAAAGTAAAAATATTACTCTCACATCACCATTGATTGGAAAATTGTTGCGTAAGTTTACAAAATTAAATGTATAAAAATATAGTCTTGCTCTAAGGCCTTAGATAGGACGACTAAGATCTGACACATCTTCCAGTACCCATGGAAGTTACTAGTTAATTAAAGTTAAAATACCAACGATAAACAAAATTGTAATTAATATCGCACGAATGGACGGTTGCGAGTTTCGCAATTCCGACGTCAGATCCGTGTTTCTTGCATAAAAAATTGTAATATAAAAGTTTATAAACCAACGATGAACAAAACTGTAATTAATATTGCACAAATATCGCAATTCCGACGTCAGATCCGTGTTTCTTGCATCAAAAATTGTAATTAAAGTTTATAAATCAACTCACAGACTTCCATTGCTCCAGGTCTGTCGCGCCGAGACGCGCGGTACCTGCTGTCGTGACTGCGACTGGTTCTGCGCATGCGTCGAGTTGTTCTGCTGACTGCTGTTGTACTGGTTGTTGCTTCTGATGTCTCTCTCATCTTCAAGCATCGCCTGTATGCACTGCTCCATCAGCTCCTCTTCTTCCAGCTGTTGCATTACCTGTCACACCAATTAATAATTGCAACTGTGAAGAAAAACTGTCATGAATTAATGGTAAACTGTCAAATAAGATGAATACATAGATGTTTATTTGTCAAAAAAACTAAAACTACTACATTATTACAGAAAATATTAGATAGTTTAAAATTACATACAATAGTTAGTTTCAGAAATTTCTTATAATGTGTCCTCTACATGTTTTCTGTGTAGTAATTGACCTACTCCACTATGGCGTAGGCCTACCATGTTCTAGAGCAGTGGTCGCCAAACGTATGAGCTAGAATAGCATTTATGAAGCTTCTAGTGAGCTACCAAGGAATATTAGACTGAGAAAATTATCTTTTATTGCCTATAAAGATAATTTCTAGTGTTGAAATCTACTTCTCTTATAGCAAAAAGTATAACAAAAGTTGAAATGTATATTTCAATGAGAGCAGTGGAACTCTTTTTGGTCATCAAGTATTTTCTTGATGTTTGGAGTTTACGTTGTAGCCGCCATTCTGATGCAGTTGTCCCAATGTTCATCAGTCAGTCTGTTCTTGTATCGATTTTTCAAGAATTTCATTCTTGAAAAAGATGCTTCACACAATTAAGTAGAGCTGAACATAGCTTTCAACCTCCATGCAACTTTAATAATATTTGGATATTTTTCTTTGGGGATTTGAGGCCACATATTTCCAGTTTTAGAAAGTGATCTGAGAGACAGATCATTTTGATAATCCACAAATTCCATTTCAACTGAAGCCCGATCTCCATCAAAATGTTGTACCCAACACAAGCTGCAAAATCTTCTGCATAGATCTCTACAAAAGAGAGTTGATGAATTGTACCATCATTTGATATGCTTTTAAAATCTTGGAATCGTTGATCAAACTGTTGTCTCAAGTCTGAAAGAATTGTAACGAGTTCTTTATTATTGCTGCGGTGCTGTGGAGGATTTTCCTTGTCATTGATTTTCTTCAGACAGGGAAAGTGTTTATATTCGAACTGGACGACATTCTTTTGCACGAGCATTCCTGTGAGCTACCAGAAACTATCCCACGAGCTACTGGTAGCTCGCGATCGACTGTTTGGCGACCACTGTTCTAGAGTAACAAACAAAAACATTATTGTCATGTATACTACGATATCGAACCCAATACATAAAGGAAGGAATTGGCTTAGACATATACGGGATACGAAATTCATGTTTGAAGCAACATCACGTCTTAACTAAAAAACTGATTGACTTTCACTTTTGAAACTTTTCTTCAGGAGAACCCCTTTTATTGTCTGAAGGAGTTTTATGATTGCACTCAATGCAAACCCATTTTTGCTGACCTCACCCACGTTATAATGGCAGTGGAGAAAGATTGTTATTTTTCGGATGAACACGTTGGTCCCGACTGCCTAAAAAGCAGTCGTTAGGTCATGTCAGAGGCCCTGAAAATGATCAGTTGCGACCTGAAAATTCTGACACCAGACCTGAGCCAGCCAGGTCACTAGATATTATTATTGAATTTATTTCCAAAAATTACAAATACATATTTGTACAATATTAATTACAAGAGGATACAATACAAATAGACATTGATTTCAACTTGAGTATAACAATATTATCAATTTAATATTTGGCACCGTCAACATAAGAAACCTTGTCTGTTGGCAGTGAGATGCAGTTCACTTATTCTGCTTCAAGTACTTTTATTTATTATTTATTTATTGCGTTAATCTGCAACAAATAGGAGCAGAGCTACCTCGACTAAAGCGGATTAAAAGTTAGCTACGATGAGGTCCATGTTATAATGGTAGTGGAGAAAGATAGGAGAACAACGTTGCCGGTTCTCTGTCTTGTCAATGCCTTCTATAGACGGTAGCTGATACAGGTATATTGTTTCAATATTAACGGTTCATTCTCGTTTAAATAATCAATTATATTTTATCAGGCAAGAAATTATATTTTCCAATAATTTCATAATTAAGATGAAATATTTTGCTACTAATTATTAATTCTACATTGTTAAAAGACGATCAGGCAACAGAGCAAAGCGAGAAAGAGATAGCGCTATCCACTTTGTTGAATGATAGACAAGGATAGCAATACCATTGCTAATCAAACACTGCAATTATAACGTGGACCTCACTATAGTTTCGATGTATCACATCATCTTCAGTTTTAAAACATAGAAACTAGGTGTTTCAATTTGGGTTTTCAATCTGTTATTGTCCGAGCGAAGTGAGGTCTAAGATTCCATTATGACGTGGACCTCACTATATATTCAGGAGGAAATTGGCTTATACGTGTACGGGATATGATGTACTTGTTTAAAGCATCATCACTTCTGAACTACTGAACTGATAAACTTTCAATTTTAAAACTTTATTTCAGGAGAAGCCCTATAATTCTCTGAGTGAGTTTTATGATTGCAAGCATTGCAAGTACATTTTTTGCTAGGCTAGGTGCCGGTTGAACAAAAGCCGGTGAAGTTTTAATCGTGATTAATTCCATGAGAACAAATCAGAGAAGCAGTCTTATTAAAAATGCCTCCTCTGGTTGGTTCTCTTATCAAAAAGGCCTTCTCTGATTTGTTAATAATAATGAGTTTCTGTTCATGGCGTGGTCATAGGTATAGCCACAAGTGAACAAGTCAAGAACATAAACTGAATGTAAAGAATAAACTGAACATAAACAACGAATTTTGTCGTGAAATTAAACACGGCTAAAATTCAACCGGGCCTAGGTATACTAACTAGTTTTCTAGTCTATTTTTCATGCGTTTTGTATGTAATTGAGGATTAATTTTTTAAGGTTGCGTTTGTTTATTACAGACTTATTCTACATATTTCTCTTCAAAATTGAATTTCTACAAGTTCTGTAAAAAATATTTTGTTTATTGTACATTCAACATAGTGAATCTGCTTCAAACCTTTAAAGAACTTGTTTTTTGAGACAAAGTTTCGCGTATTTCGTCACATATCTTGAAAGTTACTGTAGCTAAAGGTCTGGAAACGGTTTTACCATATTCAATTTCTCAGCTCATTCTACATAAAGTACGCTAAATTGTACATCTTAATTAACAGCCAACAAATACCCGTAGGGCTTCGTTTCCGCAGGGGAACAGAAATTCAGACAAAATCTTCCACCCTGTATAACTTGGTAACCAAGCATTTTCGGAGCTATGTTAATTAAAACGTTTTTCTTCGTTTGTTGAGAGGAATCACGCCATGACTTATGGGCACCTTTTTTGGAACCCGAAATTGATCTTGAAACTGATAAATAACGTATTTTTTCAAATAAAGTACCTGTTTGTCGAACTCTTCTTCATTTTCCATCCACATGTACTCTGAGAAGTCACCGTCAAGTGCTGGAGAATCGAGGTCATCCTGATGCCCATTCTCAGATCCATCTGACAGGTAGGGAGGAATTGTTTCGCTGCCGTAATAGCCGTTACCAGAGCTGTTTGTAGGAATCTTCATTTTCATAACCAGAGACAAGTAGCGTATTTTAATAATTATCTACGAACAAAAGACACAACAATGTTATTAAAATACAAAAGTCACTTATAAATAAGCTTATGTGAATCCGCTCTAAAAAAAGCTTGAACTATCTATATCTTGAACTGATAAACTGTATATACACGGTAAAAAGTATCTGTATAAATAAACTGAAAAAATTAATAAGTACCGTAAGTCACGTTGCCAAAAAAGTGTTAACCTATTGTAAAAATGCAAGAGACACGTTGCAGACAACACAACATAAATTATAACTTTTGCAAAATTAGATTACAATAATCTTTTATTTATTTAAAAACTATCTATCTTATTTAAAAAACCTAAGAATTGGAGTAAAAATAAAGAAACTTGATCTAACCTGCTTCAAGATAACACTCAACTAAGTTAACCAATGTAGAAACATTTAAACGATTCATTATTAAAAAAAGCATATTTTACATTCGAATGAAGTGATTTATTCAAGTTTTCTAGAATTATGAATATAAGAAATAAAAGAAACATGTAAAAGCAAAAGCCAAGACAATCTCGACCTTTCCAGATTGAATAGGTAATCTACTGGAATTAGGCCATTCATCACACAAATATGTAAACAAAGTATTTTTGATATTGCTTCAAGAATTTTACGAGAGATGTTATCTTAAAGTCTGGAATGAGAAAATTGAATTAATAGGTGCAAAGATTGAGAAATATATCAAATTACCATAAAGTCGGATCAACAAAGTTACAATGGAGTCAGCAAGATGTCAACAGATTTCACTTTCAAAACACAATTTTATGAGACTGCTAACTAGAAAATTCTACATATAGATACAGAAAAAGTCAATTTATAATATTTATGTCATGTTATGTTATGATTTTGTGAGTTATATTCAGTTCTTTACAAAAATAGAGCAGTGTGTCCTCCAAGAAGGAACCATTTTGAAATCAACAAAATTGAAAACAGGTATCTCGCAAGCAATATTGTGCAGGTCAATTGTGAAGAAGTGGTAAAAATAGTTGAATAATTACCTAGAATTTATTATGTGGATAAATGTGCAATCATGTACACCTTTTTAGTAAAAACATGTAAACAAACTTATCAAAATAAACCAGTTAGTACATTCACGGACGCTAACCAACTTTCTTATTTATTCCGTATCCTTCTACAGACTACACAACAGAGACTACCATAATGCAATAATACACTTGGGTCACGTATAAGCATTGGCCAACAAAAAGTTATATAATATTTTTCTGATGAATAATTGAATTTTTTCAATCATAATTACGAAATATAACAAAATTCAATCGAATTGCAATTGAAAGACTGACATGTCTAAGTTTCACTTTGTATTTTTCCTTCAGACCTATAATAGGTCAAGATATTTCAACTGCAATCAATAATATCAATGACCCAGAATTTTATTAATAAATTTTATTTGATGGAGGTTTCAAAAATTTTTTGTTAATTTCCCTTCAAAACTTTTTCATTTGTCCAGCAATGAAAAATGTAATCAAGAAGCCACAGCTCCAGCTGTTAGTTGCCGCTAAATTTCATAACCTACAAAACAAGAAAAATTGAGATTTACATTTACACATTTTTGTTTCTTGTTTGTATTTGTTTAATTATTATAAAATAAGTAGAATATTCCACTATCCAAAATATTTTTACATCCTGAAATAGGCTTATGAACGTATACCAACAACCAAATATCAATTTGAGGTAAGCTGTAATGTTGTAAAACACATTTCATCACTTTTCTTAGTTCTTAGTTAATGAATACTCAAGTTGCTATTACTTTAGATGAAATTTATTCAGTATGGATCAGAAGATTTTGATTTGGAAATTATGAATGCAGATAAATCATTAAATTAATCTTGAGTTTCCTACTTCTTTATTCTTGTTAAGACGTAATAAGTGAGGTTATGTAAGCTTGTTTGGTTTTTATTCCTTATTTTTATTGCATTCTATTGGTGCATGATATCATGACTAGATCACACATTGGCACAGTCGCTGGCACAGCCTTGTAAGCTTGGCTGCGTTGGACTTGCCTTCCACACAGCGTGCCCAACCAAGGCCAGCGGTAGAGCGATAGCCAACGTTGGCAAGTGCTTATGGAGCGCCTCTTTCAAAATGGCTAATTGAAAATGTAGTTGTATATTGAAAACGTTAACTGAAAGGAACGCAATAAAAGTTCATTATAATTCACAGAAAATCAACTCTGAAATAATTATACAGTACAAAGGAAACAGCAGGGATTGGTTGACTAGTGCGGATGGTTAGTTTGCCAGCACTGGCATTTTTTTGGGCTGGCTCCGCTTAGAAAACATCGGAGCGATAGCCCACTAAGGCTAATAACGGTTAACCCTGGCAAATCACTCATCCACACATTGGCATTGGCTGACGTTGGGCCAATATGTAGATGGGACATTACACTGATGCTCTATTTACTTCATTATATTTGTTCAAACAACTAGTAACCATAAGTAAAAATATAAATCTAAGTATACCCTTTATAAAATTATTTAATCACTTGATAATAGCATTATATAGCTGAAACATGTCGTCATTAAATAATTTAAAAAAGGGTACTTGGATTTATATTCAAAAGTAGCCCTAAAAAAAGACAACTTGTAACCAATATATTATGTACTCTAATCATTTCTATTTATTATTATATATTTGCTATATGTATCATATCTCTCAAATTTCAATCCTGGCTTGAACTGTAGGTACGTTACTTACAGCTACTAATATCATGAAAAAGTAGGATAAGATAAGCCATGATAAAATAAGGAAGGCCAGGATAGCTGAGACGACTAAGGCGTTGCATTCTTTAGTCTGCCAGGGCTAATCCATAATCCAATATCGTGATCGATGACCAGGGTTCCCCGGATAGATCATGTCAAAAATTAATTCTGTATTTTACACATGGATGGCGGCGTCACAGACCAGCATAGTCATCATTGAAAAAAACCTCTAAAGAATAAAAACTCATTCCAATGAGCCACCTTGATTATGTCATAAAATCATCCATACACTTCTCATTACCTATATACAAGCTAGAAAAAGCTCAAGATGTAGACATCATCCGCAATTAGAAAAAAACAAGGACTCACATGATAAAATCGCGTATCAAGCATTATTATCCTCATCTTCAGGAAAGTTGAAGGGAAGATTCCCTCAGCCCTGGTTGCTGGTGAAGGCTATACAGTAGTTAAGAAGTAAGTAAAGTATCTTGATACTGAATGAGTAGGCCTACTAGGCCTACTAGGCCTACTAGGCCTATATGCTTTAGGAGATGGGGGCTCGGTGCCTTGAAACGCGTCCGATTATCATGTAAGCCCTGTGATGAAATAATAAGATTTTTTATTTATTAATAGTATTGATGTAGTCCAGGGGTCGCCAAACTTATGAGCCTGTGAGCTAGAATAGCATTTATAAATCTTCTAGTGAGCTACCAAGGAATATTAGACTGAAGAAAGTATCTTTTATTGCATATAAAGATACATTTCTAGTGTTGAAATCTACTTATCTCATAGCAAAAAGTATAACAAAAGTTGAAATGTACATTTCAATGAGAGCAGTGGAACTCTTTTTGGCCATCAAGTATTTTCTTGATGTTTGGAGTGAACGTTGTAGCCGCCATTCTGATGCAGTTGTCCAAAAAATGTTCCTATATAGATTTTTTTATGAATTTCATACTTGAAAAATATGATTCACACAAGTAGGTAGAGCTGAGCATAGCTTTCAACCTCAATGCAACTTGAATAATAATTGGATATTTTTTCTTTGGGGACTTGAGGCCTAATATTTCCAGTTGTAGAAAGTGATCTGAGAGACAAGATCGTTTTAAAAATCCACAAATTCCATTTTAACTGAAGCCTGATCTCCACCAAAAGTTTTACAACAAGCTGCAAAATCCACAAATTCCATTTCAACTGAAGCCTGATCTCCACCAAAATGTATCACAACAAGGTGAAAAATTCTGTTATTCTCAAAATATTATCATGTTATATTATTTATTAGAACCAGCTATTTTATCCCATTTTTTCTCATTTCCAGGCGCAAATATGCAGGCATTCCTGAAAACCGGCAAACTAGGCAGAGACGAGAAACCATCGGGCAGCAAATCATCTGGCAAAGATGACTCCAAAAAAAGCAGTCGCCCCACCCCTTGGGTCGAAAAGTACCGGCCCAAAACAGTCGACGACGTGGTAGAACAAAACGAAATCGTAGCAGTTTTGAAACAATGTTTATCTGGTGCTGATCTCCCACACTTTCTGTTCTACGGACCTCCCGGCACCGGTAAAACTAGTACTATCATAGCTGCTGCACGGCAGCTTTTTGGAGATATGTATAAAGAGAGGATTTTGGAGTTGAATGCGTCCGACGATCGAGGTATTCAGGTGATACGAGATAAGGTGAAGGTGTTCTCACAGCTGACCGCTAGCGGTGTGAGACCTGATGGACGACCATGTCCGCCTTACAAGATTGTGATCCTAGATGAGGCGGATTCTATGACACACGCAGCTCAGGCCGCCTTGCGTCGCACCATGGAAAAAGAGTCCCGCTCCACCAGGTTTTGCCTGATTTGTAACTATGTGAGCTGTATCATCGACCCCTTGACGTCACGTTGCTCCAAGTTCCGGTTCAAGCCTCTCGGCGAAGGTATGATGCACTCCCGTCTCGAACTGATCTGCAAGGAGGAGAACGTGAAATGCGAGCAGGCCGCCTTGAAGTGTCTCGTGGAAACCTCTGGAGGAGATCTGCGTCGGGCCATCACCTGTCTCCAATCCTGCGCCCGTCTGAAAGGGTCAGAAGGTATCACCGAACAGGACGTCTTCGAGGTAACCGGCGTTATCCCCGACCATTGGATTGTGGGACTGTTGAAGATATGTCAACAGTCTGATTTTCAAAAACTGGAAGCGTACGTTGAGGAGTTGATGTGCGAGGCGTATTCGGCGGCGAGAGTTTTGGAACAGTTGCATGAGATTGTTGTTAAATCGGTGGATCTTTCTGATATTAATAAATCTGTGATTTGTGAGAAAATCGCGCTGTGTAGTTACAGGCTCCAGGATGGGGCCAGTGAGTGTTTAGAATTGCTCGATTTGTGTTCTACCATAATGAAATCAAATTTGAAAGTCTGAAATGATTGATTCGTGTAGCTAGGGACTGTCTGTTCTTCCATAATGGAATCGAATTAGAAAATCTAATGATATTGAACGGTATTAAATGAGCATTTGATGCTCTTCATGAACATTGATTTATGAGATATCATAATGAAGTGACGTCAAATTTGTAAATGTAAGAACTCAAATGTATTTAAGAATTCATAGTATAACTGTATTTAGGAATTCATACAATTGCACTTAAAATAAAAAATCAACTAGAAGTATTATGCTATCCTTGCATAATTTGAATGTGGGACTCAATAGGACTATGATAAGCTTTTCAAAGAAAATGAACACTTTTCCTGATCAACAGATTATAATCCTGTATCATTTGAATTTGGCACTCAGTATAAGCTTTTCAAAGAATGATACAACAAACTATTCCAACTATTTTTTGTAATTTTTCTATTATTTTTTTAATTAAGGCCAATAAATAATTGTTTTTCACTTTTTGTGTAGTTGAGAAGTTGATATTGTGGTAATTATTCATATTGAATGAAAAAGACTAAGTAATTGTCAAAAATCCACAGATTTATTGATACTTAGAAAGACCGGTTTCGGTTATTACACCATTGTCAATCTCTGATAAACTAAAACTAAATACAAGAGTAGCAGAATTATTTATATTAGTATAAAGCAGTACTCGCCTACTAGTATAAATTCTGCTGCTCTTGTATTTAGTTTTAGTTTATCAGAGATTGACAATGGTGTAATAACCGAAACCGGTCTTTCTAAGTATCAATAAATCTGTGGTTTTTTGACAATTACTTAGTCTTTTTCATTCAAAAATAATTGTTTGTGATTCAATCCTTTATAGTTCATTTAAAACATCACTAGTTGTACTAAATAGTTATACTAGTAAAGACGTTCCCACACACAATGTCAAATTCAAAGACAAATTCTTAAAGAAAATCTTGGATTTTTTCTTTCATAAGTTGAGATTTTCTAATGCGTGTGGAGCCGGCTTAAGAGTTCAAACCAATACCTTAGACAAATATCAACTATAGAGTTTTATCATGGAGAAAAAATAGCACTAGAAGATATCCCATGGCATTGAGCATTCATGTTCCAATTTTCAATGTTAACTCAAGCTCATAGTCCTAGTAGTTCTTTTTCGTGAAGCTATGTGACGCTGGTAGTCTCTCATACTGTGCCGTTCTCACTCTCACCCGGCTTAAACAGTAATAATAGACAGTAGTCTACAGTAATCGGCTTGAAATTTGGAACATGAATCACCTATACCTTGGGATATCTTCCTATGTTATATTTTCTCTATGGTTTTATATATACAAGTATCCTCGTTGCTAATACATTCAATATGCTACCTTAATGATTATTCATTTATTTATTCATTTATTTGTGGACAGAATAACAAATCATAAATATGATTAGGAAGGAACAACAGGCTTGGCACAAATCTATTCCATTCCTAAATTTTCATAAATTGATAAAATGTCCAAAAAATAGGTTATGATAATAGAATTTACCTGATTTCTCTATAACTTGCTCTTTGAGTAGCAAAAGTTGGCCGATTTTCCAATCCCTTGGTCGAATTTGATGAAAACTCGTCATAATAATTTCTGTCTCACTGGAGACGAGCGGCTCGAGTCGTCGTCAAGGAATTGCATCTTATTTATGAACTTTACGACGCCATCGATCACACAAGTGTTATGAAGCACAAGGTATTAAAGGTAAGTATTTATAGAATATAATTATAGTACCTTTTTTGAAATTAATAAAATAATAGATTGAAAATACAAATTATAACAACTAGTTTCAGTGATCCACACCATCTTCAAGTTTAAAAAAAATGCATTTTAAATAAACGTTTTACTAATAGTTTTGTTATTTTAAATAGCCTATCATCTTCAATTAATTAATTTCAAAAGAAGGGTACTATAATCCTATTTTATAAATGAATATAAGTAGCCCTTATTAATACATTTCTAGAAGATAAAGGTAGGTACCGTACCTACCTACTTCAACACCGATTATTGGTATAACGATATTGGGGATGACAACAAGACATTTGGTATCAATATTTATTTCTTTAATGAGTTGCATGGTACATAATTAGTTCGAAAGGATTACATATTAGTATGATTACAGAATCAGTAAGGCTTTGGCTGCCAATTTAAAGAGAATAGCATTAAGAATTTTTTTTCGACTATGGCTGAGGAATAAAGTACAGTATAAATATTTTTAATAAGTTATATTTTCAAAAACAAATTCACTCGCAAACTAAAGAACTAAGTATACAAAAGTTGTCCTCCTTGACTCCCCTTTCAGCCAAGCCTATCCATCTCTAATTAATTACAAAAGACGAATAGATAAGTTACTATGAATGAACAAAAACACCGATTATAAATTTAATAATACTTCTAGAATGAATTAAAACAGTTACAAACTATTAAAAAGGTCTAAAAAGAAAGCTTATGGAGGACAATATTAAGTCAATGATATTTATTATTTTAAGTTGCTACTGTATTCAAAGCTTTTTTTAGAAAATGTCAACTGAATAATTTCCAGAAGCTCAGTTTTGGCATCAGTTCAAGCTACTATTAGTATAAATTCATTTAAAAACTAAAGTTAACAATAGTTGGCCTCCTCAACACCCCTTATAGCCAACCCTTACCACCTTTACTTAATTAGTTAGGTCATGTCAGAGGCCCTGAAATTGATCAGTTGCGACCTGAAAACTGACACCAGACCTGAGCCAGCCAGGTCCCTCGATATTATTATTATATACTTAATTACAATAGACAGTACCTATATTTACTGAAAATGAACAAAGTTTTTATAACTTAATTGGACTACACAAATTTTATAACAGGCAGAAATGTAGCCTATATGCATTTTAAACGATTCTTCTAAGAAAATATATACAATTTTAAATTAAATACAGTTTTAAAAATGTACATTTATTCGAATTGGATAGGAAATCAGACAGCAAATGAATTCAATTTTTGAAATGGTAAGTCAACAGTATAAAATGGAAATTAAACAATAATAATTGTGATGTTGTCTACCATGGCTTACTTTAGACAGGCCTTATAGTAGGTAGGCTATATATCTAGGTCTACCCATCATAAGCTGAGCTAAAATATGGCTTGACAAGTTGAAGAAATAATAAGTAGATAGCTTATTTATATTTTCAAATGAATTAGGAAGTGATTAACTTTAGAGGAACTGAGTTAGTAAATGATAGAATCAGTAAGGCTTTGGATTAACAAATAGAAGAAATAAGTATTAATATTTTTCAATTAATTTTAGAATCAGTATAGTTTTGGCTTTGAAGTGATAGTATTGATAATTTTGACAACATGCGCTGAGCTGAGGATTAAAAAATTGAAGAAATGAGTGTTAATATTTTTCCAATGTATTATAAAGTGATTAATTTTAAAGGAGTTCGTGTCAGAATGATGATATAGAATCAATATGGCTTAGGCTTGCCATTTTGAAGATAGATAGTATTACAAATTTTGACAACATGAGCTCTTTGAATCAAATAAATTGAAGAAATGAGTATTTTTTAAAAAATATATTATAAAGTAATTAATTTTAGAGTTATTGGTGTCAGTATGATGATTTAGAATCAGTATGGCTTGGCGTTTTGATTTGTAAAGATTATAGTATTACAAATTCCGACAACATGATCTGATTCACGATTTAGAACATTGAGCCATGTCTCACCAATTAAAATTAATTCTAATACTTTTAAAATGAATAAAAAAGGTGTTGAGATTGGAGGAATTGATTTTTATATGATTACAGAAATAGTATTATTATATAATTATATTTTACTCGTCAAGAATATATTTTTATTCTATACTATTAAACGAGCAGCTTCTGTTTATATGTTTAGATATTTGGATGTTTAGATATTCATATGTTTGTATTTCACCGGATCACGAAAACGGCTCTAACGATTCTCACGAAATTCAGAACATAGTAGGTTTATAATATAAAGATTCGATTGCACTTGGTCTCTTCCCTGAGAAAACTCGCTGAAGGACATTAAAAGGATAATTATCATTCATCCTTGGAAAAATAGCTGATAATAATTATTTCGTCGTCTGTTGGTGATGGAAGTGAGTGAGCGAGTTCATGTGTTTGGGACTGTCTCAAAATTATGACTCAGCTGTTGAACTTCTGTAATCATTCAATCAGGTACTAAGTGCCGGTTGCAAAAAGCCGGGTTATTTTCAATCCTGATCAATTCCAGTAGATCCATCTGTTTGAAATGGTCTTCTCTGATTTGGTTCACGTGAAATTAATCAGGATTAAAATTTAACCGGCTTTTGTGCAACCAGGCCTTTGTGAGGGAAATTTTTGTATTCCTCTAGGAATTAATCTCAATTTACTGTGATTAGATAGAACATTTCTGTATGAACTATGGATGTTATTATAATTTCTTCTTTCGTAATAAATTTTTTATGCTTTTGTACTCCAGAGAGAAGTTTGATCCCCGATATTACATTTTTAAAGCATAATATAATAGATTCTCATGATTGATATCGAATATTCTATTATTCAATTATATTTCCACATTGCTGAAAAACTATCTGGCAAAGTTGCGCAGTTATAAAAGGATGGCACTATCCTCTTTGACGAATCATAGACAAGGATAGCAACACAAATGCTGCCATTATAACGTGGACCTCACCATAAGTGCTCTGGCTACCTCCTGAGGAATAAGTGATTCTTTGATGCATTCAATCCGATTATGTAGGGCTGATTTGCAAGTTGAACTCACATATATATATATATGAATACACTACGTATATATTCGGCTAAGGGCTAAGAGGTAAGAGCCCTTCCCTGGCCAGTCTGATATCCGTTTGAATGACAATGCTTATCCCTTTCCCTTTGGTATGTAGAAGGGATTAATCCCTGAATGGGTCCACTTGATACATCAGGGATCAAGTGAATGCGATCTTCAGTTATGCTAAGTGAGTATACGCCCTCCTGGGGTCCTACCCACATATTATAGGATTCTAAAGAGGAGGATCCACGCATATTACAGGATTCTAAAGATGGGGTCCTACCACAATATTATAGGATTCTAAAGATGTCTTTATCAAGAGTGAGTGTAGCCTATATAGCTTGAAAGAGCTCTTACATTTCGTAAGGGAGAAATGCCGAGTTATATATTTATGAATATCCTCACACCTTGTGAGGACTGCATAATATTTCCAAAGAAGTATCAAGTTATATATATTTAAATATCCTCTGTATACAGTTGAATATGGAAATCATATATTTATGAGCATCAACAATCCTTATAGTTAAAGGTCAATATCATATTTATGAATATCTTAGTTGTATAACATAGTTGAATATCGTTATCGTTTCTGTATAATATTTTTCATATATATTGTTAAATATCGTTAATATCCTCTTATATACAGTTGAATATGGAAATCATATATTTATGAACATCAATAATCCATATAGCTAAATATCCATATTTACTGAATATCCATATTCCATTTTCCATGGAAGGTATTGTAAACTATATTCATATTTGAAGAGGGATGTAACCTAAGTTTGAGTTTGTAACCTAAAGTGTATTGAGGATTTTCAGAGCGCCACATATTTGAATAATTCATTCATTCCTAAATCGTAGGATTCCTCACTTAAAATACTTCCCAAGTTTGGTGAAGAATCCATACATGAGATGTAAACTAAAGTGCTCTGTTGCTCGACAGAGGTTCATATAAGCGAGTCCTCGGTTTGAACGTTGAATTTACGTTTGATGAATATTTATTCAAATGAATTCTCTTCAAATTAATTCAAGTTTTATTTAGTATTTTATAATGTAAACTATATTTTCTTATCCAGGAGTTGGTTTAAATTCAGAATGAGGCATGAGCCCATATGCACCTTCTCGGTTTAACGGAGGTAGACCAGTAGGTGTTGGTTTAAACTCGGAATTAAACAAATTATAATAAAATAGAATTTATAATAATTATTGTTATGATTCGTATTCCTATTCTATAATTTTATAAATTTCAAAGGGTACTATAATTCTATTTTATAAATAAAAGAATGTAGCACTGAATTCATACATTTTAAGAAGACATTAGAATAAATACTACTATCCCTCCATATAATCGTACATCAGCGTTTAACGATGGAGAAAATAATAGCATAAGAAGATATTCCATGGTAAAGATCGTTTATGTTCCAAACTTTAAGCCTGATTTTTGTGTACTGTTGACTCAGTTTATTATTACTGTTTTGCTGAGGTGAGAGTGTAAGAACGGCACAGTATGAGTGACTACAGTGTTACATTGCTTAACCAAAAAATCTGGTGTGGCGCACTCACACAACTTTCCTTGCTTTTATGAATATTGATCACCTGACGCTAGTGTTCCCCGCGCATCTCAAGTCTATTTATTCAAAGATTTGAGCCAGCTGGTGACAGGGCAATAACACTGTAAACACACGAAGTCTGTTTCCTGTATAGGGCTACTTGTAATATAAATATAAAGAAAATAAAAATCTCAGATTTTTATTTTCTTTATATTTACACGAAGTCTGCTATCTCTTCATAGTGAATGATTTAATAGAATCAACAGTTGCCAACATTTTGCAATTGAATAATCACATTTTCTCGAATTTCGAGCTTATTTTTAATTTTAGGTGAAAATGTTACTGAACATTAAATGTAGAGATTCTCATGCTCAATCTTTTCCACAAGAATTTTTTTGTTTAAATTGTATCTGAAGCCTGGTAAGTGAGAATCTAAAATCAAACTTTGCAAAGATGGGGCGGAGCTCCTGAAATTTTTACAGATATGGGACTTGTAGCAGTTGATAGAGCTTATCGATGACTATTTTAGGTATAACTTTAATCAAAATCGTTGAAGCCGTTTTCGAGAAAGTAGCGAAAAACCCTGTTTTTGACAACATTTTCGCCATTTTAGCCGCCATCTTGAATCACACACACACACACACACATACAGACCAATACCCAAAAACCACTTTTTTGGACTCGGGGGACCTTGAAACGTATAGAAATTTAGAAATTGAGGTACCTTAATTTTTTTCGAAAAGCAATACTTTACTTACCTATTGTAATAGGGCAAGTAAAACAACTACTAGGACTACCATGCAACATGAACGCCCTATATCTTCTATGAAACGTAGGCCTATCTATATCTCGAAATGTATCTATGTAACGGGATATCTTCTGGTTAAACGTAGATGGTGTGGGCCTAGGTTCCTTGGGCATACTTCATTATTTTACCAAAATGTCAATATTCTTTCAATCTTTCCAATGATCACTTGTCAGTACTACCAATCTACGAAAGAGAAACAACAAAGAGAAACGTTTATTTATTCCGTGTTGCTATGATCAGGTCCACGTTATAATAGGAGTGAAGAAAGATAGCAGAATGACGTTTCCTCTGTCTTGTCAATGCCTTCTATAGACGGTAACTGATACCGGTTTATTGATGAATATTAACTGTTCATTCCCGTTTAAAAGAATAAAATATCGGGGTCGAGCTTCGCTCTGGAGTACAAAAGCATAAAAAAATTATTACGAAAGAAGAAATTATAATTACATTTATGACATTCATACAGAAATGTTCTATCTTATCACAGTAAATTGAGATTAATTCCCAGAGGAATGCAAACAATTTCACTCACAAAGGCCCAGTTGCACAAAAGCCGGTTAAATTTTAATCCTGATTAACTTCACGTGAACCAAATGAGAGAAGACCAATTCAAAAAGATAGATCTACGGGGATTAATCAGGATTGAAAATAACCCGGCTTTTTTGGAACCGGCACTAAGTACCTGATTAAATGATCACAAAAGTTCAACAGCTGAGTCATAATTTTGACACAGTCCCACACACATGAACTCGCTCACTCACCTTCATCACCAACAGACGACGAAATAATTATTATCAGCTGTTTTTCCAAGGATGAATAATAATTATCCTTTTAATGTCCTTCAGCGAGTTTTCTCAGGGATGAGACCTATTGCAATCGAGTATAAACCTACTATTTTGTGAATTTCGTGAGAATCGTTAGAGCCGTTTTAGAAATCCGGTGAAATACGAACATATAAACATCTAAACAGAAGTTGCTCGTTTAATAGTATAGGATTATATTTTATCAAGCAAGAAATTATATTTTTCAATGATTTCATAATTAATTTCAATAATCAAGATTATATTTTGTTATTTAATTATGTTTCTAGATTGTTGAAAAACAATCTGGCAACAGAGCAAAGCGAGAAAGAGATCCCTTATCCGCTTTGTTGAATGATGGACAAGGATACCATTGCTAATGAAACACTGCCATTGTAACGTGGACCTCACTATAGAAATGCAGCTGAAGATAATTGGATAACAGCAATTGAAATTCTCTGCAATCTGAGAGTTTTTGGAATTGTATTTACCGTCCACAAGTTGATGCACTAGTGAAAACATTTAGGGTCGGTTTCCGAGCTCGGAATTTAGCCAAGTTCTAGACTTTAAACAGCTGGAGTCAGAAAATTGGCTTTCCGAAACGGGACGTAGTCGCAGTCATTGTCATAGTCACTATATCTGCGGTTTTGTCAAGCAAAATTTGAATTTATCCTGTCAACCAAGTCATCATAAATCGCCCATTATCTATCAAATTTGTCGACGAGGTTTCTTGGCGTGGTAATCTACATTGCTTCAAATTATTTTCTGGTTTTGACAATGTACAAACTAGGGTACTTTTATCACGGTGTATGAACCAAGGTATGAGAGAAAGGATGGGGGGCTGGAGCTCAATTTCTCCACCTCCTGCCAATCAGATAGCTCCGGAAAAATGTGAGCAGGTAAACTGCGATAGCGGCCTTATAAATCTTTTGGCAGAGTGTAATAGCTACGCGTTCCCTGCAAATAGGCTTATTCTCCACAATTGCTTTTACCGGAAAACTCGTCTGATCTCTCACTCACTCAGTCTGTCTCTCTCTTTCTCTCAATCACTCTATCTCTATACGACACACTCTCTCTCTCTCAATCTCTCTATCACTCATCCTCTTCCTATATTTCTCTCTCCATCACTCTCTCACTCTCTGTGATAAAATGCAGCGCTGCCAGAATTATTATTGTCTACGTTTTGTTTACTCTCTTGAACGCCATGAACATTGACTGGTCAGAACAACAGGTCAATAAAACCTGTAGAAAGGTGTTCTCAGCAATGCATTCACTGAAAAAATTACAAGATGTCCTTCCTAGAAGTATACGATTATTACTAGTCCAATCTCTGATTTTTCCACATTTCACGTACTGCAACTCTGTCCTCAATGACATGCAAATTACACTCAATGATAAAATGCAGCGTTGTCAAAATTATTGTCTTCGTTTTGTTTACTCTCTTGAGCTCCAAGAACATATCACCCCAGCACACCTTGCTAGCTCTACCCTGAAGCTTCCCGATCAGAGACGTTTCAGAATAATCAATCTTGTTAGAGATACTTTAAAATATGGCAATCCCAACTATTTCAAATTTGTTTCCGATGGTAGGAGGATAGACGCTTCCCATACTAGAACTGGTGCAAATACTCTCTGGATACCTAATCATCGAACCACTATCTATTCTAAATCGTTCCTTGTCGATGCTTGTCGTGAATGGAATAAACTTCCCAACTCTATTAGACGCATTGAGAGCCGAGCGGGCTTCATCCTGTTTTTGAAAAAGTATCTTATGGAGAAAATGACTGAGTCTGTCCAATCCTAGAGCACTGCATGACAAATATTCTAATCTCCCTTCCTTTCCATTCTTCATCCAATTCATTCATCCATTTTCCACATCCCATCTCCATTCTACATAATACATATTCATTTTCTCATCTCAAGATTTTCTGTTCTTTAGTATTGTATATTGTTAATATTACTCAATCAATTTCTGAAATTTTAATTAAATCCCACCCTATAACATTTGTTTCATTCATCTAATTTCAATTATTAATGCAATATTGTATTCACTATTATTCTATATTTCATTCACCCATTCACCCCATAATTCTAAGATTCGAATCAACTAGTTTTTAACTTATTAATTAGAGTTTCTTATTTAAACATTACTTCGAGTTATAATTCCCAACAGCTCTAATTCATCACAACCCGGTCGTGTGTTAATGGGAAGGATATTTTACATCCTTCTTAGAGAATCGACAATTATTTGTTGAAACACCGCCGATTTATGAAGTTACATCACATTATTATATTATCGTTATTCTAATTGCATTCAATCTTTATTCTCATAGATTAATTATTTATACTTTGTAAAATTCTTTGAATAACTAGCATTATCGTCATTTAATGTAAATTAATGGCCAGTGAGCCAGTAATTATTGTAAGATACATAAATAAAGAAATATAATCTAATCCAATCTCCATCACTCTCACCATCATTTATTGAAATAAAGTGAAATATTGACAAAATCTCAAGTCTCTTCAATATTATGGAAAAGGTTCCACAACATTCGCTAAACAAACATTATCAATATTAATACTGCTGTTTGAAAACAACAATTATTTTAACATCCATGTTTCAAAATAGCTCAGTGCCGGTTGCACAAAAGCCTTGAATTAAGGCTGAAAGGTTATTATTGAAAGGTTGAATATTATAATCATGATTGATTCCCACGAGCATCGATCATAGAACCCGTCTTATCAAAAAGGCCTTCTCTGATTGGTCCTTCTGGAATCAATCACGGTTAAAATTTAACCAGCTTTTGTGCAACTGGGCCTCAGAGTTGTCATTGCTGATACCCTGTTACTGATAGCAGTGATAGCCTACACACATTCATTGAGTTTACTAACAATTTTTTCGTTGAAATGTCAGAACATTCAACTAGATTACCCGACATGTTTCATGCGTTTTTTCAGTGAAGATCGATGTGCTATGGGTTCCAAACAAATTTTTACAAGGACCGAAACTGCGTGAATCGTTAGGCAATGAGTTAACGTTGAATTAACGTTGGGTCAACGTTGAGTTAACGTTGTGTTGGCGTTGATTTAACAATGTGTTAGCGTTGAGTCAACGTTAAGTCAACGTTGAATCAACGTTGAGTCAACGTTGGAGTTAACAGAGTTACATTTATGGACCAACACTGGATAAAACATGGGAATAGCTTGTTGAAATGAATGGAATTTTCTAACATTGTGAATAACCAGTGGTATTATTATTTTTTGGACAATAGGTCACACCATTCAAAATAACCGGTGTGGTCATAAAAATGTTGTTTTAGTATGTTCTGTTCAGTCCATGCCGCCTATATAACTCTCCTTTTGAACACCCTCCCAACCCTTTGAACCGATGTACGTTTTCCTCTTCTCTCACTGTGTTATGTTTAGAAATAATGAGACATAAGAATGATAGGCCAATGTACATGAATTCTATTCATGTGATAGGTTAACATGTTCAGTAACAGTTTATATGATACAGTTGGAAATAAATTGGAAGTTGTATTTGTTCAAATGCTAATTAATGAATAATTATTATTAAACGAAAATCCCAATTAAGTGATGAAAATAAAGACTTCTGCTACTGCAAATATTGACAACAGGGTAAACAGCTAGATGAAAATGAAAAATAAGAAGATGATGAATGAGATGGAGAAGAACTAGAATAATACTATTATCATAGATAACAACGGTGATATCCAGTCAGATTACCACCTAAAAAGTCGTCTTGCAACAGAATGCACATGACATTATATTTTTATTTTTAATGACAAAGCTGTTAAAACAGTTGAATACTACTCTAATATTGGCATATAAATTACCTGACCCGCACGAACGAATTATCAGAGAACAATAAATTATTATTTATCACATTGTGTACACATACTTAACATGAGGAAAGGCACAACAGGCTCATGCCCAAAACTGTCCCATTTCCAATTTATACTATATACTGTCCAAATCAAAAAGTTGGTTATGTCACTCTCACTTTTCAAAATAAAATTTACGCTCTTCAATACTCAGATAAACGAGCAAATTTTGAATCAAATAGATACTATTAGAGTCTAGAATCGAAAAATCTAAAACAGTTACTTAATAATAATTATCATTCAAAAAGTCCAAATCTTGAATAAAACTAGAAATTTTTAAGCTAAAAACTTCACACTTTACGAAAAACCACAACACATTTTTTATTACTTCATAAGATACAGTAAATGTATCATAGATTAGGTGAACACGACAGATCTATATGTCATTCCAATCTATTACCTAAATAAATGATAGTATCTGCAGTATGGTACGGTACGGTATTATAATCATGCGTTCTATTGAAGTACCTACTTAAAGTATACCTGTGCATGCATATATAATTGAAACTTAAATGGTTAAAACCATTTCACAACCAAGAACTAAGGTGATTTTAATATGGTACATCAAATAATGATGTTTATGGATTAAAATAAATGTGTTTTCTATTCGAGACACTTATTTAATATACATAAAACACTTATTCTATATCAATTATATTGGCTATATTTTTTAGATCTTCTAGGGCCGGTTTCCGAGCTCGGGATTCAGCTAAGTTCTAGACTTTAAACAGCTGGAGTCAGAAAATTGGCTTTCCGAAACGGGGCGTAGTCGCAAGTTTCTATGAAAATCTTTATCTTCTTATTCTATATCAATTATATTGGCTATATTTTTTAGATCTTCTAGGGCCGGTTTCCGAGCTCGGGATTTAGCTAAGTTCTAGACTTTAAACAGCTGGAGTCAGAAAATTGGCTTTCCGAAACGGGGCGTAGTCGCAAGTTTCTATGAAAATCTTTATCTTCTCATTTCTATAATTGGGAACCTTTTTCCTTGACGAAATTAAACATTCCTAAATAATTCAAAATAGCTGAAACTTTACACTATTTCCTATTTATTTTATTTTGTGTTCAATTTTCTATTTTTTTGAAATTTAATTTGAATGTGGACTGCGACTATGCTCAGTTTCGGAAAGGCAATCTTCTGACTCCAGCTGTTTAAAGTCTAGAACTTATTAGCTGAATCCCGAGCTCGGAAACCAGCCCTTAGTTTTTCATGGAATCTTGTGTGGTGAAATAATATATTGATTCCACTCGTATGTAATATTTTGCATATTTGATCAAGAAGTCTTAAGTTTTCAGAAATCTCTCTTATTCAAAATTCGAAAATTCAATTGAAAGTTGTAATTTAGTTACAGTCAAGATTTTTGAATTAAAAGACAATGACCGTCTTTATCCATTATCTCCATTACCATACCCACATTTCAGAAGCCAAGTACTTTACGATGCCCCACTACTTTTAATCAAGGTTTACAGTAGCGAATGTAATGGAACAAAAAAGGGACTTTTAGTGAAATTTCACTTGACAGGATGAATAATTCGCCAAGTGGAACACATGCTATGCCTTATAATGCGAACTTAAATCAGTGTGGTTGAAGTTATGAGTTTTGTGGTGGCTCTTGTGACCCCCGTTCCTTTAAAACCCACCCTTTGAACCCCTCAAATTCACCTTACCACCCCCAACCCCACTGCATAATAAAGCCATAGTAATTCCAGACGTGAACTCATAAGAATGAAAATTAAGCTCCCAGTTATAAAACTTGCAATATGTCTCTATTAAGAAGGCATTGCTGTCTAGTGGCGGGGAGATCTTTATTAGACACAAGATGGACGACAGGTTAAGACCCCGAAACTTGTACGTAAAAGTAAGTTATCAGGGCTTGAATGTAAGTTGTCTGGGGGGTGTTTTACTATGTCATTCAAATAGTTAGAGATGATTGTACTCAAAAGTAAGCTACTAGGACTTAAAATGTTGTTCCCTGGACTTAAGAGAAAGTTTCTGGGGGTGTTTTAACATGTCATTCAATCAGTTAAAGATGTGGGTAACATAATGTTTGTTATATTGAGGGTTGAAGTTACATTAAGATATAAGTGCTTTGCAAAGGACTTAAAATAAAGTTTCTTGGGGTATTTAACCATGTCATTCAATCGATTAAAGATGTAGGTAACATAATATTTGTTATATTAAGGGTTGAAGCTATATATGAAGATATAAGGGCTTTGTAAAGGACTTAAAATAAAGTTTCCTGGAATCGAAAGTAAAATTCTTGGGGGTGTTTTACCATGTCATTCAATCAATTAAAGATGTAGGTAACATAATTTGTGATAATATTATTGGGGGTTGAAGATACTTTAGATATCAAAATTTTGCAATGTGGCATTTTTATTATACTGTAGCGTTTAACTTTGGTAAATAGGTGCACGTACAATGATAATCAGAGATATATAATTGATACTAAATTTGGGAGACAAATAGTACAAGGTATCCTTAGGTAAGGATATCCTTTGTTCAAGGTGATAATTTATTTTCCAATTACTTGATAATGACATTATATCGCCGAAACAAGTTGTGATTAAATTACTGTATTTAAAAAAATAATTTAAAATATTACTTTATTTTTATTTATATCCTTTAAGCCATCTTTCTCCTCTTTTTCGTCCTCTTCCACCTCTTTCTACTTCTCCTTTCTCTCATCCTCCACCTTATACTTCTTCACCATCTCCTTCCACTTCTCCAAAACCCCTCAAACCCACCATCCTCCACGCTATCCTCCTCCTTTACCTCCTCATCTTACATCTCCTTCTCCTTCCACTCCTTCACCTCCACAACCTCTTCTTCTTCTTCTTCTTCTTCTTCTTCTCTTCTTCTTCTTCTTCTTCTTCTTCTTCTTCTTCTTCTTTTTCTTCTTCTTCTTCTTCTTCTTCTTCTTCTCCTCCTGTATTCTTCTTCTTCTTCTCTTCTTCTTCTTCTTCTTCTTCTTCTTCTTCTTCTTCTTCTTCTCCTTCTTCTTCTCCACCGCTCCTTGACCTCCAACACCTCCTCCTCCACCTTCATAATTCTCCTACCCCTCCTCCTCATCACCCGCTTTGAACCGAAAATGCCCGTGGCGCTCTCATCTTTGTTAGATCCATCTCGTGAATAAAATTCTTATTTTAGCACCGCAAACGGAATTTCTGGGAGGTTGTAGTAGACTTGTGCTGAGAGGCCCATCCAATGTTCCATATTATTTATTGATTCAGTGAAGTTTCAGAAACAGTTTTGGCCTTTAGCCTGTCGATCCTCCCCGAGGGTCATATTCACTTATTGTTATAAATAAATAGATAAGTTGCCGAAGTCGCAATATCACCAAAGGGTCTCAAGTTAATTTCTGCGTTACAATCTGGCAACGTTGAGGAGCTAGAAAAGAATAGCACTATCTGCTTTGTCGAGTGATAGACAAGGATAGCAGCAACATTTCCAATCGAATAGTGCCATTATAACGTGGACCTCACGTTACGGTTGAGGTCCAATTAATTGGATAATTGCAGTTTTTGTCACCATACTATTTACAGAATACCAATCACAAAAATCAATTTCATTCTTAATTATATATCAGAGAATCGACTTAGATATCTTTAATATATTCTTCCATAATTCATTCTATTGAGCCTTTAGAAAATACAGTGATATCATTCATATCTCTTGTTATGTTAATCAATATTCTTTTCTATACTTTATCCAATTTGAGTGACTTCGATATTCACCCCATCATTATTGTCTCAATCTTAGAAAATATTATATTTCATTGAATAAAACCATTTCTAATCAAAATAGTGTAATCTTATCTGTTATTCTATTATAGATTTCTTTGCTATTAATCCTATTTGCTAGCCCATGCCCCGGTTGCACAAAGCCGGTTAGATTTTAATCGTGATTTATTCCAAGAACCAATCAGAGAAGCCGCCTTATAAAAAAAGGCCTACTCTGATTGGTTTTCATGAAATTAATCACGATTAAAATCTAACCGGCTTTTGTGCAACCGGCACAATCTTATTTGTAGGTTTGTCGATAATTTATTGTGCAATTTATAATCATACTCATGACAAGAAGACTGCTTTGAGAAGAACTGATTATACTTGTCTTGAATTTGACATTAGAATAACAGAGATTTCTCATTCTCTAAACACAGTATGGAGTTAGAATAACAAATGATAATTGATTAAAGAATGACAAGTGGTTAGGGTTTCTACTCACCTAGAGTTCAGTAGACCTATAATTGATCTATCAATCAGATCAATCAAATATCAATCTATCAAGTCATAATTATCAGTAAATTGATACGACGATCCTATGATAGAGAACCATTAAATTTTCAAGCCAATCAATTTTGATCAATCAAATATCAATAAGATCAATCTTTATATTATTCTATGAAGCCATAATTATCAGTAAAGTTATACGACAATTCTATCATAGAGAACCATTAAATTTTCAATCCAAACCTTTTTGCTTGCCTATCCTTACAGACAACAATATTTCGGCAACGTTTTGATTGTACAGTAATTTACTCCAATATCAAGAGCTGTACTAACATTCTATTCAAACTGTCAGTACTCCTTATGGACGAAACATCAACTCTGCCTATTCAAACAATGGTGACAGTTTAGCATGAATCTCACCTCACTCTTCAGCACGATTACTCTGTCAGTACATTACCATTAAAAAACATAGGTGCTTACCATTTAAATTATTCTGAAAGTTGAACCTGAATCTCATCTCACTCTCCAGCAATACATTTGTCAGTGAATTACCTATGAATAGCATTGTGTTTCCCATTTAATCCATGTTGACAGTTTAGCGTGAATCTCACCACACTTTCGGAAATTCGTTTTAATTATTTCTGCATATTAAACTAGTTCGGAGGTCACGCAAGCGGCCGACCGCTTTTTAACAATTCATCCGCCTGTTTAATATTTATCTCATTGCTGGCCTATTTTTAGATTCGTAATTGTGAATATTGATTGCTGGCTGGCACAGGTAGCCTATCATCAAATGCTAGAATAAGGTCAACGACTCTAAACTCAGCTTGTCAATCAGATTGTGGGTTGACAGATTTTGCCAAATTTCTGTCAAACTATCATCATGGTAGAAATAGAAAGTATAAATGTGAGCACGTTTTATTTTAAATTGTATCTAATTTCGAAAAAGGGTACATAGGCCCGGTCGCATAACAGCTGGTTGAATTTTAACCGTGATTAATTTCACGAGAACCAATCAGAGAAGGTGTTTTTGAAAGGACGGCTTCTCTGATTGGTTCTCGTGGAATTGATCACGGCTAAATTTTAACCGGCTGTTGTGCAACCAGCAGTTGGATTTGTATGTTTTATTTCTATTTAAGAGTAGCGGTAACGTAAAAAGATAATTTGATGGCGAATCAACCAAATAATATTTGGTTGATTCATTATGATATTATCATCATGATATTATACAGTTACTATATAAAGTTACTCTTTCAAGGATTGCGGAAATATTTTATCTACAAATATGTTTTCACATCAGTTTTGTTTGTTACATAAATAATAAATTAATACATTAACTATATTTATAACATTATTTATAAAAATAAATTAATACATTTACTATAATATTCAATTATTCAATTCTGTCAAGATTTTATTGACTCCTTCATGAATTGTCGATTTGAATAATATTGACACGGCAATTTGTTGCCAATTTATCAAAAAGCATAGCAACATTCAACTTGTTTTCTAAAAATTGACAACTTTTATGAAGAAAACTATTTTTGAACAACATTTTGTTGACAACTCTGATGTGACACTTTTGAGGGCTGGTTTCCGAGCTCAGGATTTAGCTTAGTTGTAGACTTAAACAGCTGGAGTAAGAAAATTGGCTTTCCGAACCGGGGAGTAGTCCCGTTAATCTGATTAGAGAATAAAATTGAATTTCGAAAAAGTAGAAAATTGAACACAATATAAAATAAAGAGAAAATAGTATAAAGCTTGGGCTATTTTGAATTACTTAGGAATGTTTTATTTCGTCGAGGAAAAAAAATCATAAAAACTGCGACTACGCCCCTCTTTGGAAAGTTCAATTTCTGACTGCAGCTGTTAAAAGTCTAGAACTTAGCTAAATCCTGAGCTCGGAAACCGGCACTTAGTGGTTGACAACATTCCGTTGTGTTTATCAATAATTATGAAGAAATATCAAAACTTCACTCATAATACAATTATAATATTACACTATCGTGAAAACAAGTGTTATTATAAGATTAAAAATCTGGTGTGGCGCACTCTCACACAACTTTCCTTGCCGTTATGAAAATTGATCAACTGACGCTAGTGTTCCCGCGCAACTCAAGTCTACTATTTAAAGATCTAAGCCAGCTGGTGATAGGACAATAACGCTAGAGACACACGAGATAGCAGCTCTTCATAGTGAATGATTTAATAGAATCAACAGTTGCCAACAGTTTGCAATTGAATAATCTTATTTTCTCTAATTTCAAGCTCATATTCAATTTCAGGTGGAAATGTTACTGAACATAAATTGTAGAGATTTTCATGCTGAATCTTTTCCACTTGGATTTTTGTTGAAATTGTATCTGAAGCCTGATAATTGGGAATCTAAAATCAAACTTTGCATGAATGGGGCGCAGCTCCTGAAATCTTTACAGATATGGGACTTGTGGCAGTTGATAGAGCTTATCAATGACTATTTTAGGTATGAATTTGATCAAAATCGCGAGAAACCCTGTTTTTGACAAGATTTTCGCCATTTTAGTCGCCATCTTGAGTTGCATTTGATCGAAATTGTTCGTGTCGGATCCTTATAGTGTAAGGACCTTAAGTTCCAAATTTCAAGTTATTCCGTTAATTGGGAGATGAGATATCGTGTACACAGACGCACATACACTCATACACTCATACACACACACACACACACACACACACACACACACACATACAATACCCAAAAACCACTTTTATGGACTCAGGGGACCTTGAAATGTAAAGTAATTTAGAAATTTGGGTACCTTAATTTTTTCGGAAAGCATTACTTTCCTTACCTATGGTAATAGGGCAAGGAAAGTAAAAATCTATAATCAATTTCCCTTCTGAATTCACAAAATCACCTAGCAGTTTTCAATTCTGATAATTTATAATGGTTTGTAAAATAAACGTCTTCCTTCTCGGTTCATATCAGGTGAATATTCTTCCTTCAGCTTCATTAGAAAAGAAACCAAATCGTCCACCAGTATTTATCTTGCTCCGCTAGAAAAACGGTTTTCCTCATCATTTATGGAGCTTCATTAAAATGCGCATCATTAAATTTTCTGCTACAGCAATTTTTTGTGAGACGTGGAAGAAAATCGTCTGTAACCACTGTTGGTAGTCGAGCCAACTGAAAATGGCAGTGTGAGGTGTTTATTCACAGCTTTCACAATCAAGATTCCAATAACAAAGTGTTACTTAGAAAAATGGAAATAGAATAGCTCTACTGTCTTTGCTGAAACTTTTTATAAAAATATGAAACCTTGTTTTTGCTAAAACCTTTTTATAAAACAATGAAATTTGAATCATTTCTATACTCGCCCATTTTCTACTAGAATAGATAGACTTTTCCGAAGAAAGCTCCAAAAATTATAAGAAAACCTGCCACAAACGGTATAATTAATATGAGCTAGAAAATCGTATCTAAACTTGTACTTGTCTTCTTTGATATAAGTAAAATTTTGTTTCCTATCTGAGCGGAATTTTTATGATTAATATAGTAATATCCACGTTATTATGGCAGTGAAGAAAGACAAGAGATCAGTGTTTGCCAATTCTCTGCCTCATCACTGTCTCCTATACAGGATAGATGGTACCGGTATATCCTATTATATTAAGCGAGCAATTTCTGTATTTATATATCTGGTTATTTTTATATCTAAGCGAGCAATTTCTGTATTTATATATCTGTTTATTTTTATAACTGGTTATTTATGTTTAACGGATCTCGAAAACGGCTCTAACGATTTTCACGAAATTTGGAACATAGTAGGTTTATTATATAAAGATTCGATTGCTCTAGGTCTCATCCTTGGGAAAACTCGCTGAACGACATTAAAAGGATAATTCATCCTTGGCTGAAACAGCTGTGGATAGTAAAAAGTAAGTATATGAAAAATCAAAATATCGCATCCCCGAAATTGATAAGATGACGTATAGCCAGCTGTGAAATTAATATAAACACGATTATTTAAGAGAATTGTGTTCTGTTTATCAATAAATAAAAATAACGAGCGAAGCTCGGTGCCCCGATATTTTATCTGATGTGTTTTAAACTGTTCTTGTTTGAAATAATCAATCATATTTTATTTGTCTAGAAAATATATTTTTTCAATGATCTTATGATTTAATCTTCATAATTGAGATTTAATATTTTGTTGATTGATTCATTGTTGAAAAACTGTCTGGCAACGTTGCGGAGCTAGAAAGAGGTAGTGTTACCTGCTTTATCGAATGATAGACAAGGATGTCAACACCAATGTCAATCAAATACTGCCATAATAACGAAGCCCACACTAATAGCTAAACTGAATTTTCATGACTATATATTGAGAAAGAAACCCCACCGTTTGTGAATAAGAATAATGCTTTTATAACAATGTTATCAGTTACAACAGTTCCATGTTTATTTTGAATACTCTTTTGAAAGATTAGAAACGCTGTTATGTGAGTTAAACCATAGAGTAACAATAGGGTAACAATAACTTACGCTATTGTCTCTCTATGGTTAAACGTTGTAACCTTCAAGAAATATCAGGTCATTCAGTCTATATACAGGCTTCTCTTTAGCTCAATCACCTCCTAGCATTTCGGAATCCTCCCAATAACATTTTACCGATTTTATTAGTATCGCTCAACAGAATGGTGTCAACTTAAAGGCAACAGCCAATGAGAAAGCGTTATGGGCGTGTCTTATTCCAAGCACTAGTGTACTCACTTGTAATTGGTCGGCATTGGTTCACGTGATAATCTCTCAACTGACTAGTATCCAGCAATGGAATATTGGAGGGGGCTTTCTATATAAGGCTAGTTACACTCGATTATTGTACATCGACTATTGGATGTACGATTTTTTGCCTTTGCCTCAAATTCTTGAATTTGAATCTATTGTATTAAACAGATGATGTCTGTCAAGTTCCGTTTAATGTGATAGAATTCATAGGGACGACAAAAAATCGATGTGTGTGTAACAGGCTTAAGTCGATTATTATTTTATTTTGAAATTTAATTTTTTTTCTGGTTTTTCATACATTCCATATGTTTCTTTTTTCTTTATTATATTTTTTCTATTTTCGACTGAATCTCAAGCCACTAATTATAGCCGACTGATTACTCGTTGCCATCGCTCAAACTACTTAGTTTTGCTGGTAACGCCAATGATAATAATATATTATAATCGATTTATAAATGGAAAATATTTTAATTTTAAGTTTTTGCAATGTATTGTAAATGAAAATTTTTATATTTTTTCACATTTGTAAAGTTTGTTTAATGATTTTGGCAATAAAATATTTCTTTCTTTCTTTCTTTCATTATTTACTAGCAGGTAACCCGTGCTCAGCAAGGGTCTATTTTATAACTTGACAAACTGAAAACTTGGCGTAATGTAATCTTGAAGAATTGAAAATAAGCCTATAACCATCCTCGGTTGATCAAGAATCTATAATACAAAATTTCAAGTTAATCAGTCTAGTAGTTCCTACGGCTGTAAGCCGGTTCTTTCCTTTATTATAATATAGATAACTAACAACTTGGGCTAGGCGCACACCAGTTAGTCAAGACAAGACATGATCAGACACGTTTAGTCACAATATCTCACATAGTTGCTTATGAAGACATGTCTAATTGCAATGACTAATCCGTGTGAGTTGCGTCATAAGCAACTATGTGAAGTATTGTGACTAAACGTGTCTGATCATGTCTTGTCTTGACTAACTGGGGTGCGCCTAGCCTTATGCTACTCATATGAAAGTCGTTTTTAGATTTTTTCTAATATAATATTCTCGTTGACGGAGTAAGCCCACTTCACATGCTACACTCTGCTGTGTTTGTATTTTGGTTATTGACCCTGCCCTAATTGACTCTCTCCAACCCACAAACATCCAAGTTCTAGGGTACACCCTTCTAGTAAAACGGGGGTCATTTCATGCTTCAAGCGATATTAGACCCCACGTAAGCAAAGTATATAGAAAAGTGGTTCACGTGTTTGTTTTGAGGCAAAATGACCCTTATCGAGCTTGGCTTAATGCTTTCTAATAACTCCATTCATGTTTACCGTACATGATTGTTACTTGCCTCCACGTTATGAGGTCCACGTTATAACGGCAGTAGAGAAAGATAGGAAAACAGCGGTGCCGATTCTCTGCCTTCCATACGATAGCTGAAACCGGTATATCTGGAGGACGGTGTACCTTCACATTTTTCTAATGTTATCTAATAGCTCCAGCCCTGTTTACCGTACATGATTGTTGCCTGCCCTGCTATAGTGAGGTCCAGTTATGACGGCAGTAGAGAGAGATAGGAAAACAGCGGTGCCGATTCTCTGCCTTACATACGATAGCTGATACGGGTATATCTGATGGACGGTATATCTTTATATTTTTCCAATGTTATCCAATAACTCCATCCCTGTTTACCGTATATGATTGTTGCTAGCCTTGCTATGGTGAGGTTCACGTTATAACGGCAGTAGAGGAAGATAGGAAAACAGCGGTGCCGATTCTCTGCCTTCCATACGATAGCTGATACGGGTATATCTGATGGACGGTATATCTTTATATTTTTCCAATGTTATCTAACAACTCCATCCCTGTTTACCGTACATGATTGTTGCTATAGTGAGGTCCACGTTATAATGGCAGTGAAGAAAGATAGGAGAAAAACGTTGCCAAGTCTCTCCATTTTGCCACTGAGTGTAACATCTGTTACTCAATTCATCCCATTAAATTTGATCTGATAATAATTATCATTTCCTGGATAAAATAATGAATTTGATGTTAAATTGATCAAGGATATATATTCTTTTCATATTTTGATTCAAAAATTTGCTTCCATAACTGAGATCAGATTTTATTTTTATACAGACCTGAAATGGCGGCTAATTTAAAAAGCTCTATGATATACACCAATCTGAATTTCAATACAACAGAAATTAAGTTATTTGATAGGTATTCTTCTACAATTTCTTTTAAAAATAATATAAAAATAGAAATCCTATTGAAAATGAGTAATTTCAATGGAAATAATTCTGAAATAACCTTTCAATATTATTTATACCGGTACGAGTAGGCCTAACCTATACGTGTAGGCTAACTGAAGCATGGATGAAGTCTAGGATGGTTAGTTATCAACTTTTAAAATGTCATTTCAGGTATTTTGATTTGTGTTTCTCATACGGTAATGTCTAAAAATTATTTAAATGTTCCAAAAATACATTTTAAATCAATTATACGACTTGTGTAATAAAGTATTTTGATAGAATGAAGAGAACAAAATGGCGGCTGAGAATTGTTTGTTCAGTTTTGTACAGTCACTGTCAAAGGTAAATATAAAATATTCTGGCAAATAGACAACATTGCAAAGCGAGAGAGAGATAGCGCTATCTGTTTTTTGTGTGATAGAAAAGGACAGCAACAGTATTGTCAATCATACACTGCCATTATAACGTGGACCTCACTATAGCCTTGCTGTAGTGAGGTTCACGTTATGACGGCAGTAGAGAAAGACACAGCGTTCCCGATTCTCTGCCTTGCCACTACCTTCTTTAGAGAATAGCTGATACCGGTATATCTGATGGAATATTTACTGTTCATTTTTGTTTGGAATAATCAATTTTTATTTCATCAGTCATGGAATTAGGTTCTTTAATGATTGGTGAATAGATTTTCATAATTGAGAATACATATATTGTTGATTAATTGTACCACTGCATTCTTGAAAAACGATCTGGCAAGGATGTTAAGGTAGAAAAGGATAGCGAATGATAAACAAGGATAGCGACACCAATGTTGATCAAATACAGCCATTATAACGTGGACCCCACTATAGGAAGGTGATACAAGGATGATACAAAGATGATATGCAAGGGTGATTTTCTGACTCCAGCTGTTTAAAGTCTAGAACTTGGCTGAATCCCGAGCTCAGAAACCGGGCCTTAGTTCCGATTGCACAGTGCCAGTTTAAACTAAATTTCATCTGAAACTGGATTAAATCTATATCAAGTATCATTTGTTATAACGTGATTCATTTTGAGTTTAAGCCATCAGCTGATTGAATTCAGTTGAAGCTTTCACTGTGAAAACGATCCTTAGGGCCGTTTTAAACTGGATTAAATCCGTATCAAGTCTTGTTTGTTATTATTTGTTCCATTTTGAGTTTAAGCCACCAGCTGATTAAATTCAGTTTAAGCTTTGACTGTGCAAACGACCCTTAGGGAACCCTTAGGGTTATTTGTAAGGAAACTTATGTTTAAATGCTCATGTCATAGTCTTTATTCTATCCAATTATTTTTACTTTCCTTGCCCTATTACCTTAGGTAAGGAAAGTATTGCTTTCCGAAAAAAAATAAGGTACCCCAATTTCTAAATGTCTATACGTTTCAAGGTCCCCCCAGTCCAAAAAAGTGGTTTTTGGGTATTAATCTGTATGTGTGTGTGTGTGTGTGTGTGTGTGTGTGTGTGTGTGTGTGTGTGTGTGTTGTGTGTGTGTGTGTGTGTGTGTGTGTTGTGTGTGTGTGTGTGTGTGTGTGTGTGTGTGTATGAGTGTATGTGCGTCTGTGTATACGATATCTCATCTCCCAATCAACGGAATGACTTGAAATTTGGAACTTAAGGTCCTTACACTATAAGGATCCGACACGAACAATTTCGATGAAATGCAACTCAAGATGGCGGCTAAAATATCGAAAATGTTGTCAAAAACAGGGTTTTTCGCGATTTTCTCGAAAATGGCACCAACGATTTTGATTAAATTCATACCTAAAATTGTCATTGATTATCTATATCAACTGCCACAAGTCCCATATCTGTAAAAATTTCAGGAGCTCCACCCCATCTATGCAAATTTCGATTTTAGATTCCTAATTATCAGGCTTCAGATACAATTTAAACAAAAAAATTCAAGTGGAAAAGAATGAGCATAAAAATCTCTACAATTAATGTTCAGTAACATTTTCACCTAAAATTGGAAATAAGCTCGGAATTCGAGAAAAATTTATTATTCAATTGCAAACTGTTGGCAACTGTTGATTCTATTAAATCGTTCACTATGAAGAGATAGCAGACCTCGTGTGTCCCAACGTTATTGTCCTGTCACCAGCTTTCTCAAATCTTTGAATAGTAGACTTGAGATACGCGTGTACACTAGCATCAGGTGATTAATTTTCATAACGGCAAGGAAAGTTGTGTGAGTGCGCCACACCAGATTTTTTATAATAATACCATTACCGTGAAATTAACTTCATCCTATCTGCATTGGCAGAATGGAAAGCATTGATGATTCACTTGCAGACATTTTAAAGTGACTCTCAACGTAAAGTTCCCCCTAGCGGCCACACATAGACCCAATACTCCTTCCAAATTGGTTGTGTTGTGTTGTCAGTACTGCGCAGGTGCGATTTTTGGCGGCCCCCTCTTTAGATCCCCCCAAATAGTGGGAACCCCCCCAAACTACGGATTCAGGAGCGTCGTTTGTCAGTTTGGCGCGCGCGGGACAATGATCAACACGCGTCAGCTGTTCGTGACGACGCTTCAGCGTGACGGTAATTCACGAAGTTTGTGCACCCAATATTCGGAATGTTCCCGTTGGAAAATTGTCTATGTTCAATAGAATTTCAAAAATTATGTCAAGTCCGATGAATTTTGAGTGTTTGATAAACATTTCGATGATAGGATTTCAAAACTTTTGTCCGATGAATTTCGAGTGATTAAAACTTCGATGAACAAGATGGATTTGTAGGTCGAGATCGGTTGGGATTTGGGTGCGATACCGTAAACGAAATTAAGTTTTAGACCGAGATCGGTTGAACTTTAGGTGCGATAAACAAAATGGATTCATAGTTCAAGATCGGTTGAGACTTAAGTTCGATCAACGTGATTGATTCATCGTTTGAGATTGATTGAAATCTAAGTTTGATAAACGACATGGATAGAAATCTAATCTAGATTAACAAAATGTCTTCATATTCCAAGATCGGTTGAGATTTAATTTCGATCAACGTAATTGATTCATCGTTTGAGATTGATTGAAATTCAAGTTCGATAAACGACATGGATAGAAATCTAATGAATAAACAAAATTTATTCATACTTCAAGATCGGTTGTAGTTGGTAGCTTTTATAATGAATTGCTCTGAGTATGACGTTGAAATAAGTGTGAAGCTTAGGATTAAATAATTTGAAAATGATGCTGACGTAATTTTGAAAAAGACTACAGTTCAAAAAATGGGACCGAATGATTTGAAAATAATGTTGTATTAATTTCGAAATAAATTTGTTATAATGGGACCGAATGATTTGGAAATAATGTTGTATTAATTTTGAAATTCATTTGTTATAATGGGACCGAACGATTTGGAAATAATTTAATAAATTTGAAATACAGTTACAATGATGGGACCGAATGATTCGAAAGTAATGTTGAAATAGTTTTGAAACTTATTCAGGATTATGGGTCCGAGTAGCGTTATAGGCCTAGTATTTTTAACAGTGTTTTCGCTGACGGATGGTGAAACTCATCGACATCGGCATGAACGATTTCGTTTTGCAGAAAAAGGTAAAAAAATGCAATATCATCATATATTTCATGTAATATAATATCGCTTTTGTTGGTTGAGAGAAGCAAAGGCTTCTATATGGTGAGGTCCACGTTAGAATAGCAGTGGAGAAAGCTAGGAGCAGTGTTGCCGATTCTCTGCCTTGTCACTGTCTTCCATAGAGTTTGACTGATACCGGGAAATCTGATGTAATAATCATTAATCTGATTAATATTAATCATTAATCTTTGTTTCAAATGATCAGTTATATTTTATCCGTGTCACCTGGTCATATGGACATATATATATATATATATAACTAGCCGTCAGGCTCGCTTCGCTCGCCATATCCGTCTAGCCAGGGGGCTCCGCCCCCTGGACCCCCGACTGGATCGTCCAAGAATAAGATCAGCAGGCTCGCTTCGCTCGCCTGCATTTTTCATTTGAGCATTTTTATCATATGTTAGGACAATCCAGTCGGGGGTCTAGAATAAACGTCTGGCTAAACGGATATGGCGAGCGAAGCGAGCCTGACGGCTAGTAATATAATATTCCCAGGATTGAAGTAGTAGTGCCCAATCAATTTTTCCGCGATAAATGCATTTTAATCTTCAACTTGGTGCCAACCTTACAAAGTCAACTCAACTTAATGCCAACTTGACAAAATTAATAATTAAGTTGCCAGTTAACAACTGTTTCGAAGAGGTACTTTATCTAGATTATAGCTCTATAGTAACATGTGATATGGAAATTTCAATTATAATTAAGAGATTGCGAGAAGAAGAATATACATGCTAAAAGACGAACTTTAAACCCTTAAAAACAACCCTTAGAGTTAAAATATTGCCAAAAGATTTCTTAGTGCGCCTCTAAAGGGCCAACTGAATTAACATACCTACCAAATTTGAACGTTTTTGGTCCGGTAGATTTTTAGTTATGCGAGTGAGTGAGTGAGTGAGTGAGTCAGTCAGTCAGTGAGTGAGTGCCATTTCGCTTTTATATATATATAGATTAATCCTTGTTTGAAATTATCAATAAATTGTATTTTATCCGTGTCACGTGATCATAAGAGACATAATATAATATAATAATATATTTATCTCATATTGATGAGGATTTTAAAGTTTCAAATTATAATTCGATGAACAGTATTTCACTTGTCATAGATAGATCATTCGTTATTGTCTTACGTTCGTCAAGAAAATGTAGTCTTTAATGATTTAATGATACATTTCCATGATTGACATTAAATGTTCTGTTAATTATCATATTTCTACATTGGTGGAAACTATCTGGCAACGTTGCGAAGCCAGAAAAGGATAGCGCTATCTATTTTGCCTAATGATACCCAAGGATAGCGACATCAATGTTGATAAAATACTGCCATTATAACGTGGACCTCACTAGCCAGGTATTCCCTAGAGGACATGATTTTCCAATCATTATTTTTAGTATCGGGGGACCGAGCTTTGCTCTGGAGTGAGAAGCATAGAAAAAATTTGTAACGAAAGATTGAATTTATAGTTCATATTTATTTATTCATTTTCTCAGTCGTACAAATATTTTTACAGTTATATGAGGAGGCCCAACAGGCTTATGCCCAAAGCTGTCCCTTTTCGAATTTATACTACAATCCAAATCGATTTAGAACTATATACTATGTTTATTACAATATTTGTTAATATACTATGTACTATTATACACTAACAGCATCTAGTTGCTATTTGGGACTTTCTGAAGTAAACATGTTTTCTAAAAAAAGAGAAATACAGTAAACGAAAATAAGTTTTGCTGAATTTTTCTTCTCGTGAGATCAATTAGATGATCCCACACATGCACTCGTTCACTCTCTTCCATTACGGTATCGACAGACGACAAAATTTCAAGCTGTTTTCCTAAGGACGTATTCATCCTTTAATGTCCTTCAGCGAGTTATCCCATGGTTGAGACCTAGTTCAATAGCATTTTCATATCATAACCTACTTTGTTCCAAATTTCGTGAGAATCGTTAGAGCCGTTTTCGAGATCCGGTCACATACAGATATAAATATAGAAACATATAAACAGAAATTGCTCGTTTAATAGTATAGGATTACAGCTTCAAGTAGGTACCTACGGTTGATTTTATGCTGGTAATTGTAATTGTTTTATGTTTAAATAATTGATCATTTTTAACAAAATTAACAGTGAATATTCAAACAGATACCGGTAGCATATCAGCCCTATAGAATGCAGTGGCAAGACAGAGAAACGTCAATGATGTTCCCCTAGGACCTATCTTTCTTTACTGACATTATAGCGTGGACCATACTTTAGTGTTGATGCTAGTTCAATTGTTTGATATAATCAATTTATTCAATCACTCAAAATTGTTACACAACTTTCAGAAATATAACACAGGTTTCAGCCCAAAACGGTTTCAATTTGGGCTAGGCGCATACCAGTTAGTAAAGACAAGACAAGACACGTTTAGTCACAATAATTCACATTGTTGCTTATGACGCAACTCACACTCATTAGTCATTGCATTAGACATGTCTTCATAAGCAACTATGTGAAGTATTGTGACTAAACGTGACTAGTCACGTCTTGACTAACTGATGTGCGCCTAGCCTTAACGGTTTAATATCGCTCAGTCAATGAGCAAGTTGAGATGATACTGTATCATATTGTGGTGATACTGTATCTTATTGTGTTGATACTGTATCATTTATGGTGATATGATGTAAACACAGACAAATTTGTTGAATTTATTTACGATTGAATCCACGAGAACCAAACAGAAAAGTCTATTTTGGAAGGAAGGCTTCTCTGGTTGGTTATCGTGGAATTAATCACGGTTCAAGTTTAACCGGCTTTTGTGCAACTGGTAATAACAGTTCAATATGAACCTAACTTGACTAGCCTATACTGGATGCGTGCTGAAACCTTTCATCAGCTGAATGCTAAATTAATTCTAATCTATCAAATTATTGGCCAACCAAACTGAGCTCAGTCGAGGCTGAATTATTCAAATGCCATTGTCCCCTGGAAATGCTCACTTTATCGACTTATCGATTTAGCTCGAACAATGGTCACCCATCATGAATTTACATGAAAGTACTTTCTTGCAAGTTTTGCCGAAATTATTACATCTAATGTTGCAGCATTTGTTACTCAATATTACTCAATTTGCTCATATTTAAATACTACTTACATTGAATATTAACACATTCTGCCACACTTTTAAGGCTCAACTATATAACACTACTATAAGGCTCAACTATATAAAACTACTGTAAGTCTCAACTCACACTTACGCGACTCAGGTCGAGAAGAGACTCGACTCTAGTCGAGAGCATGTGTTTTACTTTCCTTGCCCTATTACCATAGGTAGGGAGAGTATTGCTTTCCGAAAAAAATTAAGGTACCCAATTTCTAAATTTCTATACGTTTCAAGGTCCCCTGAGTCCAAAAAAGTGGTTTTTGGGTTTGGTCTGTATGTGTGTGTGGTGTGTGTGTGTGTGTGTGTGTGTTGTGTGTGTGTGGTGTGTGTGTGTGTGTGTGTGTGTTGTGTGTGTGTTGTGTGTGTGTGGTGTGTGTGTGGTGTGGTGTGTGTGTGTGTGTGTGTATGAGTGTATGTGCGTCTGTGTACACGATATCTCATCTCCCAATTAACGGAATGACTTGAAATTTGGAACTTAAGGTCCTTACAGTATAAGGATCCGACACGAACAATTTCGATCAAATGCAATCCAAGATGGCGGCTGAAATGGCGAAAATGTTGTCAAAAACAGGGTTTTTCGCGATTTGCTCAAAAACGGCTCCAACGATTTTGATCAAATTTATACCTGAAAAAGTCATTGATAAACTCTATCAACTGCCACAAGTCTCATATAAAAATTAATGTAAAAGTCTCATGTAAAAATTTCAGGAGCTCCGCCCCATCTACGCAAAGTTCGATTTTAGATTCCCAATTATCAGGTTTCAGATAAAATTTAAACAAAAAATTTTGAGTGGAAAAGATTGAGCATGAAAATCTCTACAATTAATGTTCAGTAACATTTTCACCTAAAATTGAATATAAGCACGAAATTCGATAAAATGTTATTATTTCAATTGCACACTGTTTGACAACTGTTGATTCTATCAAATCATTCACTATCAAGAGATAGCAGACCTCGTATGTCTCCAGCGTTATTGTCCTGTCACCAGCTGGCTAAGATCTTTGTTTATAAGTAGACTTGAGGTGCGCGTGCACACTAGCGTCAGGTGATAAATCTTCATAACGGCAAGGAAAGTTGTGTGAGTGCGCCACACCAGATTTTTCAAATGTGTTTTCAAACGGAGACTAGAATCGACTGGTCTGAGTATCACCATGGAATGGTGACATGGCATGGAAACACATACTCTCGACTACAGTCGAGTCCCTTCTCGACCTGAGTCGCCTAAGTGTGAGTTGAGCCTTCAACTATTCCATCTCATGGTGCAATACCATAATTTCTACATATTCTCCCTTCCAAATTGGTACCTACAAAACTCGCCCCTATCATGGTGATTCATTGTTTTCAATTTCTTGGTTCATATTCGAGTACTTACATATTTTTCCACACTCCTATCTACAATAGTTATTTGTGCAACTAGTGCGCAAAGTGTCAGTTTGCTGCACCGAAAGAAACGTTTGATTTCTTGAGTGCAGCAGAGGAACTTTGCGCACGTATTTCACATTAAGTTTTTCCTACAGTTACTATTGAATATGAAAAGTGGGTAATTATGGGTAAAATTGCCTGAAATCCATCAAATAACTTAGTAGTGTTTGAATGGCGAGGCGGCTGTGTGGTGTGTGCTGTGGTGGCACTGTGCTGTTGCTGTCCTCGTTATAATATATAATAGTAATAATTAGCGCGTTGTGCTTGGTTGCACCTCTGCTCACTATAGCAGCCACAGCAGTCACTGTTACCAACTTCATTTTGATTTTGCTGCACTGTTGCTCCATATAACCTACTAAGTATTTTGCGTTGCCATGTTGCAAATCTGGAGTGCAGAAAAATTTTTCCCGCACTAGAGCGGAAAAGTGATTCTTTGTGTTCTGTAATCAGTGCAGCAATGGCCACTTTTCAACGTAACTGTAGGAAAAACTATTTCCTGTCATGGTGCAACATCATATTCGTTATACATCCTTCCATATTCATATCTATTTGGACGTTATATTGACAAGGATGAACAGTTAATATTACATCAGATAATATTCCGGTATCTGCTATCTCGGTATTTTGGTAGAGAGTTAGTGGGGAGGATATTTTTAATATTCTTTCCGAAGAATGGACATTGATATGTCCAAAGCTCCGCCAATTTATGTAGATGCATAACAATATAATTATTATCTATAGTTATTATATTACAAATTGCTTTTTCATATCATATACAGTTCAATAATTATTTTCTTAGTCTATATCATGTAAATTCATCTATAATTTTGCTGTTTTGTAAGCTATTGTATCTATATATATAAAAGCGAAATGGCAATCACTCACTGACTGACTGACTGACTGACTGACTCACTCACTCACTCACTCACTCACTCACTCACTCACTCACTCGCAGAACTAAAAATCTACCGGACCAAAAACGTTCAAATTTGGTAGGTATGTTCAGTTGGCCCTTTAGAGGCGCACTAAGAAATCTTTTGGCAATATTTTAACTCTAAGGGTTGTTTTTAAGGGTTTAAAGTTCGTCTTTTAGCATGTATATTCTTCTTCTCCCAATCTCTTAATTATAATTGAAATTTCCATATCATATGTTACTGTAGAACTATAATCTAGATTGAGTACCTCTTCGAAACAGTTGTTAACTGGCAACAAAATTAATAATTTTGTCAGGTTGGCATTAAGTTGAGTTGACTTTGTTAGGTTGGCACCAAGTTGAAGATTTAAATGCATTTATCGCGGAATAATTGATTGAGCACTGCTACTTCAATCCTGGGAATATTATATTACTAGCCGTCAGGCTCACTTCGCTCGCCATATCCGTTTAGCCAGACGTTTAGTCTGGACCCCCGACTGGATTGTCCTAACATATTATAAAAATGCTCAAATGAAAAATGCTGATCTCACTCCTGGACGATCCAGTCGGGGGTCCAGGGGGCGGAGCCCCTTGGCTAGACGGATATGGCGAGCGAAGCGAGCCTGACGGCTAGTATAAGTGTATAAGCCAGTATGTATTGTAATCTACATAAATAAAGTACTCAATCAATCAATCAATCTCCTATAGGGGACAATGGCAAGACAGATAATCGGCAACGCTGTGCTCCTATTTTTCTCCACTACCATTATTATAACGTAGACCTCACGAGGTTTGAGCCTAGTTTGGAGTAGATGAACCCTATCTTAAACCAGCTTGCATTGATTGCTACGGCCGTTTCAGACTATGTGGAGAGCTTAATTTCGCAAGTGCTTGCTCAGGTGTTGCTATCAATAAACATAAAATTGGGAAGAGGGAAATGAATTTCCATATTACCAGCTATAGTGAGGTCCACGTTATAATGACAGTATTTGTTCAACTTTGGTTTTGCTATCCTTGTCTATCATTCGACAAAGCCGGTGGTAATATCCTTTTCTAGGTCCACAACGATGCCAATTATGTTTTTGACAGTGTAGAAATATAATTAATTAATGCAGAGAATCGGCATCGCTATTCTCCTATCTTTATCCACTGCCATTATAAAGTGGACCTCACTATAGACTGGATGAAAATTCGATTCAATTTTAATTTTGTGAGAGATGTGAACATCCTGGTATATCCCACTATTTGCGATCCCGTCAACAAATATTCTATCAACAATAATAATATTTTAAGGTGTGGATACTCTAAGCTATCCTGTCACACAGAGCGCTGTGGTGCGTTTGTGGTGCGGTTGAGAACTCTCTCACATAAAGTAGATCAAGAGAAAATAGTGGAAACAAATTGACAGGATAATCGGTCGAAAATTCATTCATTTTTGAACGAATTGCAGATACTAGAATTCCAAAAGCTGCCATGAAATATAGATCTTATATATGAAAGGATGTTGGCAGGCCTCTAAAACGATGGTAAGATGTGCAGTTATATCCTTTGAAACCGGAACAGGTGTGAAGAAGAAGAAGAAGAAGAAAAAGAAAAAGAAAAAGAAAAAGAAAAAGAAGAGGAAGTTCATTGATACTCTATTCTAGTAGATGATCCCTTATCTTGTATTGCAATATTGTAGCAATCATCCCTTGTGTAGTCAATCACCCTTCGAGTCTTTTGAGTTAAAAGTTATCGAAAAGGATTTCATGTCAAAATTTTCCAAAGATGTGAGGAGCTTGTCGTTAATTCTCATTCCTCATTTCGGATTAATTTTACTGTTTGAATATATTGTTCCAATATTTTGATACTGTATTTCAAAATTTACTATAGCAAAAACACTTTACTTTGCACAATTATCACAAAACATTATCGCAAAAAGGTGTACAGTATAACTTAACGTTTGTATAGGGGAGATATAGATACTATCATAGAGAAGCAATTGCGTAAGTGAATATCCCATGGTATAGGGTGTTTATGTCGTAACTTTTACTGTTATCTCAAGCCGATTACTGTCGATTATTTACATTTACATTTATTACATTCCTTAATGACAACATCAAATTAATGATTGGGAGAGAATCAACAGGATAAACCCAAAACTGTTCCTCTCCCTAATTTTGATAAAAATGGTCCAAATGAGGTTATGAAAACACTTTTATAAAGATCACAAAAATTTACAGTCCAAATATAAATTATACTAAAAATTTTGTATCTCGATTTTATTGTCGATTTTCACTGTTTTGTTGGGGTGAGAGTATATGAACGGCACAATATGAGAGACTACCAGTTTCACAGCAAAGAACTACGTGGACTATCGGCTTGAGATAACAGTAAAAGTTACGACATAAACTCCCTATACCATGGGATATCCACTTACGCTATTGTTTCTCTATGATACCATTCAATTTATTAAATTCAAATTTAGTATGTTGTACAGCTTCAAAACACTTACAAAGGTTTACAATACACCTCTATGTGAATCCAGTATGAATTGAATTGAATAGCTGTCTCTATTTAAATCCTGAGAGCGAAGTATGCAGATGTAAATCCAATTCAATTTATTTGATTCAAATTTGCCGCCACAATTTCTGCAGGGCAGTATCACTCGGATGGAGCTCTGTGATTGGTCAATTAGGGGAATGGGTTTCCTCTGCGATTGGTCAATTAGGGGAATGAGTTTCCTGCCGGTAAAACAGTCCTGTCGCCACAGATTGAGATAAGCGCCGTGCTGTTGGTTGTCCCATTGTAACGGTTATCATTTTAGAACAGTTCTGCCACAGAATACAGCATTGTATTCTATTCTGTGGTTCTGCTACAGACAGTTGTGAGTTGCCAAATCAATCACTTCCCGGTGCTTTGGAACTCACCTAAAATTGTGGCTTCCTCCGTCTCTCACTATCATCTCTCCCATTCACCCATGTACAAGCCCAAGGTTCATGTGGACATCATACTCACGAAAAACAGACCAATGGGTCATGTATTCTAAAATTTACTGCATTTACCTATGAATTAGTATTCTTGTTGTTTAAGTTCTAGCCAATATATGGTGTAGACTGCAATTAATAATATTTTGACGAAATCTATCCAGAAAGTACTGGTCATGGATTGATTGATTGAGTACTTTATTTATGTAGATTACAATATATACTGGCTTATACACTTATATACAATAGCTTACAATACAGCAGAATTATGGATGAATTTACAAAATATGAATTAAGAAAATAATTATTGAGCTGTATATAATATAAAAAAAATTGTAATAGCTATAGATAAAATAGGTAATATTGTTATGCATCTACACAAATTAGCGGAGCTTTGGGCATATCAATGTCCATTCTTTGGAAAGAATATTCGAAGTATTCTTCCCACTAACTCTCTACCAAAATCCATCCAATGGATGGAGACAACTGAATACTGCAATTATGGCTCAGCTCATATGAATATTAATTTTACACTATCTTAAAAGATTGAATATCCATACAAAGAGAGCTTACAAGCATAGGGTACTAGAAAAAAGATTAATATTCTCTGGCTTCGAACAAATTTGGGCGTTTCTAGGTAAGATTGATTGTTTTGAGCATGAAAATATTTACTTAGTGGATCATTATCAAGATCTAGCTGGTCTAGGCCTATGAACAATGAGTAATAAAACGATGAAAAATTATTATCAGGATGAGATTTAGTGTAATATAGCAGCTTTTAAAATAAAGTTTATCAATCGAATGATGAGAAAATTGCATTTTATTTGAGGAACTAAAATGGAACAGTTAACAGAAATTTTATCTTTTTGTGTAGTTGAGAAGTTAATATTGTGGTAATAATTCATATTGAATAAAAAGACTAGGAAATTGTCAAAAACTACAGATTTATTGATAGTTAGAAAGACCGGTTTCGGTTGTTACACCGTTGTCAATCTCTGATAGACAGATCTCAGGTTTATTGAATGATTGAGTACTTTATTTATGTAGATTATAATATATACTGGCTTATACACTTATATACAATAGCTTACAATACAGCAAAATTATAGATGAATTTACATAATATAGACTAAGAAAATAATTATTGAACTGTATATGATATGAAAAAGCAATTTGTAATATAATAACCATAGATAATAATCATATTGTTATGCATCTACATAAATTGGCGGAGCTTTGGACATATCAATGTCCATTCTTCGGAAAGAATATTAAAAATATCCTCCCCACTAACTCTCTACCAAAAGCTTATCAAAGTTTATCAGAGATTAACAATGGTGTAACAACCGAAACCGGTCTTTTTAACTATCAATAAATCTGTGGGTTTTGACAATTTCTTAGTCTTTTTATTTGATAGAAATTTTATCGCTTATGAATATTTCGGAAAATTGGAATGTATTATCTGTATTTAATCCAGAAACCAATGCTCATGAATTCTTACTGCCAATGCCAAATTCAACATCAGCTCTGACCTCCATACTCGAACAGTTTCGACCAATCATGTGCGAGCACACTTTAAAGCTTAGAAAGAGACCACGCCTACAAGCACTTTCATTGGCTGACGGTGAATAGGCTCATTCAGCTGTAGAAAACAATTCCTACTGATACAATGAGATCTTTATCGAGTCTCTTATCGTAAATGAGCTTAGAAATTGTAGCGTAAGGATGTATGTATTGTTGATCGCTGTAGCAAGGAAAATAACTCTTTTTAAGTTCTTCCAACTATGATAATTTCTTTCAATAATGAAAATTTGAAATTCAATATCATTCGATGAAATAATCTGTATCCTTCCAAAATTAATGTAGCTTTAATCCCCTATTCTTGTCTAAAATTCAACAAGAGACTATTGATTATGATTAAACTCTGTATTTTTATTAGAAATACCAATGAATCTCAATTTATGAAATACTAGCTTACCCGACGAACTTCGTACCGTCAAAAAGTCAATGTATCTAATGTCATACTTGATTTTATTTGTTGAATCATGAAATTTATTTATTTAGTTTACAATCAATATTTTCATTTACATTCAAATACGGACTTCCTATGTGCTTAAAACTACCGTTTTGTTACCAGTAAACAATTTTATCACTGGGTGATGTGTTTATTACAGCTCGTAAGTTTAGATGCAAAATCATATTATCACAACATGATCTGGAATCATGATGATCTTCCCGTTCTACGTTAGCCGCTCGGCCGACAATTTCGAAAACATAGGTCTGTAAAATGGATTATTATATAATTATTTTCAGCCCCCATATTAAAATTTCTGGTCAAAAACCATCCCCAATATTCACACAACATATTCCCAATGTTTCATGCCGTTCTGTCAAGTAGTTTTCGAATCTATTGGGAACAAACAAACTAACACACAAACAGACATTCATTTTTTTATATTAAGATAGATAATAATTTAAACTTAATCCATGAGATTTCAATACTATCTTTATAAAATTTGAGAGTGAAACAGTGAATCATAGAGTGAAGGCAGTCATATTTGTATAATGGTTTGAAATATTGTATAGATTATGAATAAATGAATTAAAATATATAGTTATCAATCACAAATAACTTATACAGAGGACATGGATATTAGGAAATAGAAAACCAATAGATAATATAGTCAGTAATTCTTGAATAATTTGTCTCCTCCATGGCTAGTATATTTGGTTTTCGAACTCAATTTTTTTAGACTGCACTACACATTCATCATTTCTATTACAGTTACTAGTTATTATCGATCATTACAATAATTCCCAATGCATAAATTACCTCAAATGATAAATCAACAAAACTAAGCATCATTCCCATCCGTTGTCTAATCTGAAACGGATTATTATTATCACAAATGCATTCATATATACCCATGGTGTAACTGATCTATGGTGTTCTGTATGATATCATGAGAAGTTGCTTACATGTAGAAACATCGCTGTAAATAATTCATGTATATGCCGTTTATACAGCATATCTGTAATTCATGTATGTGTGTTGTATACAGCATATCAGTAATTCTTGTATATGTGATGCAGGCCTATATACCACATATCTGTAATAATTCATGCATAAGTCATAAAACTTGATTATTTGCCAAAATGTTAATAAGTATGGAAAGCAGCGTGAATGTTGAAAATTGGCTCTCATTTTTCGGGAGAACTCTGACAGAAATTTGATTATGATTTGTTGAGGTTGGAGCTAAATTTTATAGAAGTGAGAAGCCAAATAAATTGAACAGTGTTCAGTTTTCATTACAAGAAAAATGTAATGAAGTTGCCTACACCAAAATCCTAACTCATTTCATGTCCAACTTGAAATAATATAGTGAGGTCCACGTTATAAAGGCAGTGGGGAAAGATAGGAAAACAAAGTTGCCGATTAACTGCGTTACCAATGCCTTCTATAGAGGATAACTGACACAAGTATATTGACTGTTCATACTTGTTTAGAATAATCCATTATATTCTTGCAGGATTATAACTCACCCATCAATCGATCCATGAGACTCTTCAACACAGAATCTCGTGATATCGATCTCTTCAATCCGTCTTTGAATGCCTTTATTAAATCATGCTCTATATTACTTGAATATTAGTTCTTTTGTCAATTTTTAACTTTGAGTACTCTCTCTCTCTCCTCTCTTCTTCTGCTATCTATCTCTAAATATATGTCTTTACCTTATTACTTCTTCTCTATTTTATTTTTCTTTTTAATTTTGTTTAGATTAATTAGTAAACTCTTTTTTTTATTATTTATATTGAACTTATTCTTTTTATTCTTATTTCAATTAAACTTATTTTCTTATTATAATTAAAATTATTTATATTGTAAGCCTACAATACGAATAGCCTATAATGATATGAATAATTAGTATTTTATTTTAAGATTTAGCATGTAAGTTTGTTCTGAAGTTTGTTTTATTTCTGTATAAGTTGTTTATGTTTTCTTATTCTTCTTTATTATTTTGTGTGGAGTGCAGTTTTGGACAGTGTGCCTGTCGCATCCACACTGATCAACTACATTCACTACAATGTATCTTTTTTCCAATAAATTGAAATTGAAAATATATTCTATTCGAAAGGAAAATATGTTTTTCAATGATTAAATAATGCTTTTCAATAATTATTGTGATTGAATATTTTGTTAATCTATTATATTTATACATTGTTGAAGAACAATCTGACAACGTTGCGTAGCTAGAAAGGAATAGCGCTATCTGCTTTGTCGAATGATAGACAAGGATAGCAACACCAATGTTAATCAAATACTGCCATTATAACGTGGACTTCACTATATTATTTGAAATTGGACATGAAATGAGTTAGGATTTTGGTGTAGGCAACTTCATTACATTTTTCTTGTAATGAAAACTGAACACTGTCCAATTTATTTGGCTTCTCACTCATTCTCCACTTCTTCACTATGGTTATCTTGTCGGAGAACAGACCAGTTCATATTGAGATTTATACTCAACTGTTATTCAGACCCGACGTCAAAAACTTTACTCATTACTCAAAAACCTTCTCGCTGAAACAGCACCGTTATTTTTCTCAATTTTCATTACGAAATTCGTTTTGCACTCACCAAAACATGCTTATAATTACTTGGGCGGAATGTGGTCCGGAATTTAATTATAAGGAAACTTGACTTCTCAATCAAAAATCTAAGAGATGTCTGCCCTCGTATTATACAGACCTCCCATCACACTGCTCTTCTCTTACCCTTGGAAGCTGTTAGATTTTTCATTGCGGTTTTCGTTCCATATTCATTTCTTACAAGGTTTTTCATCCATAGGTCTCTCCATACGTCTCTTTGTACCATACCATAGAGAAACAATAGCGTAAGTAGATATCCCATGGTATAGGGAATTTATGTCGCAACTTTTACTGTTATCTCAAGCCGATTACTGTTGATTATTGTCAATTTTTACTGTTTTGTTGGGGTGAGAGTGTAGGATCGGCACAATTTGAGAGACTACCAGCTTCACACAGCTGCATAGGAAAGAACTACGTGAACTATCGGCTTGGGATAACAGTAAAAGTTGCGACATAAATTCTCTATACCATGGGATATCTACTTACGCTATTGTTTCTCTATGACCATACCTTCTAACTTATATCAGGAACGAGTAATGCAGGTAATGTTTAAGCCCAGCCACTGTACCCATTGATCCTTGCAATTTGTATTGTAGTTCTGATTTTCTAATATATTGTTTGGAAACATAAGAAAAGTCCAGACCCATTTTTACTTTCCTTGCCCTATAACCATAGGTAAGGAAAGTATTGCTTTCCGAAAAAAATTAAGGTACCCCAATAAGGATCTGACACGAACAATTTCGATCAAATTCAATTGAAGATGGCGGCTAAAATGGCAAAAATGTTGTCAAAAACAGGGTTTTTCGCGATTTTCTCGAAAACGGCTCCAACGATTTTGATCAAATTCATACCTCAATTAGTCATTGATAAGTTCTATCAACTGTCATAAGTCCCATATCTGTAAAAATTTCAGGAGCTCCACCCCATCTAGGCAAAGTTTGATTTTAGATTCCCAATTATCAGGCTTCATATACAATTTAAAGAAAAAATTTCAAGTGGAAAAGATTGAGCATGAACATCTCTATAATTAATGTTCAGTAACATTTTCACCTAAAATTGGAAATAAGAGAAAATGTGATTATTTCAATTGCAAACTGTTGACAACTGTTGATTCTATTAAATCATTCACTATGAAGAGATAGCAGACCTCGTGTGTCTCCAGCGTTATTGTCCTATCACCAGCTGGCTCAGATCTTTAAATAGTAGACTTGAGACGCGTCAGGTGATCAATTTTCATAACGGAAAGGAAAGTTGTGTGAGTGCGCCACACCAGATTTTTGGCAGTGGGGAAGGATAGGAAAACAAAGTTGCCGATTATTTGCGTTCCCACTGCCTTCTAGAGAGGTTAGCTGACACAAGAGTATATTAGCTGTTCATTCTTGCTTAAAATAGTTCATTATATTTTATCCGTCAAGAAAATATATTTTTCCTCCACCTACTGTCTAAAGTACTTACTTTACTCCCTGAAACCTAATACTAAAGTGTCACTTTTTCGCTCTCGGTAGTAAAAAACAGAAAAACTCCCTAGGGAGTAAAAGTGACTCCATTTAAATAACATGGGAAGCATCTCTATTTTAAAAACTTACATTTGAAATATGTTAGAAGGTCTAAGCTAAGATGAGAAAGCATCAAGAGGTGTCTGTCATTGAGTCAACTGAATTCAATACCACAACAAGAAATTTGATCAACTCATGAAATATATGTTTGTATGATATTATATTCTTCATATTAGTAGACGATAAAAATTTATACAATTTTTAAAATATCTTATTCTATTCAAAATACCAGCCAACAAATATTTTTGATCTGCAATTCAAATCTGAACCGCGTGATCTGGAGTCAGCCATTTTTGGTAGACGCCCAGCTGATATAATTGTTACAACTTTTGCTAGATAGCGCAATCGGCAGTGCCAATCAGACGGCCGGTTTTTAGTTTTTAGATTTTACGTTATGTTGTTAGGAATCATTGTCACCAATACGTAAGTTATTAGAATGATTTTATTTGCAGTTTCTATAAAAAAATGTAGATGGAGGAAAAATGTTGTGTACATCACGAGCGAAAAATACTTTTTCTCCCTCAGGAAAATTGTTGCAAACTTTTCCTGACAGGAAACTTTTTCCCACAGGGAGAAAAAGTCGTACTTTTCACTCTAGATATAAAAATAACTATTTCCTACAGATACCCTGAAAAGTGACCATTTGTGCACTGATTGCAGGCTGCAAAGAATCACTTTTCCGCACTAGTGCGCAAAGTGAGTACTTTGCGTACTCCAGATTTGCAGCATGACAACGCAAAATAGTTAGTAGGTTATATGGAGCACCAGTGCAGCAAAATCAAAATTAAGTTGGTAACAGTGAGTGGGCTGCTATAGTGAGCAGAGGTGCAACGAAGCACAACGCACTAATTATTAAGTAGATATTATAACCAAGGACAACAACAGCACAGTGCCACCACAGCACACACCACACAGCTGCCCCCCGCCATTCAAACACACATACATTATTCAGGCAATTTTACCCATAATTACCCACTTTCATATCCAATGGTAACTGTAGGAAAAATTTAATGTGAAATACGTGCGCAAAGTTTGTTTGCTGCACTCAAGAAACCATTCCGCCCTCGCCTATGGCTCGGGCGTAAACGTTTCTTTCGATGCAGCAAACTGTCACTTTGCGCACTAGTTGCACAAATAACTATTTCCTACAGTTACCTTGAAAAGTGACGATTCCTGCACTGATTACAGAACGCAAAGATTCACTTTTCCGCTCTAGTGCGGGAAAAATCTTTTCTGCACTCCAGATTTGCAACATGGCAACACAAAATAGTTGGTGGGTTAAATGGAGGATTAGTGCACGAAAACAAAAATTAAGTTGGTAACAATGACTCTGGTTAGATTTAGATGAGAATCATTTCAATGGCTACCCTACATTTATGATAAAATCCCAATCTAGAAATCCAAAACAAGAATAATGTTCATCTAAATCATAATTAAATAATCATCTTTTACGAATTCTCAGCCATCTTGTTGTGTTCAGCCATTTTGCCACAGAATAGGTACAGAAAGGAAACTTGTAATCAATCGCCTATCTAACCAATGCTTTTTACATGACCCCAATACTAAACACGTCACGTGACCTTGGGAAGTTTCAATCCTGGTCTTCTGATTGGCTCGTAGCAGTGAACATCGAATATCGGTCGTCGACCGCGGAATTCATGCAAGCAAAGCGACCTGCTTTTCGCGGCCGTTCTAAAGCTCGCGTTCGCGTTTTCGTGTGCGTGAGTGTTGATACGAGGGCTGTTTGAAAGGTATGTTTTCAAAATATGTCTAATTTAGTGAAGCCACCTAGTATTCCTACAGAAGAGCAAAGAGAACAGGGAGCCACTAACGACAGTATGGACACCAACACCATGCTAAATACATCAGAAATCCAGTGTTCACGGATAAATATATCAAATTAAATAAACTCGAAACTTCAACCGAGCAGGTACTTTTCATCGCCTGGAAAGAGACCGATGAGAAGAGAAGGAATTGGAAAAGAGCAACTTGGAACTGTTAAAAAAAGTGCAGGATTTGGAAGCAAGATTTCTGAATATTGAGAAGAAGATACACAGCTCACAGCCTACCAGCTCAGCAGCCGAGAACTACTCAACAAATGAAGAAGAATTGGCCAAAGAAACGGAATGGATCAGGACTCGTACAAAGCGGGCTACCAAGAAGAGGAAGCTTAGTACTCCATCGCCAGAAGTCAAAAATGTGTCTGCAAAAAGAATTCAACAGAACTTAAATTCTAAAACCACTGACGTGGAGAAGAGAGAGAAGAAAGAAATGCCACCACCCCCAATCATAGTGGATGGTATCAAGAATCTAGATGGACTCCTTAAGAGTTTGAAAAAAGTGTCGCCAGCTGACAAATTTAGAATAAAACTCTTGAGTAGAGAAACGTTCAAAATAAATGCAGTTGACTCCGAAACTTATCGGAATGTTACCAGAGAACTGATTAATGACGGATTTAACTGGCATTCCTATGAAGATAAGCAGTCGAGACCAATAAGAGTAATGATTAAAAAACTTCATCACTCTTGTAGTACGGACATGATACTAGAAGATTTGAAGATACGAGGATTGAAAGTTCTAGAAGTTGTAAATAAGCTTAAGTGGAAGACAAGAGAGCCATTAGATATGTTTATAGTCTCATTCAGTGCGGAAGAAAATATAAAAAAAGTTTTTGAACTTAAAAATATACTGGTTGCAAAGTGGAAGTGGAAGCACTGAAGAAGCCAACCTGATACCGCAATGCAAACGATGCCAAGCATACGGTCACACACAAAAATACTGTAACAAGGAGCCTAGGTGTGTAAAGTGTGCAGGTAAACATCAAACAAAAGACTGTACAAAACCAGTGATGCTTTACCAAAATGTATTCATTGCGGAGAAGCACATCCAGCCAGCTATCGAGGCTGCACTGTCGCAATCGAATTGCAAAAGATTAGAAACTCCAATAAAACAAAAAATATTCCAGATTTACGGAAGAACACAGTGAAGAATATTCCACCAAAAATCACAGAAAATACACAAACCCACAATCCAAACAATGAAAGCGCGGTTAAGAAATTAACTTTCGCCCAGATTGTCTCAAAAGAAAATAGACCAAATTGGGAGAGCCAAAAAGTGAAGTAGGAGATAACAATAATATTTTGCAGCTCATCTTGGCAAAACTGGATAGACAAGAACAAATAATCACCTCACTGCAGTCTAAATTCCAGAAGTTAGAACAAAGTAAACTACTGCAATTCAAATGATTCATTCACTAAAAATAATGGAATGGAACGCAAATGGATTGTTACAACGGCAACAGGAGTTGGAAGCAATTCTAAACATAGAAAAAATAGATATATGTCTTATATCTGAGACTCATTTTACAAAGCAGTCGTTTATAAAATTCAAAGGCTATAGGATCTATCATGCTTTACATCCCAGCAATGTCGCAAGGGGTGGGAGTGCCATCATCATCAGAGACAATCTACAACATCATGAACAAGTGAAACTCGAAAGTGATAGAATACAATTGACAGGTGTAGCAGTGAAAGCAGTCAATTATCATTTTGTTGTTGCAGCTATTTACTGTCCTCCCAGATATTCCATCAGAAAAGATGAATATTTATCATTGCTTGATATGTTAGGATACAAATTCATTCTTGGTGGAGATTTCAATGCAAAGCACGTGCATTGGGGATCGCGCTTAACAACACACAAGGGAAGACAGCTCTATGAAGCAATGAGAGAGATGAGGTGCGAAGCTCTTTCAACTGGTAAACCAACCTACTGGCCCACCGATACGAGGAAAATCCCAGATCTTATAGATTTTTTTCTGACAAAGAATATATCGGTAAATTATTTGCATTTAGAGGATAGTTTCGATCTAAATTCGGACCACTCACCCATCATTTTGACTCTCAGTGATTCAATTCTACAGAAGGAAAATGCTTGTCCTGCGCTAGTCAACAGCCACACGGATTGGGATGGTTTCCAAAAGATGCTGGATGAAAGAATAGAGTTGAACTCGCCATTAAGAAACGAAGAACAGATTGATCGGGAGTTAGAGAAGTTTGTTACTGATATCCAACAGGCAGCATGGTGTAATACTCCACAATTCAGAAGAAGAACCACTGGAAATAATTACCCTGCGGAAATCAGAGAAATGATTGTGGAAAAACGAAGAGCAAGAAGGAGATGGCAGCAATCACGTTCCCCTCAAGACAAAAGAGTTTTAAACAATCTAACTCAAGAACTAAGGAGAGAGATTCAATGTATCAAGAATGAATCAATCAATAATTACTTGATAAACTTAACAGCAGAACGCAGTACAGACTACTCACTCTGGAAGGCAGCTAAAAAAATAAAAAACCCATTCATCAATCTCCTCCTCTCAGGAAGCAGAACAGACAATGGGCAAGGAGTAGTGATGAAAAGGCACATACCTTTGCAGATCATCTTGTGAACGTTTTTCAACCAAACAACACAACTGAAGAAGACACTTTAGAAGCAGAGGAGAACATCTTACAGCCAAATCAAGAAATAATGTGTGTCACAGTAGAAGAGGTGAAAAGAGAAATAAGAAATCTGAATAACAAAAAGACCCCTGGATTCGAAATGATAACTGGCTTAGTCCTCAAGCACCTACCAAGAAAAGCAATAGTAAAATTAACACACATTTTGAATGCCTCTTTCAGACTCAATTTGTACCAGGAATATGGAAAGTAGCAGAAGTTATAATGCTACTCAAGCCAGGTAAAGAGCCACATGAAGTATCATCATATAGGCCAATATCATTGCTACCTGTGCTTGCCAAGTTGTTTGAAAGGATTTTACTGAGTAGGCTAACACCAATAATTGAGAGACAGCACTTAATTCCAAATCACCAATTTGGCTTCAGAGTGAAACACTCAACAATAGACCAAGTGCATAGGATTGTGAATGTAATAGAGAAGAGCCTTGAAGAGAAAAAAGTTTGTTCAGCAGCTTTCCTTGATATAGGGCAAGCTTTTGATAAAGTGTGGCATGAAGGTCTTCTTTTCAAACTGAAAAAAGTGCTACCAAAGCAATTTACAGATATATTAAAATCCTATCTGACTGACAGATACTTTAGAGTCAGGCATGAAAATTCATATTCTGATTTGAAGGAAATAAAAGCAGGAGTTCCTCAAGGAAGTGTTCTAGGACCATTTCTCTACCTACTCTATACCAGTGATATTCCCAGCCTTGATGAGAATACTACAGCAACATTTGCAGACGATACAGCCATATTATCAGTAGACAGTAATATCCATATTGCAACAGAGAAACTACAGAGATCCATCAACAAAATTCAAGATTGGACTAGAAAGTGGAGGATGAAACTAAATGAAGCAAAGTCGATTCACATCAACTTCACCAATAAGAAGGACCTGCCCATACCAATAACAGTTAACAACCAAGTTGTACCATATGCCAATGATGCCAAGTATCTGGGTATGACCTTGGACGCAAAGCTTCGCTGGAAGGCCCATGTCAAGAAGAAGAGAGAGGAACTTGGAATCAAATATAAGAAGCTGTATTGGCTGATCGGTAAAAACTCCAACTTACAAATCCAAAACAAAGTACTTCTGTACAAACAGATACTAAAGCCAGTATGGACATATGGTATACAACTTTGGGGGTGTACCAAAGACAGCAACATCAATGTAATACAACGGTTCCAGAACAAGGTGCTGAGGAACATTGTGGATGCTCCTTGGTATGTCAGGAACAGCGATCTTCATAGAGACCTGCACGTCGACCTGGTGTCCACCGAGATCCAGAGGCATGCGGAGAGGCACGAGGGGCGACTGCACCAACACGACAACGTTGAGGCGATCCAGCTGCTAGACAATGGAGGGTTGGTGCGGAGGCTCAAAAGGAGGAAACCGTATGAGCTAGTGTAGTGCTTGTTCAATTAGTGTCCAGTGAAAGAGCAGAGCAGTGATTGAGTGAATCTAGCTTCTATAGTACAGTCATAAGTGTACATATTAATTAAACAATCAATATCAGTGAGAATATCTAATGAGATATTCGCTGTTAACATTTTCAAGTAGTATGTTAGGGTAGAAAAAATTAGCTCATTAGTCTCCAGACTAGATAGCTATAGTATTGTACAATAAAAAAAAATAAAAAAAAAAAAAAAAAAAAAAAAAAACCAATACGTAAGTTATTAGAATGATTTTATTTGCAGTTTCTATAAAAAAATGTAGATGGAGGAAAAATGTTGTGTACATCACGAGCGAAAAATACTTTTTCTCCCTCAGGAAAATTGTTGCAAACTTTTCCTGACAGGAAACTTTTTCCCACAGGGAGAAAAAGTCGTACTTTTCACTCTAGATATAAAATAACTATTTCCTACAGATACCCTGAAAAGTGACCATTTGTGCACTGATTGCAGGCTGCAAAGATCACTTTTCCGCACTAGTGCGCAAAGTGAGTACTTTGCGTACTCCAGATTTGCAGCATGACAACGCAAAATAGTTAGTAGGTTATATGGAGCACCAGTGCAGCAAAATCAAAATTAAGTTGGTAACAGTGAGTGGGCTGCTATAGTGAGCAGAGGTGCAACGAAGCACAACGCACTAATTATTAAGTAGATATTATAACCAAGGACAACAACAGCACAGTGCCACCACAGCACACACCACACAGCTGCCCCCCGCCATTCAAACACACATACATTATTCAGGCAATTTTACCCATAATTACCCACTTTTCATATCCAATGGTAACTGTAGGAAAAATTTAATGTGAAATACGTGCGCAAAGTTTGTTTGCTGCACTCAAGAAACCATTCCGCCCTCGCCTATGGCTCGGGCGTAAACGTTTCTTTCGATGCAGCAAACTGTCACTTTGCGCACTAGTTGCACAAATAACTATTTCCTACAGTTACCTTGAAAAGTGACGATTCCTGCACTGATTACAGAACGCAAAGATTCACTTTTCCGCTCTAGTGCGGGAAAAATCTTTTCTGCACTCCAGATTTGCAACATGGCAACACAAATAGTTGGTGGGTTAAATGGAGGATTAGTGCACGAAAACAAAAATTAAGTTGGTAACAATGACTCTGGTTAGATTTAGATGAGAATCATTTCAATGGCTACCCTACATTTATGATAAAATCCCAATCTAGAAATCCAAAACAAGAATAATGTTCATCTAAATCATAATTAAATAATCATCTTTTACGAATTCTCAGCCATCTTGTTGTGTTCAGCCATTTTGCCACAGAATAGGTACAGAAAGGAAACTTGTAATCAATCGCCTATCTAACCAATGCTTTTTACATGACCCCAATACTAAACACGTCACGTGACCTTGGGAAGTTTCAATCCTGGTCTTCTGATTGGCTCGTAGCAGTGAACGAGATCAATTGATCCGGATCATTGAAGTGATCCGAACCTACCATCAATACTATTACAATGCGGCGCTTCCTAACAAGATGGCGGATTTTAGCGTCAGGGTACTAGCCAAGTTTCCGTACTGTATGTATACTGTGATTTTGCAACTCGGTTCAGCCAACAAGCTGCTGGCGTGTATGTTCAATGTGAATTTTTTGTTCTATCTGTATTTTTTCTGATTCTTGAATGAAGAAAAATGAGAATTTTGGCTGAGAATTTTCAACTTCAATTGGATTATTAATTTTTAAATGAATTAAGATTGTTATTAATAACAGCATCACACACACAAACATTTGATGGATTTCAGCCATCATTTTACCCATAATTATTCATTTTTCATATTCAATGGTAACTGTAGGAAAAGTTTAATGTGAAATACGTGAGCAAAGTTCCTCTGCTGCACTCAAGAAGCCATTCCGCCCTCGCCTACAGCTCGGGCGTAAACGTTTCTTTCGGTGCAGCAAACTGTCACTTCGCGCACTAGTTGCACAAATAACTATTTCAATAATGACATAATAAATTTCCATAACTGAGACTAAATATTTCTCCAATTAATTATTTAAAAAAATTGCCTTGTGTTAGATACAGAGTAGTACGAATATCTCGTATTTTCGGTTTATTTCCCAGTTCTCAGCTATTTCCACCAAATCCAGTAATCGGACAAAAAAATTCACTCTTGCATTGAATTCTGAATAAAACGAGATCATCCTGAACTTGAATTTAGGAATTTGACATTCTTTGTTCATTGAAATATTGTTAAAGTACCCTCAAGGATGAATTTCCCATTTTTCGACCGAATTTGAATTATGATGCGTGATTTTAAACCCCCTTGAAGAGCCGAGAAGGATGAGCTAAGTACGTTGAGATCAGATCATTTTGGAGTTGGTGGAAATCCCTGAGAACAGGAAAATGAACCGAAAATACGAGATTTTTCGGCCACTCTGTATCTAGAACAAGGAAATATTCAATGGAGATATTGGTTCTGGACTTCTCTTATGTATCTAAACAATATATTAATAATCAGAACTACAATATAATTGCAAGCACGCCCCCTCTTACATGTTTTTATTGACTGAGCTATTTTGTATTAATTTTAATGTTGTTTTCAGTGAAATCGAATTTTTGTGTCCTGCTCAGTCTACTGAGTTAAGCTCCAATATATTATGTAGGGGGAGGCTTCGAAGTAATCCATTTTATAGAGATTGTCCAAGAACTAAAAGGTTCTTCCAAAACTATAAGAGAACTATTTTGTAACAATTGTAATGTTTTTTTTAGTGAAATCAAATTCTCGTGTCCCGCTCAGCCTACTGAATTTAACTTCAATATATTGTAGGTGGAGGCTTCGTAAAACTCAGTTTTATAGAGTTTATCCTAAAACTATAAGATTCTCTCAAAACTATAAGAACTTGATCAGTATCTCTTCTCTATGGTTGTATCTCTCCACTATGATTGTATCACTCTTTCACCCAAGAAGTAGATCTTTCTATTTGAGATATATAGAGAGATATAATATTTCTATTTGAGACATAGTGAAGAGATTGTATCTCTCCTTTACTCGAAAAGTAGATCTTTCTATTTGAGATATATAGAGAGATATAATATTTTGGTTTGAGACATAGTGGAGAGATTGTATCTCTCCTTTACTCAAGAAGTAGATCTTTCTATTTGAGATATAGAGAGATATAATATTTCTATTTGAGACATAGTGGAGAGATTGTATCTCTTCTTTACTCAAGAAGTAGATCTTCCTATTTGAGATATATAGAGAGATATAATATTTCTATTTGAGACATAGTGGAGAGATTGTATCTCTTCTTTACTCAAGAAGTAGAGATTTCTATTTGAGAATGATCGAAAAAGTAGTTTTTAATAGTTTGATTGTATAGTAGGAGATATTGTGGTATTTCTCCATAATTTGGTGTGGACATCATCAACGTCTTATCCGTTGAAAAGTAGTTCAACAACTTCATAACTTTCCAAGTTGAAAATATTTGTGTTTGAATTTCTAATCAATCAAATTCGCCTTCAATTTATTCAGCCATTTTATTTTGCAGTTCCATATGGAATACAATACTCGTATCTGTGATTTACTCACTGCATTCTTCATTTTTAGACGAGTATATTTCCTTATTCTTTATTCTTCATCCATTTATACAATAAGTACATTATCAAAATGATAGGGAGAGCAAAAATAAGGTAACCTTGTGCTATTCCTCTCCTAGATTTAGATAACACATAGTCCGAAATAGATAGTCTTGTAGTTCTTCAATTCACAAAATTGTCAGTCCTCAAGTATTTTCACAAAGTAGATTTTGAAATTTAGATGCTTCAAAACTAAACATAGAAATATTTCCACTGAAATAGGAGGAGTTCACATATTAAAAATCTGGTGTGGCGCACTCACACAACTTTCCTTGCCGTTATGAAAATTGGTCAACTAACGCTAGTGTTCCCGCGCATCTCAAGTCTACTATTCAAAGATTTGAGCCAGCTGGTGACAGGACAATAGCGCTGCAGACACACGAAGTCTGCTATCTCTTCATAGTGGATGATTTAATAGAATCAACAGTTGCCAACAGTTTGCCATTGAATAACATTTCCTCGAATTTCGAGCTTATTTTTAATTTTAGGTGAAAATGTTACTGAACATTAATTGTAGAGATTCTCATGCTCAATCTATTCCACTCAAAATTTTTTGTTTGAATTGTATCTGAAGCCTGATAATTGTGAAACTAAAATCAAACTTTGCATAGATGGGGCGGTGCTCCTGAAATATTTACAGATATGGGACTTGTGGCAGTTGATAGAGCTTTTCAATGACTATTTCAAAAGGTATGAATTTAGTCAAAATCGTTGGAGCCGTTCTTAAGAAAATCGCGAAAAACCCTGTTTTTTACAACATTTTCTTCATTTTAGCCGCCATCTTGAATTGCATTTGATCGAAATTGTTCGTGTCGGATCCTTATATTGTAAGGACCTTACGTTCCAAGTTTCATTCCGTTAATTGGGTGATGAGATATCGTGTACACAGACGCGCGCACTCACACACACACACACACACACACACACACACACACACACACACACACACACCACACACACACACACACACACACAAACACAGACTAATACCCAAAAATCACTTTTTTGGACTCAGGGGACCTTGAAACGTTTAGAAATTTAGAAATTGGGGTACCTTAATTTTTTTCGGAAAGCAGTACTTTCCTTACCTATGGTGATAGGGCAAGGAAAGTAAAACAAACTCAATTCTGCTGATCTATTATTTCTGGAACATGAAGCTACAAGATGCCATTTGGAATTGTCATTGGAAATTTTCTTACACCATCCCTCATTCCAACATGAGTACGTATGTTTCTAGAATATTAAGCATCGAAAGCGTTAGTCATAGGAGGGTTCTTATAAAGTTCCACCAAATATTCAGGAACTTGAGAAGTGGCTCGAATCATTCAACAGTACACGTGACTGCAAACTTGTATGTTTCAAGGAGTGGAGAGCGCTCATATCTTTTCAGTGGGGAATTAAATAGTCTCTCTCCAGTCATCTCGAAGTAATTGGTTCTTGAAAATGTAGGGAGCCTTCATCCATCCACTCTCACATTGCTGAGAACTTCCTGAGTGAGAAAAAACTTGGTTGACTCTAATCGTCTCACACAACTTTTGCATTAGAGATAAATGTTTCTGTAATTTTGAGAGCAATATTTGGCAAAAATTATTGTGTTCTTGCCACGAACCTTGTTCTGAGACAACATTTCAAAGAAGAACTTGTTCAAGCTGAAGAGTTTTTTATTGTAGACTGTGGAGTCGGATTCTGTTATAATATCAATTTCTGTTGTTTTGAAGATAAAATTGGACTGATAATTTTAGAAATGTGAATATATTACCTACTTGTTACAAACAGAGTTTATTATTGTAGAGTGTAAAGTCAGATTTTGTTATTCAGCAAATAAGAACAACAGTTAATGTTGTTTTGGAGAGAAAATAGGACTTATATTATTAGAAATGTGAATATATTACCTTCTTGTTACAAACAGAGTTTATTATTGTAGAGTGTGAAGTCAGATTTTGTTATTCAGCAAATAATAACAACAGTTTATGCTGTTTTGGAGAGAAAATTGGACTTATAGTATTAGAAATGTGAATATATTACCTTCTTGTTACAAACAGAGTTTATTATTGTAGAGTGTGAAGTCAGATTTTGTTATTCAGCAAATAAGAACAACAGTTTATGTTGTTTTGGAGATAGAATTGGACTTATAGTTTTATAAATGTGAATATATTACCTTCTTGTTACAAACAGAGTTTATTATTGTAGAGTGTGAGGTAAGATTTTGTTATTCAGCAAATAATAATAACAGTTTATGTTGTTTTGGAGAGAAAATTGGACTTATAGTATTAGAAATGTGAATATATTACCTTCTTGTTTCAAACAGAGTTTGTTATTGTGGAGTATGGAGTCAGATTTTGTTATTCAGCAAATACTAATAACAACAATTTATGTTGTTTTGGAGAGAAAATTGGAGTTGGAGTTTTAGAAAAGTGAATATATCACCTTTTTTCTGGACTTTCTGGAGACAGTTTTGGGCTCTGCCTGTTGTCTTCTCTCAATCATATTGTATTCCATGATTTGTTGCTCTGGTGATGGATAAATAAATAATGAACCAATTTATGTGAGAAATATGAGTTATCAATTTACTTGTAGCAACAATCTTGTAATATAATATTTTTTCCAAATCAGAACAACGTGTGAATGATCTTGAAACATAGACTTCAGAATGTTTTTATTTTCAGTTTTATTTGAATATATATATATAATATATATATAATATATATATAATATATATATATATTATATATATATATATATATATATCATTTTGATTCATTCAAGGGATTAATAAGTTCAGAAAATAAAAATTAAGGTGCGATCAGAACAAGTCGCGGTAAAGATCTATGCCATTAAACAACTGTGCAATGATGAGAACACTTGGAGTCATCGATATGGATAAAATAGATGTAGAAGGTCAATAGCGAGTAGAAATCTATATAATTATCGAACTATATAATTTTACACCCTAAAGCTGGGTTTACACCAAAGTTATTAACAAAATGTTAATAACTTAATCCTTATTGGATTCTATTAGATTGAATGGAACTTAACAAACACATGTTCATCATGTGTATGATAAGTTATGTTCAATCTAATAGAATATAAAAGGATTAAGTTATTAACATTTTGTAAATAACTTTGGTGTAAACGCTGCTTTACATAGTTTGTTCACACAGTTCTCTTCACAACCTTACATCATTACAAAGTGAACGGTCGCTGTGCAAAAAATGAAAAACTTTCTGCTGTGATAATTTTCAAAGTTTTTCCATATGATGATATTCATAAGGAAGCCATCAAAATGAAAACATTTTCTCAGGAAAACAATTTTTTCACATCATTACTTTTTGAAATATGGGTGCCTAAAGTTTAACTTTTCGGGACAGAGCATTTCAAATTTTGAAGGACATTAATCAAAGAGATTTAGAGGATGAATTTTTATGATATTGTTGATTGAATGAAACCAAAATTTTTCGAAAATATCAATTTTTGAGAAAGTTATTCAATTTATCAAAAATGACCAAAAAAAAACTCAACTAAAAGTTAGGTAGTTTTTAGAAAATTGAATAACTTTCTCGAAAATTGATATTTTTAATTTCTTTTCTGTTTATTCAATCAACAATACCATAGAAAATCTCATTGATTAATCTCCTACCGAATTTGAAATGTTCTGTTCCAAATATTTTAACTTTGGGCTCTCATATCCCAAATAGTAATGATCGAAAAAAAATGTTTTCCTGAGAAAACTTTATTTTGATAGCTTGATGATATACAATCGAAAAACTTTGAAAAATATCACCAGTAGAAAGGTCCCCTTTTTTAGCCTTCGCACAGCCTTAAAGTGGAATAGTTTTGCTTGGGAACAAATTGTAGTCTATTGAAGCTGTATGGGTTCCAAGTTTATTCGTTTTTTGAAATGAAGTTTGGCAATAGATGAGCAATACAATAGTTTCGAAAAATATATATTCCATTGATTAATGTCAATTCAGTGTCAAGTTTGGAGAATGAATGAAAAGAGAGAGTTCAATCTATCCATCCATTCTATTTCGATATCTGGAAAATATTGGCGCGAGAATAATAAATTATTACTTCATCAATCACCAGAATAAATGGGAGTTCATTGGAATCCAGGTCGAATTTTTGCATGATTGATTATTTATTCTATTCAATCAATAGGACCGAATAGTTCGCGGAGTTTCATTCAGATACTATTTACGTCATCACACGATACCAGTTGTTGTGTTCCGCATTCAATTGCTATACAGAAATGGTAATAAAAGAATATAAGATTGTTTGAATCACGTCATGATTGTAACATCTAATTCCTCGTTCTCATTATCAATTCATTTCTTAGTTATGAGTCAAACATTTACAATAATACGTGCATCAAGAAGAAGAAGAAGAAGAAGAAGAAGAAGAAGAAGAAGAAGAAGAAGAAGAAGAAGAAGAAGAAGAAGAAGAAAAAGAAGAAGAAGAAGAAGAAGAAGAAGAAAAAGAAGAAGAAGAAGAGAAGAAGAAGAAGAAGAAGAAGACAAGAATTCTTCAATAACCACTACCTGTAGGCAAGCTGATTTTGTTTCAAAATAGTCACGTCAATCACATATATATCCAATCACCTTTATATCCATATATATCCTACACATATATGAGGATAATAATTGTCATTTTAATGTCCATCAGCGAGTTTTCCCAGGGATGAGACCTAGTGCAATCGAATCTTTATATTATAAACCTACTTAGTTCTGAATTTCGTGAGAATCGTTAGAGCCGTTTTCGAGATCCGGTGAATACAAACATCTAAACATCTAAACATCTAAACATCTAAACATCTAAACATCTAAACATCTAAACATCTAAACATCTAAACATCTAAACATCTAAACATCTAAACATCTAAACATCTTAACATTTAAGCATCTAAACATCTAAACATCTAAACATCTAAACATCCAAACATCTAAACATCTAAACATCTAAACATTTAAACATCTAAACAGCTAAACATCTAAACATCTAAACATCTAAACATCTAAACATCTAAACATCTAAACATCTTAACATCTAAGCATCTAAACATCTAAACATCTAAACATCTAAACATCCAAACATCTAACATCTAAACATCTAAACATTTAAACATCTAAACAGCTAAACATCTAAACATCTAAACATCTAAACATCTAAACATCTAAACATCTAAACATCTAAACATCTAAACATCCAAACATCTAAACATCTAAACATCTAAGCATCCAAACATCTAAACATCTAAACATCTAAACATCTAAACATCTAAACATCTAAACATCCAAACATATAAACAGAAGTTGCTCGTCTAATAGTATAGGATACTCAGTTCAAATCGTCTTAAAATTAGTTTGTAAATACGGCACCAAACCAAACATATGAATATCCATAGAATGATATAAATTAGATCGAAATAGATAAAATAACATCACCTAAATTCTCATAAAAAATATCCATAGAATGATATAAATTAGATCGAAATAGATAAAATAACATCACCTAAATTCTCATAAAAAATTGCCTTTCTCCCACATGATGTCCCCAATTGATCGAACAAGTACTAAAAATAAAATTACTATCATGACTTAATACAGGGAAAGGGCTCACAGTATCCGAATTGGCAACAATGCCACGCTAATTAATATTAAACAAAGCATTCCACATTAATCCAGCCTCGTTGACAAATCACCAATTAAGGCGTTAATTGGAATTGATCTGTCATTGTCAATCAGGCTGCGTATAATTAGCGAGTGACTGAGTTGGTATCGCTCAGTATTTTGTTTGCTAAATTTTTTGTTTCCCAACACCCAACGAAATTAGCGAGATACCCGGCTGCAGTTGACTGTTTCAAACTGGCAGCACAGGTTTGAATGGGGGGAATTGGTTTTGTTTGTGAGGGTTGGTGACGGCTTAATGTGAATCTCAACATAGTGACATACATCAGTTTCTGTCAGTATTGGTTAAGTTGGAAGAAGTTAGTGTTGTTTATGAGGGATACTGTCAGTTTAAAATGAATCTCAACATAGAGCTATGTAGAAGCTATTGTCAGCATTGGTTAGGTTAGAACAAGTTAGTGTTGCTCATAGGAGATACTGCCAGATTAAAATGAATCTCAACATAGAGCTATGTAGAAGCTATTGTCAGCATTGGTTAGGTTAGAAGAAGTTGGTGTTGTTAATGAGGGATACTGCCAGTTATAAATGAATCTATAAATGTAGACATGGAGCTATGTAGAATCTATTGTCAGCGTTGGTTAGGTTGGAATAAGTTAGTGTTGCTCATAGGAGATACTGCCAGATTAAAATGAATCTCAACATAGAGCTATGTAGAAGCTATTGTCAGCATTGGTTAGGTTGGAATAAGTTAGTGTTGCTCATAGGAGATACTGCCAGATTAAAATGAATCTCAACATAGAGCTATGTAGAAGCTATTGTCAGCATTGGTTAGGTTGGAATAAGTTAGTGTTGCTCATAGGAGATACTGCCAGATTAAAATGAATCTCAACATAGAGCTATGTAGAAGCTATTGTCAGCATTGGTTAGGTTGGAATAAGTTAGTGTTGCTCATAGGAGATACTGCCAGATTAAAATGAATCTCAACATAGAGCTATGTAGAAGCTATTGTCAGCATTGGTTAGGTTAGAACAAGTTGGTGTTGTTAATGAGGGATACTGCCAGTTATAAATGAATCTATAAATGTAGACATGGAGCTATGTAGAATCTATTGTCAGCGTTGGTTAGGTTGGAATAAGTTAGTGTTGTTTATAGGGGATACTGCCAGTTAAATCTGAATCCCTACATAGTGTGCATGTAGAATCTATATTGGTCAGCATTCGCTAGGTTAGGAATGACGGGAATCTACAGATTGCGCCCAGCGGTCAGAATGTGTTTGGCCACTCACATATTGAACGTGACAAAGTGAACGTCCGTGACGTCATCACGATTGACGTCAATTCGCTCTCACTATAGTGAGGTCCACGTTATAATGACAGTATTTGATCAACTTTGGTTTTGCTATCCTTGTCTATCATTTGACAAAGCCGGTGGTACTATTCATTTCTAGGTCCAAAACGATGCCAATTATGTTTTCGACAGTGTAGAAATATAATTAATTCAGAGAATCGGCATCGCTATTTTTCTATCTTTATCCACTGCCATTATAACGTGGACCTCACTATAGCAGCCGAAATTACGTTTCCCGATTGAAATTTTGACTGAAACAAACTATTACAAATTAATATTTATTTTACAGTTTTGAGTACCAAGTAGAAGGAATTTTGTTATCGATTCGGATCTTAATCTTTCTAATTGTTTCAAGTGTTTGTGTTTTGTTTCAATGTGGAAATTAGTGAAGAATTGGAAAGTCTCACATAACCTTTATTAGGACAATATTTATTTTATGAAATTGGGATGAAAAAAAGTTTTGGACTGTAGTCTGTTTCTTTGTCCTTAAGTTGATTGTAAATGATAAATTGATTAAAGGAGCGAAATTCAAATTCACTCCAGTATCCTAATGAAGCTTCAAGCAAAACACTACTGTATTATGACAACATATTAGCCAAGTTGATGAGATTACAGAATTCTATAATTCCATTCTAATTGATTTGGCTGTATCCATGATTGTACGATCAATAATTCACTAAGATACAGTCATCTTGAATGAATGATCTCTGTCAAATTGGTTCTAGCGAACACATCATCTCAATAATCCTATTATATTAAGCGAGCAATTTTTGTATTTTTATATCTGATTATTTATATTTATACTTATCTGGTTATTTATGTTCAACGGACTTCGAAAACGGCTCTAACTATTTTCACGAAATTTGGAACATAGTATGTTTATGATATAAAAATTTGATTGCACTAGGTCTCATCTTTGGGAAAACTCGCTGAACGACATCAAAAGAATAATAATTCATCCTTGGCTGAAACAGCTGTGGATAGTAAAAAGTGAGTATGTGAAAAATCAAAATATCGCAACCCCGAAATTCATGACATATAGCCAGCTGTGAAATATAAAAACGATCATTTAAGAGAATTGTGTTATGTTTATCAATAAATAAAAATAACGAGCGAAGCTCTGTGCCCCGATATTTTATTCTAATGTTTTGACTTTTCATTTCTGAATTTGTTTGTTTTAATGACAGAGAAAATGTGGGTGATGGATGGAGATATATTTTTTTCCTACAGTTACGTTGAAAAGTGGCCATTGCTGCACTGATTACAGAACGCAAAGAATCACTTTTCCGCTCTAGTGCGGGGAAAATTTTTCTGCACTCCAGATATGCAACATGGCAACGCAAAATACTTAGTAGGTTATATGGAGCAACAGTGCAGCAAAATCAAAATGAAGTTGGTAACAGTGACTGCTGTGGCTGCTATAGTGAGCAGAGGTGCAACCAAGCACAACGCGCTAATTATTATTCATTATATATTATAACCAAGGACAACGAGGACTTTAGGATTTTAGGATTAAGGTTTTTATCAATAATAAAATTACACAGAAAAACATTTGATGCATTTCAGGCAATTTTACCCATAATTACCCACTTTTCATATTCAATGGTAACTGTAGGAAAAACTTAATGTGAAATACGTGCGCAAAGTTCCTCTGCTGCACTCAAGAAACCATTCCGCCCTCGCCTACGGCTCGGGCGTAAACGTTTCTTTCGGTGCAGCAAAGTGTCACTTTGCGCACTAGTTGCACAAATAACTATTGAAATCTTAAACCTTCAAACACTAATAACTTTCAACCTCCGTCACTCAGCATAGCAAACATTTCACCACTAATCTTATTCTCACTCATGGTGACAGACTGGAAGATTCAATATGTGCTAATAATCGAAAAGTTAATGAGGTGGTGTGGTTTTGACAAATTCCCGGTCGTTAACCGGTTCAACATAGTGTCAGGGCTGGAAATTCCATGTATTCATGATTTCAAAATTTGTCACAAGTCGAGATAAATCAATTTAGGGCCGGTTTCCGAGCTCGGGATTAAGCTAAGTTCTAGACTTTAAATAGCTGGAGTCAGAAATAGTATATTTCGCACCTAGAGCAGAAAATGTGATTTTTCCGGCTCGAAATCGGTTTTCAATCCGAAAAGATTGAGAGCCGGAAAAACATTTTTGCCTGTGGTGTGAATGATATTTTTCGCCACGCTACAGGTATTGCTGACAAAGTAAATAAAGAATACAAAATAGAGATTTGCAGTCAGGATTTTCAGATTCTTTTAAAATTCCACTTGGAATATCACAGGCGTCATCATCTTCAAGCATTTTTGAAAACTTGGAATGCGCTAATCAACAATAAATAATTGAATAAAAATGGTTGCGAAGCGAATGCTGAATTAGTTTGATTGTAAATTCGAGCTGAAATAATGGCGACTTCAGATGAAGAAAGTTGACACTCGCCCGATCTAGTGGATGACTTATTAACTATGGACTTCCATGTTAGCGGCTGGAAAGTGTACTCTTTCCTGCCTAGGCCGGAAAGAGACCTGTTTCTTACGTCAGACGAATGTCGTCTGCAAACAAGGTCTTTCAGATCTATGTAGGGACTGGAAAACAGCTGCTTTCTGTGCAGTGTGGCGAAAATTAGCTTCCCAAAACGGGGCGTAGTCGCAGTTTTTATAACAGTAGTCGCAGATTTTATTTTCTATAATTGGAAACGTTTTTCCTTGACGGAATTAAACATTTCTAAATAATTCAGAATAGCTAAAACTTCACACTATTTTCTCTTTATTTTGTGTTTAATTCTCTAGTTTTTTACTTTCCTTGCCCTATTACCATAGGTAAGGAAAGTATAGCTTTCCGAAAAAATTAAGGTACCCCAATTTCCAAATTTCTATACGTTTCAAGGTCTTCTGAGTCCAAAAAAAGTGGTTTTTGGGTAATGGTCTGTATGTGTGTTGTCGAAAACAGGGTTTTTCGCGATTTTCTCGAGAACGGCTCCAACGATTTTGATCAAATTCATACCTAGATAAGTCATTGATAAGCTCTATCAACTGCCACAAGTCTCGTATCTGTAAAAATTACAGGAGCTCCACCCCATCTATGCAAAGTTTGACTTTAGATTCCCAATTATCAGGCTTCAGATACAATTTAAACAAAACATTTTAAGTGGAAAAGATTGAGCATAAAAATCTCTACAATTAATGTCCAGTAGCATTTCCACCTAAAATTCAAAATAAGCTCGAAATTAGAGAAAATAGGATTATTCAATTGCAAAATGTTGGCAACTGTTGATTCTATTGAATCATTCACTATGAAGAGATAGCAGACTTCGTGCGTCTGCAGAGCTATTGTCCTGTCACAGCTGGCTCAGATCTTAGAAAAGTAGACTTGAGATGCGCGGGAACACTAGCGTCAGGTGATCAATTTTCATAACGGCAAGGAAAGTTGTGTGAGTGCGCCACATCAGATTTTTTGAAATTTAATTCAAACGTGACTTTGACAATGATTACGACTACGCCCCGTTTCGGAAAGCAAATTTTCTTACTCCAGCTGTTTAAAGTCTAGAACTTAGCCAAATCCCGAGCTCGGAAACCGGCCCTTAGAGTCGGATAGGAAGGAATGGTCATTATAGGGCAGATGGTATTCGGAAAGTATTATAATAGGCTACCGTTGCCACTTCGACAGTGTGAGAGGGAGCGTGACAAATAATGTCACTAGCAGTGATGACGTCACGACGTAAACAGTGTACGTGTGTATAGGAGCCATGTATCACTCCCATTTGACCGCGGGCGCAATCGGTGTATAGGCTACCGTTGCCACTTCGACAGAGTGAGAGAGAGCGTGACAAATAATGTCACTAGCAGTGATGACGTCACGACGTAAACAGTGTACGTGTGTATAGGAGCCATGTATCACTCCCATTTGACCGCGGGCGCAATCGGTGTATAGGCTACCGTTGCCACTTCGACAGAGAGAGAGGGAGAGAGAGCGTGACAAATAATGTCACTAGCAGTGATGACGTCACGACGTAAACAGTGTACGTGTGTATAGGAGCCATGTATCACTCCCATTTGACCGCTGGGCGCAATCGGTGTATGTCCGGAATGGAATGACATCGTTAACAAGGGAAACTGACAGTATAATGTGAATCTATAGGTGTTTTTCGTAGCTGAACAATTTATCGTTGGAGATTAATTGCGCCAACGATTTTGATTCCGGTGAACTGTTTTTTCGGGTTGCACAATCTGTTAATTGCTGCTGGTTGCTATAGTGTGGTCCACGTTATAATGGCAGTATTTGATTAAAATTAGTGTTGCCATCCTTGTCTATCATTCAACAAAGCGGATAGCGCTATCTCTTTCTCGCTTTGCTCTGTTGCCAGATCGTCTTTTAACAATGTAGGAATATGATTAATTGACAAATTATTATTTAATCTCAAATATAGAAATGTATTATTGAATCATTCAAAAATATATTTTCTTGACAGATAAGAAATAAAAATATCGGGGACCGAGCTTCGTTCTGGAGTACAAAAGCATAAAAAAATTATTACGAAAGAAGAAATTATAATAACATTCATACAGAAATGCTCTACCTAATCACAGTAAATTGAGATTAATTCACAGAGAAATGCAAAAATTTCCTTCACAAAGGCCCAGTTGCACAAATGCCGGTTAGATTTTAATCCTGATTAACTTCACGTGAACCAAATCAGAGAAGACCATTTCAAAAAGATGGATCTACTGGAATTAATCAGGATTGAAAATAACCCGGCTTTTTTGCAACCGGCACTAAGTACCTGATTGAATGATTACAAAAGTTCAACAGCTGAGTCATAATTTGACACAGTCCCACACACATGAACTCGCTCACTCACTTCCATCACCAACAGACGAAGAAATAATATTATTATCAGCTGTTTTTCCAAGGATGAATAATAATTATCCTTTTAATGTCCTTCAGCGAGTTTTCCCAGGGTTGAGACCTAGTGCAATCGAATCTTATATTATAAACCTACTATGTTCTGAATTTCGTGAGAATCGTTACAGCCGTTTTCGAGATACGGTGAAATACAAACATATAAACATCTAAACATCTAGACATCCAAATATCTAAATATCTAAACATATAAACAGAAGTTGCTCGTTTAATAATATAGGATTGAACGTTTTTAACTAGAATGAACAGTTAATATTACATCAAATATACCGGTATCCTCTAAAAAGAAGAGTTAATAATTATCACATCAGATATAGCCTTCTGGTATCAGTCATACTCTATAGAAGGCAGTGGTAAGGCAGAGAATCGGCAACGCTGTTCTGCCATTTCTCTCCACTGCTATTATAACGTGAACCCTACTATAGCATGTGTGAACGATGTATATTGAGTGATACACTTTGAACTTTCAGAATATTGTTTTAATGGGGAGATATCATGTTATCTGTAAGAAATACTGACTGTATGTAGTGAAACTCTCACTGTATTGTAGATCCGCCGTATGATGATTGTCTCTGGTGACTCGCACACACGCATGCGCACACACATGCTGCTTCCGTCGCTTCATTCATTACTTCCTCTGCTCTCCTACTCACTCTATCACTCTCTCACACACTCTCACTGTCACTCACTTTCTGTCTCTCTCTTGATTCCTGGGCTCATTGCATCACTCACTCCTCTCTCTTTTTTTCACTATCTCGCTCTTTATCTCTCCTTTCCTCTTCACCTCTCACTCTTCATCACTCTATCGCTGTCTCTCTCTTCATTCCTCTGCTCTCTCTCTCTCTCTCTCTCTCTGTCTCTCTCTTCATTACTCTCTCACTGTCTCTCTCTCTCTTAATTCCTCTGCTCTCTCTCTCTCTCTCTCTTTTTATTCCTCTGCTCTCTCTCTCTCTCTGTCTCTCTCTTCAATCTCTATCACTCTCTCAATCTGTCTCTCTCTCGATTCCTCGGCTCATTCTGTCACTCTTTCTCTAGCTATCTTTTTCTCTGTCTCTCGCTCTTTATCTCTCTTTTCTCTCTATATCTCACTCTTCATCACTCTCTCATTGTCTCTCTTTTTCATTTCCCTGATCTCTCCAACTCTCTCTCTGTCTCTCTCTTCAATCTCTATCACTCTCTCAATCTGTCTCTCTCTTGATTCCTCGGCTCATTCTGTCACTCTTTCTCTAGCTGTCTTTTTCTCTATCTCGCTCTTTATCTCTCCTTTCCTCTTCACCTCTCACTCGTCATTACTCTCTCACTGTCTTTCTCTTCATTCCTCTGCTCTCTCACACTCTCTCTCTCTCTTCATTATTCTTTCACTGTCATTCCCTCACTCTGTCTCTATCTTCATTACTCTCTCACTGTCATTCCCTCTCTCTGACTCTCTCTTCATTACTCTCTCACCGTCATTCGCTCCCTCTCTCTCTCTCTTCATTACTCTATCACCGTCATTACTCCCTCACTGTCTTTCTCTTCATTCCTCTGCTCTCTCACACTCTCTCTCTCTGTTCATTATTCTTTCACTGTCATTCCCTCACTCTGTCTCTATCTTCATTACTCTCTCACTGTCATTCCCTCTCTCTGACTCTCTCTTCATACTCTCTCTCTGTCTCTCCCTTCATTACTCTCTCACCGTAATGATCACCTAGTCTCACCTAATCTAATCTAACCGTCATTCACTCGCTCACTGTCTCTCTCTTCATTCATGTGCGCTCCATCTCTCACTTACTCACTCTATCACTCTGTCCTTCTCTCTTTTCCTCTCCATTTCTCTGTTCCGCGTTGCTTCTCGGCAACATACATCACTTCCCTTTCCGAATAGTGGCTGTTTCTCGTTCCGTTAATGTATTGTGGTGCCTGTATCTCTAGTTGCGTATGCTATGTATTCTGCATCACGTGTTTCCTTCCACTGATTTCCTTTTCTATCACCTTCTATCGCTTTCTATCGTCCCTCTTCCCCAGAAATTCCTTCCACTTCCGTCTCCTTTCCTTTTCATCTTGTGTTTCCCTATACATTCGCGTCTTTTTCCTCATCTTATCTTCCCCTCCTTTAACTTTAATGAATAATTATTCAAGATATATTATATAGACATATTCATTTACCAATTTATATATATAAAATCTGGTGTGGCGCACTCACACAACTTTCCTTGCCGTTATGAAAATTGAACACCTGAGGCTAGTGTTCCCGCGCATCACAAGTCTACTATTCAAAGATTTGAGCCAGCTGGTGACAGGGCAATAACGCTGGAGACACACATGAGGTCTGCTATCTCTTCATAGTGAATGATTTAATAGAATCAACAATAATTTGCAATTGAATAATCACATTTTCTCGAATTTAAAGCTTATTTTCAATTTTAGGTGAAAATGTTACTGAACATTAATTGTAGAGATTTTCATGCTCAATCTACTCCACTTGATTTTTTTTGTTTCAAGTATCTGAAGCCTGATAATTGGGAATCTATCTGCATTGATGGGGCGGAGCTCCTGAAATTTTTACAGATATGGGACTTGTGGCAGTTGATAGAGCTTATCGATGACTATTTTAGGTATGAATTTGATCAAAATCGTTGGAGCCGTTTGCGAGAAAATCACGAAAAACCCTGTTTTTGACAACATTTTCGCCATTTTAGCCGCCATCTTGAATTGCATTTGATCGAAATTGTTCGTGTCGGATCCTTATAGTGAAAAGACCTTAAGTTCCAAATTTCAAGTCATTCCGTTAATTGGGGGATGAGATATCGTGTACACAGACGCACATACTCACACACACACACACACACACACACACACATACAGACCAATACCCAAAAACCAGTTTTTGAACTCAGGGGACTTGAAACGTATAGAAATTTAGAAATTGGGGTACCTTAATTTTTTTCGGAAAGCAATACTTTCCTACCTATGGTAATAGGGCAAGGAAAGTAAAAAGCGAAGTGGTACTCACTGACTGACTGACTGACTCACTCACTCGCAGAACCAAAATTCTACCGGACCAAAAAAGTTCAAATTTGTTAGGTATGTTCAGTGGCCCTTTAGAGGCGCACTAAGAAATCTTTTGACATATTTTGTGTCAAAAGCAGAGCAGTGTTGATAGTGTATGTGTATCTTTAATACATGATAACTTATTTTATTACTATTATTATATTATTCATATTTTGTCAATAATTTCAAGTTAGTTGCTATAAGTAGTAGTCCTTGTGAGAACTACCTATCTTATTAATATTTTTAACCCATTATTATATTACCAAAAGTTTTTTAACCAGATCACTCCCGTGTTATCGGATGGGCACGTTAAACTGTCGGTCCCGGCTGAAGTATGACAGTCGTAAGGCCCATTGACGGCTTAAATTATATATTCAGGCGGTGGAACATTCCCGAAAGGGAACTCTCCACCAACAAAAGCCATACGAATTTATTTTATTTATATTAGGAAAAAATTGCTCATTAGTCTTTTTAGACTAGATTGCAACAGAAATTGAAAAAAAAAACAATATTTTAACTCTAAGGGTGGTTTTTAAGGGTTTAAAGTTCGTCTTTTAGCATGTATATCCTTCTTATTCTCGTAATATAATTGAAAAATGTCCATCCATATGTTAATATACAACTAAAATCTAGAGAGAGTACCTCTTCGAAACAGTTGTAACTGGTAACTAAATTAATAATTTTGTCATGTTGGCATTAAGTTGAGTTGACTTTGTTAGGTTGGAACCAAGTTGAAGATTGAAATGCATTTATCGCAGAAAAATTGATTGGGCACTGCTACTTCAATCAGAGCTATTCCTAGGAATATTATATTACTAGCCGTCAGGCTCGCTTCGCTCGCCATATCCGTTTAGCCAGACGTTAAGTCTGGACCCCCGACTGGATCGTCCTAACATATGATAAAAATGCAGGCGAGCGAAGCGAGCCTGCTGATCTCATTCGTGGACGTTCAAGTCGGGTGTCAAGGGGGCGGAGCCCCCTGGCTAGACGGATATGACGAGTGAAGCGAGCCTGACGGCTAGTACATTTATATTTACTTATACATCAATTTAATTCATCATCATCATCTTCTCCTTCTCCTTCTTCTTCCCTTCCTTCTCCTTCTCCTTCCTCTTCTTCTTCTCGTCCTCCTCCTCCTTCTTCTTCTTCTTCTTCTTCTTCTTCTCTTCTTCTTCTTCTTCTTCTTCTTCTTCTTCTTCTTCTTCTTCTTCTTCTTCTTCTTCTTCTTCTTCTCTCTTCTTCTTCTTCTTCTTCTTCTCTTCTTCTTCTTCTTTTCTTCTTCTTCTTCTCTTTTCTTTTCTTCTTCTTCTTCTTCTTCTTCTTCTTCTTCAACTTCTCTTCTTCTTCTTCTTCTTTTCTGCTTCTTTCTTCTTCTTCTTCTCTTCTTTTTCTTCTTCTTCTTCTTTTCTTCTTCTTCTTCTTTTCAACTTCTTCCTCTTCTTCTTCTTCTTCTTCCTTATTCTTCGTCTCTTCTTCTTCTTCTCTTCTTCTTCTTCTTTTCTTCTTCTTTTCTTCTTCTTCTTCTTCTTCTTTTATCTTCTTCTTCTTCTTCTCTTCTCTTTTTCTTCTTTTCTTTTCTTCTTTTTCTTCTACTCCTCCTTTCATTTTCTTCTTCTTCAACTCTTCACTTCAGTCTGAAATCTTAATTCATCACTCCTACTGTTAATCAGTTTTGATGAAAGCTTACGGTGAGTTCAATTATTTAATTCTGCACATCAGTAAAGGTATTTGAATGCGAATGTGAATCTCTCTTTCTCTCTCACTCTCTCTCTCTAGGATGACAACATGACCATCCATCCGTTGTCATTACTCATTCACAGCCATTGTTTGGACACATTACTCACAGAGAGCCACTGTTCCACTGTTCCACTGTTCCACTGTTCCAAGTCACCCAAATCATCAAAAACATTCACCATGCCTGTACCCCTTCCCCCTCAACACTCTTTAATCCCCTTCAATTCCCTCCAACCTCCTTCAATCGTCTTCTAGCCACCTTCTATCCCCTCTCCATCAACTTTCCATACCCGTCTTTATCCATTTTACATCACTTTTCACTGTATTTTACTCCTTTTTCACTTTCCTTGCCCTATTACCATAGGTAAGGAAAGTATTGCTTTCCGAAAAATAATTGTGTGTGTGTGTGTGTGTGTGTGTGTGTGTGTGGTGTGGTGTGTGTGTGTGGTTGTGTGTATGAGTGTATGTGCGTCTGTGTACACGAATATCTCATCTCCAATTAACGGAATGGACTTGAAATTTTGAACTTAAGGTTCTTCCCTATAAGGATCCGACACGAAAAATTTCGAACAAATCCAATTCAAGATGGCGGCTAAAATAGCGAAAAAGTTGCCAAAAACAGGGTTTTTCGCGATTTTATCGAAAACGGCTTCTACGATTTTAATCAAATTTATACCTAAAATAGTCATTGATAAGCTCTATCAACTGCCACAAGTCTCATATCTGTAAAAATTTCAGAAGCTCCGCCCCATCAATGCACAGTGTGATTTTAGATTCCCAATTATCAGGCTTCAAATACAATTTAAACAAGAAATTCTAAGTGGAAAAGATTGAGCATAAAAATAAGCTCGAAATTCGAGAAAATGTGTTTATTCAATAATGCAAACTGTTGGCAACTGTTAATTCTATTAAATCATTCACTATGAAGAGATAGCAGACTTCGTGTGTCTCCAGCGTTATTGTCCTGTCACCAGCTGGTTCGGATCTTTGAATAGTAGACTTGAGATGCGCGTGTACACTAGCGTCAAGTGATCAATTTTCATAAAGGATAGTTGTGTGAGTGCGCCACACCAGATTTTTGTGATACTTACTCAATTGCAGCTGTTTTCCATGCATTAAATCAAGCCGGTAAACAGCTGTTTGCAGAACAGGAAACCATGTGATTTTCATTACAGATACTAGTCTGTAAAGAGATCATATGTTTTCTTTACAGTCGAGTATCTTTCCCAGCTGTTCTATATTTAATAATTAGTCCTATGTTAATATAATAACTCAAATAATTTAAGAACTCATCTAAAAAGTTTCAAGTTATAAGAACTCATATGAAATCTTATAATACAGTCCTTCATTATTTTATTTGAGCTCGATTGGTCTGTCTCTTATGAACTTGGCACTACGGGCTAGGTCATGTTTATAAAATGCAGTAGCTCGAGCATATGCAGGCAATGGTTTCTGTTTCTCAGCAATATTATTCTTTCTCAGATAGATTTTTGACAAGATATATTGTACGTAACTTGTACGGTAACGTATTTATCCGTATGATAATTCAACTACGTTTCGGGCAGAAACAATCATACTTATGCGGTAAATTATCGTTACCGGACTTGTGACGTAAAGTACTATTTCTCCAATATTTTCAAATCATCCTTCACCGTAAACATCCACCAAGCCTTCCTTCTTCAAAAACCTTTTATCCCTCTTCTAACCACCGTTTATCCTCTCTCTTCATCACCTTTCTTTTCCTCTCTTCCTAGATTTCAAACACCTTTTTACTCTCTCTTACTCCTTTTCCGATTTACTCATCACGAACAATATACACCAAGCCTACCCCCTTCAACTCCTTTTTGTTCTCTTTCAGTCACCTCCTATCTTCACCTTCATTATCTTTATATACTTCTCTTTATTCAACGCTTTTTCACCCTCTTCCACCCTCATTTTTACACTCTTTTACCCCCATTAGCATCCTCTTAAAACCCTTATTTTACACTCTTTTATCTTAATTTTCATTCATTTGACCTCCTTTTCAACCATCTTTACACTCCTCTTCAGTCAATTTTCACCCTTTTCTATCGTTTTAAAGCATCTTACTTCTTTATCTCTTTATTCTCCTCTTCAGTCAATTTACACCCTTTATTCCCCAACCATTTAAACTCTTTTAACTTCTTCAAGCTCTTTTTACCTATATTCCCCTCTTTTTTAATATGATACCCTTCTAGTCTTCTACCTAATCCCATCAACTCTTTTTTCCATTGATTGCGAATGATGTCCAAATGAGCTTTTGGCTTGTGCGATGAATCTCTCCTGTTTTAACACTCTTTCAATTCCACCTGTTCCAACACCCTTTCACCCCCCCCCCCTGTTTTTACAACCTCATAAACCCCTCCTATGGTGAGGTCCACGTTATAATGACAGTGGAGAAGATAGGAGAACAACGTTGCCGAACCTCTGTCTTGTCAATGCCTTCAAAAGATGGTAGCTGATACAGGTTATACTTTAATAATATTGGGGCACCGAGCTTCGTCGTTATTTTATTATTGATAAACAGAACACAATTCTCTAAAATGATCGGGTTTTATATTTCACAGCTGGTATACGTCATTATGAATTCGGGGATGCGATATTTTGATTTTTACATACTCACTCGCTCACTCACTTTTTTAATATCCACAGCTGTTTCAGCCAAGATGAATTACCCTTTTAATATCGTTCAGCGACTTTTCCAAGGATGAGACCTAGTGCAATCAAATCTTTATATCATAAACCTAATATGCTTCAAATTCGTGGAAATCGTTAGAGTCGTTTGCGAGATCCGTTAAACATAAATAACCAGATATAAAAATAGCCAGATATAAAATAACCAGATATAAAATTAACCAGATATATAAATACAGAAATTGCTCGCTTAATATAATAGGATTGGCTGTTTATTCTCGTTTGAAATACCTAATCAATTATTTTTTATTAGGCAATAAATTATATCCTTCAATAATTTTCATAATGAATTTACATAATCGAGATGAAATCTTTTGTTAATTAATGATTACATTGTTAAAAGACGATCTGGCACCAGAGCAAAGCGAGAAAGAGATAGCGCTATCAGCTTCAATGAATGATAGACAAGAATAGCAATAATTGCTAATCAAACACTGCCATTATAACGTGGGCTCCACTATAGTCCTCCCTGTACTACACCCTTATAACCCGCTTCTAGTCGCCCCTGTTTTTAACCCCCTCATTCATACAGTGAGGTCCACGTTATAATGGCAGTGTTTTATTAGCAATGGTATTGCCATCCTTGTCTATCATTCAACAAAGCGGATAGCACTATCTCTTTCCCTCACCCTATCACCTAACTTCTCCACATGATCGACAATCTGTCAATCAAACCGTGACGTCATTTCTCGCCAGCTTTTGTTCCAGATGCCTACACTAACACAAAATACAGAGCCCAGGTTATATTTGTATGTAGTATAATATATATATATATATATTTCATGTGTGTCCTATATATACTAGTATTGCTGACAAAGCAATCACCACTTTCGTTATTTAGATGGCAGCGGAGCATATTGTGATCTGATGCTTCATGTTCCATGATTCATGATTCATGCTTCATGTTCCATGCTTCATTGCTTCCTCTCTCATCAGTTCATGATTCATGCGATGAAAAATGGTGGACAAGTGTGGTGAGAGAAGTTATTTCCCCGTATGGTGAGTGATCGTTTCATGGATTTTTA